>NW_027480576.1:0-352084 GCF_051401765.1 Calliopsis andreniformis
ATTGAGGATTGAGGTTTGAAGACTGTGTATTGAGGATTGAGGATTGAGAATTGAGTATGAGGACTGAGGGTTGAGGATTGAGGTTTGAGGAACGAGGATTGAGGATTGAGAATTGAGGACTGAGGATTGACGATTGAGTATTGAAGATTGAGGATTGATGACTGAGGATTGAGGATTGAGGATTGAGGATTGACTATTGAGGATTGAAGATTGAGTATTGAGGATTGTGGATGAGGGCTGAGGGTTGAGGTTTGAGGTTTCAGGACTGAGGACAGAGGATTGAGGATTGAGAGTTGAGGATGGAGGATAGAGGATTGAGGATTGAGGAATGGGTATTGAGGATTGAAGAATGAGAATTGACGATTGTGGATTGAGTATTGAGGTTTGAAGATTGAGTATTGAGGATTGAAGGTTGATGATTCAGGATTTAGGATTGAGGATGAGGGCTGCGGGTTGAGGATTGAGGTTTGAGGACTGAGGACAGAGGATTGAGGATTGAGAATTGAGGATGGAGGATTGAGGATTGAGGATTGAGGATTGTGTATTGAGGATTGAAGAATGAGGATTGACGATTGAGGTTCGAGTATTGAGGATTGAAGATTGAGTATTGAGGATTGAAGGTTGATGATTGAATATTGAGGATTGATGATTGAGTATTGAGGATTGAGGATTGAGGATTGAGGATTGATGATTGAAGACTGAGTATTGAGGATTGAAGATTGAGGATTGAGGATTGAGGATTGAGGATTCAGGATTGATGATTGAAGACTGAGTATTGAGGATTTAAGATTGAGAATTGAGGATTCAGGATTGAGGATTGAGGATGAGGGCTGAGGGTTGAGGATTGAGGTTTGAGGTTTGATGATTGAGGATTGAGGACTGAGGATTGGGGATTGAGGACTGAGGATTCAGCATTGAGGATTGAAGATTGAGGACTGGGGATTGTGGATTGAAGATTGAGGATTGAGGATTGAGGATTGAGGATTGAGGATTGATGATTGAAGACTGAGTATTGAGGATTGAAGAATGAGGATTGAGGATTCAGGATTGAGGATTGAGGATGAGGGCTGAGGGTTGAGGATTGAGGTTTGAGGTTTGATGATTGAGGATTGAGGACTGAGGATTGGGGATTGACGACTGAGGATTCAGCATTGAGGATTGAAGATTGAGGACTGGGGTTGAGGATTGAAGATTGAGGATTAAGGATTGAGGATTGGGGATTGATGATCCAGGATTGGAGATTGATTATTCAGGATTGAAGATTGAGGATTGAAGATTGAGGTTTGAGGATTGAGGGTTGAGAACTGAGGATGAGGACTGAGGGTTGAGGATTGAGGTTTGAGGAACGAGGATTGAGGATTGAGAATTGAGGACTGAGGATTGACGATTGAGTATTGAAGATTGAGGATTGATGACTGAGGATTGAGGATTGAGGATTGAGGATTGAGGATTGAGGATTGAAGACTGTGTATTGAGGATTGAGGATTGAGAATTGAGTATGAGGACTGAGGGTTGAGTATTGAGGTTTGAGGAACGAGGATTGAGGATTGAGAATTGAGGACTGAGGATTGACGATTGAGTATTGAAGATTGAGGATTGATGAGTGAGGATTGAGGATTGAGGATTGAGGATTGAGGATTGAGGATTGAAGATTGAGTATTGAGGATTGAGGATGAGGGCTGAGGGTTGAGGTTTGAGGTTTGAGGACTGAGGACAGAGGATTGAGGATTGAGAATTGAGGATGGAGGATAGAGGATTGAGGATTGAGGAATGGGTATTGAGGATTGAAGAATGAGAATTGACGATTGTGGATTGAGTATTGAGGTTTGAAGATTGAGTATTGAGTATTGAAGGTTGATGATTGAGGATTGAGGATTGATGATTGAGGATTGAGGATTGAGGATTGAGGATTGAGGATTGATGATTGAGAACTGAGGATTGAGGATTGAAGATTGAGGATTGAGGATTCAGGATTGAGGATTGTGAATGAGGGCTGAGGGTTGAGGATTGAGATTTGAGGACTGAGGACTGAGGATTGAGGATTGAGAACTGAGGATGTAGGATTGAGGATTGAGGATTGACGATTGGGTTTTGATGATTGAAGAATGAGGATTGACGATTGAGGATTGAGTATTGAGGATTGAAGATTGAGTATTGAGGATTGAAGGTTGATGATTCAGGATTGAGGATTGAGGATGAGCGCTGCGGGTTGAGGATTGAGGTTTGAGGACTGAGGACAGAGGATTGAGGATTGAGAATTGAGGATGGAGGATTGAGGATTGAGGATTGAGGATTATGTATTGAGGATTGAAGAATGAGGATTGACGATTGAGGTCCGAGTATTGAGGATTGAAGATTGAGTATTGAGGATTGAAGGTTGATGATTGAATATTGAGGATTGACGATTGAGGATTGAGGATTGAGGATTGAGGATTGAGGATTGAGGATTGAAGACTGAGTATTGAGGATTGAAGATTGAGGATTGAGGATTGAGGATTGAGGATTGAGGATTGAGGATTGATGATTGAAGACTGAGTATTGAGGATTTAAGATTGAGGATTGAGGATTCAGGATTGAGGATTGAGGATGAGGGCTGAGGGTTGAGGATTGAGGTTTGAGGTTTGATGATTGAGGATTGAGGACTGAGGATTGGGGATTGAGGACTGAGGATTCAGCATTGAGGATTGAAGATTGAGGACTGGGGATTGTGGATTGAAGATTGAGGATTAAGGATTGAGGATTGGGGATTGAGGATCCAGGATTGGAGATTGATTATTCAGGATTGAAGATTGAGGATTGAGGATTGAGGATTGAGAATTGAGAATTGAGGGTGAGGACTGACGGTTGAGGATTGAGATTTGAGGAATGAGGATTGAGGACTGAGGATTGAGGATTGAGGATTGAGGATTGAGGATTGAGTATTGAAGATTGAGTATTCATGACTGAGGATTGAGGATTGAGGATTGAGAATGGATGATTGAAGATTGAGTATTGATGATTGAGGATTGAGGATTGAGGACTGAGGATTGAGGATTGAGGATTGAAGATTGAGGATTGGGGATTGAGGATTGAGGTTTGAGGTTTGAGGACTGAGGACAGAGGATTGAGGATTGAGAGTTGAGGATGGAGGATAGAGGATTGAGGATTGAGGAATGGGTATTGAGGATTGAAGAATGAGAATTGACGATTGTGGATTGAGTATTGAGGTTTGAAGATTGAGTATTGAGGATTGAAGGTTGATGATTGAGGATTGAGGATTGATGATTGAGGATTGAGGATTGAGGATTGAGGATTGAGGATTGATGATTGAGAACTGAGGATTGAGGATTGAAGACTGAGGATTGAGGATTCAGGATTGAGGATTGTGAATGAGGGCTGAGGGTTGAGGATTGAGATTTGAGGACTGAGGACTGAGGATTGAGGATTGAGAACTGAGGATGAAGGATTGAGGATTGAGGATTGACGATTGGGTATTGATGATTGAAGAATGAGGATTGACGATTGAGGATTGAGTATTGAGGATTGAAGATTGAGTATTGAGGATTGAAGGTTGATGATTCAGGATTGAGGATTGAGGATGAGGGCTGCGGGTTGAGGATTGAGGTTTGAGGACTGAGGACAGAGGATTGAGGATTGAGAATTGAGGATGGAGGATTGATGATTGAGGATTGAGGATTGTGTATTGAGGATTGAAGAATGAGGATTGACGATTGAGGTTCGAGTATTGAGGATTGAAGATTGAGTATTGAGGATTGAAGGTTGATGATTGGATATTGAGGATTGATGATTGAGTATTGAGGATTGAGGATTGAGGATTGAGGATTGATGATTGAAGACTGAGTATTGAGGATTGAAGATTGAGGATTGAGGATTGAGGATTGAGGATTCAGGATTGATGATTGAAGACTGAGTATTGAGGATTTAAGATTGAGAATTGAGGATTCAGGATTGAGGATTGAGGATGAGGGCTGAGGGTTGAGGATTGAGGTTTGAGGTTTGATGATTGAGGATTGAGGACTGAGGATTGGGGATTGAGGACTGAGGATTCAGCATTGAGGATTGAAGATTGAGGACTGGGGATTGTGGATTGGAGATTGAGGATTGAGGATTGAGGATTGAGGATTGAGGATTGATGATTGAAGACTGAGTATTGAGGATTGAAGATTGAGGATTGAGGATTGAGGATGAGGGCTGAGGGTTGAGGATTGAGGTTTGAGGTTTGATGATTGAGGTTTGAGGACTGAGGATTGGGGATTGAGGACTGAGGATTCAGCATTGAGGATTGAAGATTGAGGACTGGGGTTGAGGATTGAAGATTGAGGATTAAGGATTGAGGATTGGGGATTGATGATCCAGGATTGGAGATTGATTATTCAGGATTGAAGATTGAGGATTGAAGATTGAGGTTTGAGGATTGAGGGTTGAGAACTGAGGATGAGGACTGAGGGTTGAGGATTGAGGTTTGAGGAACGAGGATTGAGGATTGAGAATTGAGGACTGAGGATTGACGATTGAGTATTGAAGATTGAGGATTGATGACTGAGGATTGAGGATTGAGGATTGAGGATTGAGGATTGAGGATTGAAGACTGTGTATTGAGGATTGAGGATTGAGAATTGAGTATGAGGACTGAGGGTTGAGGATTGAGGTTTGAGGAACGAGGATTGAGGATTGAGAATTGAGGACTGAGGATTGACGATTGAGTATTGAAGATTGAGGATTGATGAGTGAGGATTGAGGATTGAGGATTGAGGATTGAGGATTGAGGATTGAAGATTGAGTATTGAGGATTGAGGATGAGGGCTGAGGGTTGAGGTTTGAGGTTTGAGGACTGAGGACAGAGGATTGAGGATTGAGAATTGAGGATGGAGGATAGAGGATTGAGGATTGAGGAATGGGTATTGAGGATTGAAGAATGAGAATTGACGATTGTGGATTGAGTATTGAGGTTTGAAGATTGAGTATTGAGTATTGAAGGTTGATGATTGAGGATTGAGGATTGATGATTGAGGATTGAGGATTGAGGATTGAGGATTGAGGATTGATGATTGAGAACTGAGGATTGAGGATTGAAGATTGAGGATTGAGGATTCAGGATTGAGGATTGTGAATGAGGGCTGAGGTTTGAGGATTGAGATTTGAGGACTGAGGACTGAGGATTGAGGATTGAGAACTGAGGATGTAGGATTGAGGATTGAGGATTGACGATTGGGTTTTGATGATTGAAGAATGAGGATTGACGATTGAGGATTGAGTATTGAGGATTGAAGATTGAGTATTGAGGATTGAAGGTTGATGATTCAGGATTGAGGATTGAGGATGAGGGCTGCGGGTTGAGGATTGAGGTTTGAGGACTGAGGACAGAGGATTGAGGATTGAGAATTGAGGATGGAGGATTGAGGATTGAGGATTGAGGATTGTGTATTGAGGATTGAAGAATGAGGATTGACGATTGAGGTCCGAGTATTGAGGATTGAAGATTGAGTATTGAGGATTGAAGAATGAGGATTGACGATTGAGGTCCGAGTATTGAGGATTGAAGATTGAGTATTGAGGATTGAAGGTTGATGATTGAATATTGAGGATTGATGATTGAGGATTGAGGATTGACGATTGGGTATTGATGATTGAAGAATGAGGATGGACGATTGAGGATTGAGGGTTGAGTGTTGAATATTGAGGATTGAGGATTGTGGATTGAGGATTGAAGATTGAGTATTGATGATTGAGGATTACGGTTGAGTGTTGAGGATTGAGGACGAGGGCTGACGGTTGAGGATTGAGGTTTGAGATTGAGGATTGAGGGCTGAGGATTGAGGACGAGGACAGACGGTTGAGTATTGAGGATTGAGGACTGAGGACAGAGGATTGAGGATTGAGAATTGAGGATGGAGGATTGAGGATTGAGGATTGAGGATTGTGTATTGAGGATTGAAGAATGAGGATTGACGATTGAGGTTCGAGTATTGAGGATTGAAGATTGAGTATTGAGGATTGAAGGTTGATGATTGAATATTGAGGATTGATGATTGAGTATTGAGGATTGAGGATTGAGGATTGAGGATTGATGGTTGAAGACTGGGTATTGAGGATTGAAGATTGAGGATTGAGGATTGAGGATTGAGGATTGAGGATTGATGATTGAAGACTGAGTATTGAGGATTGAAGATTGAGGATTGAGGATTGAGGATTGAGGTTTGAGAATTGATAATCGAAGATTGAGTATTGAGGATTGAAGATTGAGGTTTGAGGATTGAGGATTGTGGATTGTGGATTGAGGGTTGAGGGTTGAGGATTGAGGATCGAAGATTGAGTATTGAGGATTGAAGGTTGAGGTTTGAGGATTGAGGATTGAGGGTGGAGGATGAGGGCTGAGGGTTGAGGATTGAGGATTGAGGATTGACGCTTGAGGATAGAGGATCGAGGATGGAGGATTGAAGGCTGAGTATTGAGGATTGAAGATTGAGGATTGAGGATTCAGGATTGAGGTTTGAGGATGAGGGCTGAGGGTTGAGGATTGAGGATTGAGGATTGAGGATTGAGGATTGAGGATTGAAGACTGAGTATGGAGGGTTGAGGATTGAGGTTTGAGGAACGAGGATTGAGGATTGAGAATTGAGGACTGAGGATTGACGATTGAGTATTGAAGATTTAGGATTGATGACTGAGGATTGAGGATTGAGGATTGAGGATTGAGGATTGAGGATTGAAGACTGAGTATTGAGAATTGAGGATTGAGGATTGAGGATTGAGTATTGAAGACTGAGGATTGACGATTGAGGATTGAGGATTGAGGATTGAGGATTGAGGATTGAGGGTTGAAGACTGAGTATTGAGGATTGAAGATTGAGGATTGAAGATTGAGGATTGAGGGTTGAGGATTGAGTGTTGAAGATCGAGGATTGATGATTGCAGATTGAGGATTGAGGATTGAGGATTGAGGATTGACGATTGAAGATTGAGGATTGGGGATTGAGGATTGAGGATTGAGGATTGAGTATCGAAGATTGAGTATCGAGGATTGAAGGTTGAGGTTTGAGGACTGAGGACAGGGGATTGAGGATTGAGAATTGAGGATGGAGGATAGAGGATTGGGGATTGAGGATTGGGTATTGAGGATTGAAGAATGAGAATTGACGATTGTGGATTGAGTATTGACGTTTGAAGATTGAGTATTGAGGATTGAAGGTTGATGATTGAGAATTGAGGATTGAGGATGAGGGCTGAGGGTTGAGGTTTGAGGTTTGAGGACTGAGGACAGAGGATTGAGGATTGAGGAATGGGTATTGAGGATTGAAGAATGAGAATTGACGATTGTGGATTGAGTATTGAGGTTTGAAGATTGAGTATTGAGTATTGAAGGTTGATGATTGAGGATTGAGGATTGATGATTGAGGATTGAGGATTGAGGATTGAGGATTGAGGATTGATGGTTGAGAACTGAGGATTGAGGATTGAAGATTGAGGATTGAGGATTCAGGATTGAGGATTGTGAATGAGGGCTGAGGGTTGAGGATTGAGATTTGAGGACTGAGGACTGAGGATTGAGGATTGAGAACTGAGGATGTAGGATTGAGGATTGAGGATTGACGATTGGGTTTTGATGATTGAAGAATGAGGATTGACGATTGAGGATTGAGTATTGAGGATTGAAGATTGAGTATTGAGGATTGAAGTTTGATGATTCAGGATTGAGGATTGAGGATGAGGGCTGCGGGTTGAGGATTGAGGTTTGAGGACTGAGGACAGAGGATTGAGGATTGAGAATTGAGGATGGAGGATTGAGGATTGAGGATTGAGGATTATGTATTGAGGATTGAAGAATGAGGATTGACGATTGAGGTCCGAGTATTGAGGATTGAAGATTGAGTATTGAGGATTGAAGGTTGATGATTGAATATTGAGGATTGACGATTGAGGATTGAGGATTGAGGATTGAGGATTGAGGATTGATGATTGAAGACTGAGTATTGAGGATTGAAGATTGAGGATTGAGGATTGAGGATTGAGGATTGAGGATTGAGGATTGATGATTGAAGACTGAGTATTGAGGATTTAAGATTGAGGATTGAGGATTCAGGATTGAGGATTGAGGATGAGGGCTGAGGGTTGAGGATTGAGGTTTGAGGTTTGATGATTGAGGATTGAGGACTGAGGATTGGGGATTGAGGACTGAGGATTCAGCACTGAGGATTGAAGATTGAGGACTGGGGATTGTGGATTGAAGATTGAGGATTAAGGATTGAGGATTGGGGATTGAGGATCCAGGATTGGAGATTGATTATTCAGGATTGAAGATTGAGGATTGAGGATTGAGGATTGAGAATTGAGAATTGAGGGTGAGGACTGAGGGTTGAGGATTGAGATTTGAGGAATGAGGATTGAGGACTGAGGATTGAGGATTGAGGATTGAGGATTGAGGATTGAGTATTGAAGATTGAGTATTCATGACTGAGGATTGAGGATTGAGGATTGAGGATGGATGATTGAAGATTGAGTATTGATGATTGAGGATTGAGGATTGAGGACTGAGGATTGAGGATTGAGGATTGAAGATTGAGGATTGGGGATTGAGGATTGAGGTTTGAGGATTGAGGATTGAGGATTGAGGATTGAAGATTGAGTATTGAGGATTGTGGATGAGGGCTGAGGGTTGAGGTTTGAGGTTTGAGGACTGAGGACAGAGGATTGAGGATTGAGAGTTGAGGATGGAGGATAGAGGATTGAGGATTGAGGAATGGGTATTGAGGATTGAAGAATGAGAATTGACGATTGTGGATTGAGTATTGAGGTTTGAAGATTGAGTATTGAGGATTGAAGGTTGATGATTGAGGATTGAGGATTGATGATTGAGGATTGAGGATTGAGGATTGAGGATTGAGGATTGATGATTGAGAACTGAGGATTGAGGATTGAAGACTGAGGATTGAGTATTCAGGATTGAGGATTGTGAATGAGGGCTGAGGGTTGAGGATTGAGATTTGAGGACTGAGGACTGAGGATTGAGGATTGAGAACTGAGGATGTAGGATCGAGGATTGAGGATTGACGATTGGGTTTTGATGATTGAAGAATGAGGATTGACGATTGAGGTTCGAGTATTGAGGATTGAAGATTGAGTATTGAGGATTGAAGGTTGATGATTGAATATTGAGGATTGATGATTGAGTATTGAGGATTGAGGATTGAGGATTGAGGATTGATGATTGAGGACTGAGTATTGAGGATTGAAGATTGAGGATTGAGGATTGAGGATTGAGGATTGAGGATTGAAGGTTGAGGTTTGAGGATTGAGGACTGAGGGTGGAGGATGAGGGCTGAGGGTTGAGGATTGAGGATTGAGGATTGACGCTTGAGGATAGAGGATCGAGGATGGAGGATTGAAGGCTGAGTATTGAGTATTGAAGATTGAGGATTGAGGATTCAGGGTTGAGGATTGAGGATGAGGGCTGAGGGTTGAGGATTGAGGATTGAGGATTGAGGATTGAGGATTGAGGATTGAAGACTGAGTATGGAGGGTTGAGGATTGAGGTTTGAGGAACGAGGATTGAGGATTGAGAATTGAGGACTGAGGATTGACGATTGGGTATTGAAGATTTAGGATTGATGACTGAGGATTGAGGATTGAGGATTGAGGATTGAGGATTGAGGATTGAAGACTGAGTATTGGGGATTGAGGATTGAGGATTGAGGATTGAGTATTGAAGATTGAGGATTGATGATTGAGGATTGAGGATTGAGGATTGAGGATTGAGGATTGATGGTTGAAGACTGAGTATTGAGGATTGAAGATTGAGGATTGAGAATTGAGGATTGAGGATTGAGGATTGAAGATTGAGGATTGAGGGTTGAGGATTGAGTGTTGAAGATTGAGGATTGATGATTGCAGATTGAGGATTGAGGATTGAGGATTGAGGATTGACGATTGAAGATTGAGGATTGGGGATTGAGGATTGAGGATTGAGGATTGAGAATCGAAGATTGAGTATCGAGGATTGAAGATTGAGGTTTGAGGATTGAGGATTGAGGATTGAGGATGGAGGATGAGGGCTGAGGGTTGAGGATTGAGGTTTAAGTATTGAATTCTGAGAATTCAGGATATTCTATTGAGTATTGAGAATTGAGGATTGATGGTTGAGTATTGAGGATTGAGGGTTGAGTATTGAGGATTGAAGATTGAGGTTTGAGGATTGAGAATTGAGAATTGAGTATGAGGACTGAGGGTTGAGGATTGAGGTATGAGGAACGAGGATTGAGGATTGAGAATTGAGGAATGAGGATTGACGATTGAGTATTGAAGATTGAGGATTGATGACTGAGGATTGAGGATTGAGGATTGAGGATTGAAGATTGACGATTGTGTATTGAGGATTGAAGAAAGAGGATTGACGATTGAGGTTCGAGTATTGAGGATTGAAGATTGAGTATTGAGGATTGAAGGTTGATGATTGAATATTGAGGATTGATGATTGAGTATTGAGGATTGAGGATTGAGGATTGAGGATTGATGATTGAGGACTGAGTATTGAGGATTGAAGATTGAGGATTGAGCATTGAGGATTGAGGATTGAGGATTGAGGATTGATGATTGAAGACTGAGTATTGAGGATTGAAGATTGAGGATTGAAGATTGAGGTTTGAGGATTGAAGATTGTGGATTGTGGATTGAGGATTGAGGGTTGAGGATTGAGGATCGAAGATTGAGTATTGAGGATTGAAGGTTGAGGTTTGAGGATTGAGGATTGAGGGTGGAGGATGAGGGCTGAGGGTTGAGGATTGAGGATTGAGGATTGACGCTTGAGGATAGAGGATCGAGGATGGAGGATTGAAGGCTGAGTACTGAGGATTGAAGATTGAGGATTCAGGGTTGAGGATTGAGGATGAGGGCTGAGGGTTGAGGATTGAGGATTGAGGATTGAGGATTGAGGATTGAGGATTGAAGACTGAGTATGGAGGGTTGAGGATTGAGGTTTGAGGAACGAGGATTGAGGATTGAGAATTGAGGACTGAGGATTGACGATTGGGTATTGAAGATTTAGGATTGATGACTGAGGATTGAGGATTGAGGATTGAGGATTGAGGATTGAGGATTGAAGACTGAGTATTGGGGATTGAGGATTGAGGATTGAGGATTGAGTATTGAAGATTGAGGATTGATGATTGAGGATTGAGGATTGAGGATTGAGGATTGAGGATTGATGGTTGAAGACTGAGTATTGAGGATTGAAGATTGAGGATTGAGAATTGAGGATTGAGGATTGAGGATTGAAGATTGAGGATTGAGGGTTGAGGATTGAGTGTTGAAGATTGAGGATTGATGATTGCAGATTGAGGATTGAGGATTGAGGATTGAGGATTGACGATTGAAGGTTGAGGATTGGGGATTGAGGATTGAGGATTGAGGATTGAGAATCGAAGATTGAGTATCGAGGATTGAAGATTGAGGTTTGAGGATTGAGGATTGAGGATTGAGGATGGAGGATGAGGGCTGAGGGTTGAGGATTGAGGTTTAAGTATTGAATAATGAGAATTCAGGGTATTATATTGAGTATTGAGAATTGAGGATTGATGGTTGAGTATTGAGGATTGAGGGTTGAGTATTGAGGATTGAAGATTGAGGTTTGAGGATTGAGAATTGAGAATTGAGTATGAGGACTGAGGGTTGAGGATTGAGGTATGAGGAACGAGGATTGAGGATTGAGAATTGAGGAATGAGGATTGACGATTGAGTATTGAAGATTGAGGATTGATGACTGAGGATTGAGGATTGAGGATTGAGGATTGAGGATTGAGGATTGAAGATTGAGTATTGAGGATTGAGGATGAGGGGTGAGCCTTGAGGGTTGAGGTTTGAGGACTGAGGACAGAGGATTGAGGATTGAGAATTGAGGATGGAGGATAGAGGATTGAGGATTGAGGATTGGGTATTGAGGATTGAAGAATTAGAATTGACGATTGTGGATTGAGTATTGAGGTTTGAAGATTGAGTATTGAGGATTGAGGGTTGATGATTGAGAATTGATTATTGAGGATTGAGGATTGAGTATTGAGGATTGATGATTGATGATTGAGAACTGAGGATTGAGGATTGAAGTTTGAGTATTGAAGACTCAGGATTGAGGATTGAGAATGAGGGCTGAGGGTTGAAGATTGAGGTTTGAGGACTGAGGACTGAGGATTGAGGATTGAGAATTGAGGATGGAGGATTGAGGGTTGAGGATTGAGGATTGGGTATTGATGATTGAAGAATGAGGATTGACGATTGAGGATTGAGAATTGAGTATTGAAGATTGAGTATTGAGGATTGAAGGTTGATGATTCAGGATTGAGGATTGAGGATGAGGGCTGTGGGTTGAGGATTGAGGTTTGAGGACTGAGGACAGAGGATTGAGGATTGAGATTTGAGGATGGACGATTGAGGATTGAGGATTGAGGATTGTGTATTCAGGATTGAAGAATGAGGATTGACGATTGAGGATTGAGTATTGAGGATTGAAGATTGAGTATTGAGGATTGAAGGTTGATGATTGAATATTGAGGATTGATGATTGAGGATTGAGGATTGAGGATTGAGGATTGAGGATTGATGATTGAAGACTGAGTATTGAGGATTGAAGATTGAGGATTGAGGATTGAGGATTGAGGATTGAGGATTGATGATCGAAGACTGAGTATTGAGGATTGAAGATTGAGGATTGAGGATTCAGGATTGAGGATTGAGGATGAGGGCTGAGGGCTGAGGGTTGAGGGTTGACGTTTGAGGACTGAGGACAGTGGAATGAGGATTGAGAATTAAGGATGGAGGATAGAGGGTTGAGGATTGAGGATTGGGTATTGAGGATTGAAGAATGAGAATTGACGATTGTGGATTGAGCATCGAGGTTTGAAGATTGAGTATTCACGATTGAAGGTTGATGATTGAGAATTGACTATTGAGGATTGAGGATTGAGGATTGAGGATTGAAGATTGATGATTGAGAACTGAGGATTGAGGATTGAAGATTGAGGATTGAGGATTCATGATTGAGGATTGAGGATGAGGGCTGAGGGTTGAGGATTGAGGTTTGAGGACTGAGGACTGAGGATTGAGGATTGAGAATTGAGGATGGAGGATTGAGGACTGAGGATTGAGGATTGGGTATTGATGATTGAAGAATGAGGATTGACGATTGAGGATTGAGTATTGAGAATTGAAGATTGAGTATTGAGGATTGAAGGTTGATGATTCAGGATTGAGGATTGAGGATGAGGGCTGAGGGTTGAGGATTGAGGTTTGAGGACTGAGGACAGAGGATTGAGGATTGAGATTTGAGGATGGACGATTGAGGATTGAGGATTGAGGATTGTGTATTCAGGATTGAAGAATGAGGATTGACGATTGAGGATTGAGTATTGAGGATTGAAGATTGAGTATTGAGGATTGAAGGTTGATGATTGAATATTGAGGATTGATGATTGAGGATTGAGGATTGAGGATTGAGGATTGAGGATTGATGATTGAGGATTGAGGATTGATGATTGAAGACTGAGTATTGAGGATTGAAGGTTGAGGATTGAGGATTCAGGATTGAGGATTGAGGATGAGGGCTGAGGGTTGAGGATTGAGGTTTGAGGTTTGATGATTGAGGATTGAGGACTGAGGATTGGGGATTGAGGACTGAGGGTTCAGCATTGAGGATTGAAGATTGAGGACTGGGGTTGAGGATTGAAGATTGAGGATTAAGGATTGAGGATTGGGGATTGATGATCCAGGATTGGAGATTGATTATTCAGGATTGAAGATTGAGGATTGAAGATTGAGGTTTGAGGATTGAGGGTTGAGAACTGAGGATGAGGACTGAGGTTTGAGGATTGAGGTTTGAGGAACGAGGATTGAGGATTGAGAACTGAGGACTGAGGATTGACGATTGAGTATTGAAGATTGAGGATTGATGACTGAGGATTGAGGATTGAGGATTGAGGATTGAGGATTGAGGATTGAAGACTGTGTATTGAGGATTGAGGATTGCGGATTGAGGATTGAGTATTGAAGATTGAGGGCTGATGATTGAGGATTGAGGATTGAGGGTTGAGGATTGAGGATTGAGGGTTGAAGACTGAGTATTGAGGATTGAAGGTAGAGGATTGAGAATTGAGGATTGATGATTGAGGATTGAAGATTGAGGATTGACGGTTGAGGATTGAGTGTTGAGGATTGAAGATTGAGTATTGAGGATTGAAGGTTGATGATTCAGGATTGAGGATTGAGGATGAGGGCTGCGGGTTGAGGATTGAGGTTTGAGGACTGAGGACAGAGGATTGAGGATTGAGAATTGAGGATGGAGGGTTGCGGATTGAGGATTGAGGATTGTGTATTGAGGATTGAAGAATGAGGATTGACGATTGAGGTCCGAGTATTGAGGATTGAAGATTGAGTATTGAGGATTGAAGGTTGATTGAATATTGAGGATTGATGATTGAGGATTGAGGATTGAGGATTGAGGATTGAGGATTGATGATTGAAGACTGAGTATTGAGGATTGAAGATTGAGGATTGAGGATTCAGGATTGAGGATTGAGGATGAGGGCTGAGGGTTGAGGATTGAGGTTTGAGGTTTGATGATTGAGGATTGAGGACTGAGGATTGGGGATTGAGGACTGAGGATTCAGCATTGAGGATTGAAGATTGAGGACTGGGGATTGTGGATTGAAGATTGAGGATTAAGGATTGAGGATTGGGGATTGAGGATCCAGGATTGGAGATTGATTATTCAGGATTGAAGATTGAGGATTGAGGATTGAGGATTGAGAATTGAGAATTGAGGGTGAGGACTGAGGGTTGAGGATTGAGCTTTGAGGAATGAGGATTGAGGACTGAGGATTGAGGATTGAGGATTGAAGATTGAGGATTGAGTATTGAAGATTGAGTATTCATGACTGAGGATTGAGGATTGAGGATTGAGGATGGATGATTGAAGATTGAGTGTTGATGATTGAGGATTGAGGATTGAGTACTGAGGATTGAGGATTGAGGATTGAAGATTGAGGATTGGGGACTGAGGATTGAGGTTTGAGAATTGATAATCGAAGATTGAGTATTGAGGATTGAAGATTGAGGTTTGAGGATTGAGGATTGAGGATTGAAAAGTGAGTATTGAAGATTGAGGATTGAGCATTGATGATTAAGTATTGATGATTGAGGATTGATGATTGAGGATTGAGGATTGAGGATTGAGGACTGAGGATTGAGGATTGAGGATTGAGGATTGAGGATTGAGGATGAGGGCTGAGGGTTGAGGTTTGAGGTTTGAGGACTGAGGACAGAGGATTGAGGATTGAGAATTGAGGATGCAGGATAGAGGATTGAGGATTGAGGATTGGGTATTGAGGATTGAAGAATGAGAATTGACGATTGTGGATTGAGTATTGAGGTTTGAAGATTGAGTATTGAGGATTGAAGGTTGATGATTGAGAACTGAGGATTGAGGATTGAAGATTGAGGATTGAGGATTCAGGATTGAGGTTTGAGAATGAGGGCTGAGGGTTGAGGATTGAGGTTTGAGGACTGAGGACTGAGGATTGAGGATTGAGAATTGAGGATGGAGGATTGAGGATTGAGGATTGAGGATTGGGTATTGACGATTGAAGAATGAGGATTGACGATTGAGGATTGAGTATTGAGGATTGAAGATTGAGTATTGAGGATTGAAGGTTGATGATTCAGGATTGAGGATTGAGGATGAGGGCTGAGGGTTGAGGATTGAGGTTTGAGGACTGAGGACAGAGGATTGAGGATTGAGAATTGAGGATGGAGGATTGAGGATGAGGGCTGAGGGTTGAGGATTGAGGTTTGAGGTTTGATGATTGAGGATTGAGGACTGAGGATTGGGGATTGAGGACTGAGGGTTCAGCATTGAGGATTGAAGATTGAGGACTGGGGTTGAGGATTGAAGATTGAGGATTAAGGATTGAGGATTGGGGATTGATGATCCAGGATTGGAGATTGATTATTCAGGATTGAAGATTGAGGATTGAAGATTGAGGTTTGAGGATTGAGGGTTGAGAACTGAGGATGAGGACTGAGGGTTGAGGATTGAGGTTTGAGGAACGAGGATTGAGGATTGAGAATTGAGGACTGAGGATTGACGATTGAGTATTGAAGATTGAGGATTGATGACTGAGGATTGAGGATTGAGGATTGAGGATTGAGGATTGAGGATTGAAGACTGTGTATTGAGGATTGAGGATTGAGGATTGAGGATTGAGTATTGAAGATTGAGGGTTGATGATTGAGGATTGAGGATTGAGGGTTGAGGATTGAGGATTGAGGGTTGAAGACTGAGTATTGAGGATTGAAGGTAGAGGATTGAGAATTGAGGATTGATGATTGAGGATTGAAGATTGAGGATTGACGGTTGAGGATTGAGTGTTGAGGATTGAAGATTGAGTATTGAGGATTGAAGGTTGATGATTCAGGATTGAGGATTGAGGATGAGGGCTGCGGGTTGAGGATTGAGGTTTGAGGACTGAGGACAGAGGATTGAGGATTGAGAATTGAGGATGGAGGATTGAGGATTGAGGATTGAGGATTGTGTATTGAGGATTGAAGAATGAGGATTGACGATTGAGGTCCGAGTGTTGAGGATTGAAGATTGAGTATTGAGGATTGAAGGTTGATGATTGAATATTGAGGATTGATGATTGAGGATTGAGGATTGAGGATTGAGGATTGAGGATTGATGATTGAAGACTGAGTATTGAGGATTGAAGATTGAGGATTGAGGATTCAGGATTGAGGATTGAGGATGAGGGCTGAGGGTTGAGGATTGAGGTTTGAGGTTTGATGATTGAGGATTGAGGACTGAGGATTGGGGATTGAGGACTGAGGATTCAGCATTGAGGATTGAAGATTGAGGACTGGGGATTGTGGATTGAAGATTGAGGATTAAGGATTGAGGATTGGGGATTGAGGATCCAGGATTGGAGATTGATTATTCAGGATTGAAGATTGAGGATTGAGGATTGAGGATTGAGAATTGAGAATTGAGGGTGAGGACTGAGGGTTGAGGATTGAGCTTTGAGGAATGAGGATTGAGGACTGAGGATTGAGGATTGAGGATTGAAGATTGAGGATTGAGTATTGAAGATTGAGTATTCATGACTGAGGATTGAGGATTGAGGATTGAGGATGGATGATTGAAGATTGAAGACTGTGTATTGAGGATTGAGGATTGAGGATTGAGGATTGAGTATTGAAGATTGAGGGTTGATGATTGAGGATTGAGGATTGAGGGTTGAGGATTGAGGATTGAGGGTTGAAGACTGAGTATTGAGGATTGAAGGTAGAGGATTGAGAATTGAGGATTGATGATTGAGGATTGAAGATTGAGGATTGACGGTTGAGGATTGAGTGTTGAGGATTGAAGATTGAGTATTGAGGATTGAAGGTTGATGATTCAGGATTGAGGATTGAGGATGAGGGCTGCGGGTTGAGGATTGAGGTTTGAGGACTGAGGACAGAGGATTGAGGATTGAGAATTGAGGATGGAGGATTGCGGATTGAGGATTGAGGATTGTGTATTGAGGATTGAAGAATGAGGATTGACGATTGAGGTCCGAGTATTGAGGATTGAAGATTGAGTATTGAGGATTGAAGGTTGATTGAATATTGAGGATTGATGATTGAGGATTGAGGATTGAGGATTGAGGATTGAGGATTGATGATTGAAGACTGAGTATTGAGGATTGAAGATTGAGGATTGAGGATTCAGGATTGAGGATTGAGGATGAGGGCTGAGGGTTGAGGATTGAGGTTTGAGGTTTGATGATTGAGGATTGAGGACTGAGGATTGGGGATTGAGGACTGAGGATTCAGCATTGAGGATTGAAGATTGAGGACTGGGGATTGTGGATTGAAGATTGAGGATTAACGATTGAGGATTGGGGATTGAGGATCCAGGATTGGAGATTGATTATTCAGGATTGAAGATTGAGGATTGAGGATTGAGGATTGAGAATTGAGAATTGAGGGTGAGGACTGAGGGTTGAGGATTGAGCTTTGAGGAATGAGGATTGAGGACTGAGGATTGAGGATTGAGGATTGAAGATTGAGGATTGAGTATTGAAGATTGAGTATTCATGACTGAGGATTGAGGATTGAGGATTGAGGATGGATGATTGAAGATTGAGTGTTGATGATTGAGGATTGAGGATTGAGGACTGAGGATTGAGGATTGAGGATTGAAGATTGAGGATTGGGGACTGAGGATTGAGGTTTGAGAATTGATAATCGAAGATTGAGTATTGAGGATTGAAGATTGAGGTTTGAGGATTGAGGATTGAGGATTGAAAAGTGAGTATTGAAGATTGAGGATTGAGCATTGATGATTAAGTATTGATGATTGAGGATTGATGATTGAGGATTGAGGATTGAGGATTGAGGACTGAGGATTGAGGATTGAGGATTGAGGATTGAGGATTGAGGATGAGGGCTGAGGGTTGAGGTTTGAGGTTTGAGGACTGAGGACAGAGGATTGAGGATTGAGAATTGAGGATGCAGGATAGAGGATTGAGGATTGAGGATTGGGTATTGAGGATTGAAGGATGAGAATTGACGATTGTGGATTGAGTATTGAGGTTTGAAGATTGAGTATTGAGGATTGAAGGTTGATGATTGAGAACTGAGGATTGAGGATTGAAGATTGAGGATTGAGGATTCAGGATTGAGGTTTGAGATTGAGGGCTGAGGGTTGAGGATTAAGGTTTGAGGACTGAGGACTGAGGATTGAGGATTGAGAATTGAGGATGGAGGATTGAGGATTGAGGATTGAGGATTGGGTATTGACGATTGAAGAATGAGGATTGACGATTGAGGATTGAGTATTGAGGATTGAAGATTGAGTATTGAGGATTGAAGGTTGATGATTCAGGATTGAGGATTGAGGATGAGGGCTGAGGGTTGAGGATTGGGGTTTGAGGACTGAGGACAGAGGATTGAGGATTGAGAATTGAGGATGGAGGATTGAGGATGAGGGCTGAGGGTTGAGGATTGAGGTTTGAGGTTTGATGATTGAGGATTGAGGACTGAGGATTGGGGATTGAGGACTGAGGGTTCAGCATTGAGGATTGAAGATTGAGGACTGGGGTTGAGGATTGAAGATTGAGGATTAAGGATTGAGGATTGGGGATTGATGATCCAGGATTGGAGATTGATTATTCAGGACTGAAGATTGAGGATTGAAGATTGAGGTTTGAGGATTGAGGGTTGAGAACTGAGGATGAGGACTGAGGGTTGAGGATTGAGGTTTGAGGAACGAGGATTGAGGATTGAGAATTGAGGACTGAGGATTGACGATTGAGTATTGAAGATTGAGGATTGATGACTGAGGATTGAGGATTGAGGATTGAGGATTGAGGATTGAGGATTGAAGACTGTGTATTGAGGATTGAGGATTGAGGATTGAGGATTGAGTATTGAAGATTGAGGGTTGATGATTGAGGATTGAGGACTGAGGATTGAGGATTGAGGATTGAAGATTGAGGATTGGGGACTGAGGATTGAGGTTTGAGAATTGATAATCGAAGATTGAGTATTGAGGATTGAAGATTGAGGTTTGAGGATTGAGGATTGAGGATTGAAAAGTGAGTATTGAAGATTGAGGATTGAGCATTGATGATTAAGTATTGATGATTGAGGATTGATGATTGAGGATTGAGGATTGAGGATTGAGGACTGAGGATTGAGGATTGAGGATTGAGGATTGAGGATTGAGGATGAGGGCTGAGGGTTGAGGTTTGAGGTTTGAGGACTGAGGACAGAGGATTGAGGATTGAGAATTGAGGATGCAGGATAGAGGATTGAGGATTGAGGATTGGGTATTGAGGATTGAAGGATGAGAATTGACGATTGTGGATTGAGTATTGAGGTTTGAAGATTGAGTATTGAGGATTGAAGGTTGATGATTGAGAACTGAGGATTGAGGATTGAAGATTGAGGATTGAGGATTCAGGATTGAGGTTTGAGATTGAGGGCTGAGGGTTGAGGATTGAGGTTTGAGGACTGAGGACTGAGGATTGAGGATTGAGAATTGAGGATGGAGGATTGAGGATTGAGGATTGAGGATTGGGTATTGACGATTGAAGAATGAGGATTGACGATTGAGGATTGAGTATTGAGGATTGAAGATTGAGTATTGAGGATTGAAGGTTGATGATTCAGGATTGAGGATTGAGGATGAGGGCTGAGGGTTGAGGATTGGGGTTTGAGGACTGAGGACAGAGGATTGAGGATTGAGAATTGAGGATGGAGGATTGAGGATGAGGGCTGAGGGTTGAGGATTGAGGTTTGAGGTTTGATGATTGAGGATTGAGGACTGAGGATTGGGGATTGAGGACTGAGGGTTCAGCATTGAGGATTGAAGATTGAGGACTGGGGTTGAGGATTGAAGATTGAGGATTAAGGATTGAGGATTGGGGATTGATGATCCAGGATTGGAGATTGATTATTCAGGACTGAAGATTGAGGATTGAAGATTGAGGTTTGAGGATTGAGGGTTGAGAACTGAGGATGAGGACTGAGGGTTGAGGATTGAGGTTTGAGGAACGAGGATTGAGGATTGAGAATTGAGGACTGAGGATTGACGATTGAGTATTGAAGATTGAGGATTGATGACTGAGGATTGAGGATTGAGGATTGAGGATTGAGGATTGAGGATTGAAGACTGTGTATTGAGGATTGAGGATTGAGGATTGAGGATTGAGTATTGAAGATTGAGGGTTGATGATTGAGGATTGAGGATTGAGGGTTGAGGATTGAGGATTGAGGGTTGAAGACTGAGTATTGAGGATTGAAGGTAGAGGATTGAGAATTGAGGATTGATGATTGAGGATTGAAGATTGAGGATTGACGGTTGAGGATTGAGTGTTGAGGATTGAAGATTGAGTATTGAGGATTGAAGGTTGATGATTCAGGATTGAGGATTGAGGATGAGGGCTGCGGGTTGAGGATTGAGGTTTGAGGACTGAGGACAGAGGATTGAGGATTGAGAATTGAGGATGGAGGATTGAGGATTGAGGATTGAGGATTGTGTATTGAGGATTGAAGAATGAGGATTGACGATTGAGGTCCGAGTATTGAGGATTGAAGATTGAGTATTGAGGATTGAAGGTTGATGATTGAATATTGAGGATTGATGATTGAGGATTGAGGATTGAGGATTGAGGATTGAGGATAGATGATTGAAGACTGAGTATTGAGGATTGAAGATTGAGGATTGAGGATTCAGGATTGAGGATTGAGGATGAGGGCTGAGGGTTGAGGATTGAGGTTTGAGGTTTGATGATTGAGGATTGAGGACTGAGGATTGGGGATTGAGGACTGAGGATTCAGCATTGAGGATTGAAGATTGAGGACTGGGGATTGTGGATTGAAGATTGAGGATTAAGGATTGAGGATTGGGGATTGAGGATCCAGGATTGGAGATTGATTATTCAGGATTGAAGATTGAGGATTGAGGATTGAGGATTGAGAATTGAGAATTGAGGGTGAGGACTGAGGGTTGAGGATTGAGCTTTGAGGAATGAGGATTGAGGACTGAGGATTGAGGATTGAGGATTGAAGATTGAGGATTGAGTATTGAAGATTGAGTATTCATGACTGAGGATTGAGGATTGAGGATTGAGGATGGATGATTGAAGATTGAGTATTGATGATTGAGGATTGAGGATTGAGGACTGAGGATTGAGGATTGAGGATTGAAGATTGAGGATTGGGGATTGAGGATTGAGGTTTGAGAATTGATAATCGAAGATTGAGTATTGAGGATTGAAGATTGAGGTTTGAGGATTGAGGATTGAGGATTGAAAAGTGAGTATTGAAGATTGAGGATTGAGCATTGATGATTAAGTATTGATGATTGAGGATTGATGATTGAGGATTGAGGATTGAGGATTGAGGACTGAGGATTGAGGATTGAGGATTGAGGATTGAGGATTGAGGATGAGGGCTGAGGGTTGAGGTTTGAGGTTTGAGGACTGAGGACAGAGGATTGAGGATTGAGAATTGAGGATGCAGGATAGAGGATTGAGGATTGAGGATTGGGTATTGAGGATTGAAGAATGAGAATTGACGATTGTGGATTGAGTATTGAGGTTTGAAGATTGAGTATTGAGGATTGAAGGTTGATGATTGAGAACTGAGGATTGAGGATTGAAGATTGAGGATTGAGGATTCAGGATTGAGGTTTGAGAATGAGGGCTGAGGGTTGAGGATTGAGGTTTGAGGACTGAGGACTGAGGATTGAGGATTGAGAATTGAGGATGGAGGATTGAGGGTTGAGGATTGAGGATTGGGTATTGACGATTGAAGAATGAGGATTGACGATTGAGGATTGAGTATTGAGGATTGAAGATTGAGTATTGAGGATTGAAGGTTGATGATTCAGGATTGAGGATTGAGGATGAGGGCTGAGGGTTGGGGATTGAGGTTTGAGGACTGAGGACAGAGGATTGAGGATTGAGAATTGAGGATGGAGGATTGAGGATTGAGGATTGAGGATTGTGTATTGAGGATTGCAGAATGAGGATTGACGATTGAGGATTGAGTATTGAGGATTGAAGATTGAGTATTGAGGATTGAAGGTTGATGACTGAATATTGAGGATTGATGATTGAGGATTGAGGATTGAGGATTGAGGATTGAGGATTGATGATTGAAGACTGAGTATTGAGGATTGAAGATTGAGGATTGAGGATTGAGGATTGAGGATTGAGGATTGATGATTGAAGACTGAGTATTGAGGATTGAAGATTGAGGATTGAGGATTCAGGATTGAGGATTGAGGATTAGGGCTGAGGGTTGAGGATTGAGGTTTGAGGTTTGATGATTGAGGATTGAGGACTGAGGATTGGGGATTGAGGACTGAGGATTCAGCATTGAGGATTGAAGATTGAGGACTGGGGTTGAGGATTGAGGATCGAAGATTGAGTATTGAGGATTGAAGGTTGAGGTTTGAGGATTGAGGATTGTGGGTTGAGGATGAGGGCTGAGGGTTGAGGATTGAGGATTGAGGATTGACGCTTGAGGATAGAGGATCGAGGATGGAGGATTGAAGGCTGAGTATTGAGGATTGAAGATTGAGGATCGAGGATTCAGGATTGAGGATTGAGGATGAGGGCTGAGGGTTGAGGATTGAGGATTGAGTATTGAGGATTTAGGATTGAGGATTGAAGACTGAGTATGGAGGGTTGAGGATTGAGGTTTGAGGAACGAGGATTGAGGATTGAGTATTGAGGACTGAGGATTGACGATTGAGTATTGAAGATTTAGGATTGATGACTGAGGATTGAGGATTGAGGATTGAGGATTGAGGATTGAGGATTGAAGACAGAGTATTGAGGATTGAGGATTGAGGATTGAGGATTGAGTACTGAAGATTGAGGATTGATGATTGAGGATTGAGGATTGAGGATTGAGGATTGAGGATTGAGGGTTGAAGGCTGAGTATTGAGGATTGAAGATTGAGGATTGAGAATTGAGGATTGAGGATTGAGGATTGAAGATTGAGGATTGAGGGTTGAGGATTGAGTGTTGAAGATTGAGGATTGATGATTGCAGATTGAGGATTGAGGAGTGAGGATTGAGGATTGACGATTGAAGATTGAGGATTGGGGATTGAGGATTGAGGATTGAGGATTGAGAATCGAAGATTGAGTATCGAGGATTGAAGATTGAGGTTTGAGGATTGAGGATTGAGGATTGAGGATGGAGGATGAGGGCTGAGGGTTGAGGATTGAGGTTTCAGTATTGAATACTGAGAATTCAGGATATTCTATTGAGTATTGAGAATTGAGCATTGACGGTTGAGTATTGAGGATTGAGGATTGAGTATTGAGGATTCAAGATTGATGTTTGACGATTGAGAATCGAGAATTGAGTATGAGGACTGAGGGTTGAGGATTGAGGTATGAGGAACGAGGATTGAGGATTGAGAATTGAGGAATGAGGATTGACGATTGAGTATTGAACATTGAGGATTGATGACTGAGGATTGAGGATTGAGGATTGAGGATTGAGGATTGAGGATTGAAGATTGAGTATTGAGGATTGAGGATGAGGGCTGAGGGTTGAGGGTTGAGATTTGAGGACTGAGGACAGAGGATTGAGGATTGAGAATTGAGGATGGAGGATAGAGGATTGAGGATTGACGATTGGGTATTGATGATTGAAGAATGAGAATTGACGATTGTGGATTGAGGATTGAGGATTGATGTTTGAGTACTGAGGATTGAGGATTGAAGATTGAGGATTGAGGATTCAGGATTGAGGATTGAGAATGAGGGCTGAGGGTTGAAGATTGAGGTTTGAGGACTGAGGACTGAGGATTGAGGATGGAGGATGAGGGCTGAGGGTTGAGGATTGAGGTTTGAGTATCGAATACAGAGAATTCAGGATATTCTATTGAGTATTGAGAATTGAGGATTGATGGTTGACTATTGAGGATTGCGGATTGAGTATTTGAGGAACGAGGATTGATGATTGAGAATTGAGGACTGACGATCCGCGATTGAGTATTGAAGATTGAGGATTGATGACTGAGGATTGAGTATTGAGGATTGACGATTGAGGATTGAGGATTGAGGATTGAGTATTGAGGATTGAGGGTGAGGGCTGAGGGTTGAGGTTTGAGGTTTGAGGACTGAGGACAGAGGATTGAGGATTGTGAATTGAGGATGGAGGATAGAGGATTGAGGATTGAGGATTGGGTATTGAGGATTGAAGAATGAGAATTGACGATTGTGGATTGAGTATTGAGGTTTGAAGATTGAGTATTGAGGATTGAAGGTTGATGATTCAGGATTGAGGATTGATGATTGAGGATTGAGGATTGAGGATTGAGGATTGAGGATTGATGATTGAGAACTGAGGATTGAGGATTGAAGATTGAGGATTGAGGATTGAGGATTGAGGATTGATGGTTGAAGACTGAGTATTGAGGATTGAAGATTGAGGATTGAGAATTGAGGATTGAGGATTGAGGATTGAAGATTGAGGATTGAGAGTTGAGGATTGAGTGTTGAAGATTGAGGATTGATGATTGCAGATTGAGGATTGAGGATTGAGGATTGAGGATTGACGATTGAAGATTGAGGATTGGGGATTGAGGATTGAGGATTGAGGATTGAGAATCGAAGATTGAGTATCGAGGATTGAAGATTGAGGTTTGAGGATTGAGGATTGAGGATTGAGGATGGAGGATGAGGGCTGAGGGTTGAGGATTGAGGTTTAAGTATTGAATACTGAGAATTCAGGATATTCTATTGAGTATTGAGAATTGAGGATTGATGGTTGAGTATTGAGGATTGAGGGTTGAGTATTGAGGATTGAAGATTGAGGTTTGAGGATTGAGAATTGAGAATTGAGTATGAGGACTGAGGGTTGAGGATTGAGGTATGAGGAACGAGGATTGAGGATTGAGAATTGAGCAATGAGGATTGACGATTGAGTATTGAAGATTGAGGATTGATGACTGAGGATTGAGGATTGAGGATTGAGGATTGAGGATTGAGGATTGAAGATTGACGATTGTGTATTGAGGATTGAAGAATGAGGATTGACGATTGAGGTTCGAGTATTGAGGATTGAAGATTTAGTATTGAGGATTGAAGGTTGATGATTGAATATTGAGGATTGATGATTGAGTATTGAGGATTGAGGATTGAGGATTGAGGATTGATGATTGAGGACTGAGTATTGAGGATTGAAGATTGAGGATTGAGGATTGAGGATTGAGGATTGAGGATTGAGGATTGATGTTTGAAGACTGAGTATTGAGGATTGAAGATTGAGGATTGAAGATTGAGGTTTGAGGATTGAAGATTGTGGATTGTGGATTGAGGATTGAGGGTCGAGGATTGAGGATCGAAGATTGAGTATTGAGGATTGAAGGTTGAGGTTTGAGGATTGAGGATTGAGGGTGGAGGATGAGGGCTGATGGTTGAGGATTGAGGACTGAGGATTGACGCTTGAGGATAGAGGATCGAGGATGGAGGATTGAAGGCTGAGTACTGAGGATTGAAGATTGAGGATTGAGGATTCAGGGTTGAGGATTGAGGATGAGGGCTGAGGGTTGAGGATTGAGGATTGAGGATTGAGGATTGAGGATTGAGGATTGAAGACTGAGTATGGAGGGTTGAGGATTGAGGTTTGAGGAACGAGGATTGAGGATTGAGAATTGAGGACTGAGGATTGACGATTGGGTATTGAAGATTTAGGATTGATGACTGAGGATTGAGGATTGAGGATTGAGGATTGAGGATTGAGGATTGAAGACTGAGTATTGGGGATTGAGGATTGAGGATTGAGGATTGAGTATTGAAGATTGAGGATTGATGATTGAGGATTGAGGATTGAGGATTGAGGATTGAGGATTGATGGTTGAAGACTGAGTATTGAGGATTGAAGATTGAGGATTGAGAATTGAGGATTGAGGATTGAGGATTGAAGATTGAGGATTGAGGGTTGAGGATTGAGTGTTGAAGATTGAGGATTCATGATTGCAGATTGAGGATTGAGGATTGAGGATTGAGGATTGACGATTGAAGATTGAGGATTGGGGATTGAGGATTGAGGATTGAGGATTGAGAATCGAAGATTGAGTATCGAGGATTGAAGATTGAGGTTTGAGGATTGAGGATTGAGGATTGAGGATGGAGGATGAGGGCTGAGGGTTGAGGATTGAGGTTTAAGTATCGAATACTGAGAATTCAGGATATTCTATTGAGTATTGAGAATTGAGGATTGATGGTTGACTATTGAGGATTGAGGATTGAGTATTGAGGATTGAAGATTGAGGTTTGAGGATTGAGAATTGAGAATTGAGTATGAGGACTGAGGGTTGAGGATTGAGGTTTGAGGAACGAGGATTGAGGATTGAGAATTGAGGACTGAGGATTGACGATTGAGTATTGAAGATTAAGGATTGAGGATTGGGGATTGAGGATCCAGGATTGGAGATTGATTATTCAGGATTGAAGATTGAGGATTGAGGATTGAGGATTGAGAATTGAGAATTGAGGGTGAGGACTGAGGGTTGAGGATTGAGCTTTGAGGAATGAGGATTGAGGACTGAGGATTGAGGATTGAGGATTGAAGATTGAGGATTGAGTATTGAAGATTGAGTATTCATGACTGAGGATTGAGGATTGAGGATTGAGGATGGATGACTGAAGATTCAGTATTGATGATTGAGGATTGAGGATTGAGGACTGAGGATTGAGGATTGAGGATTGAAGATTGAGGATTGGGGATTGAGGATTGAGGTTTGAGAATTGATAATCGAAGATTGAGTATTGAGGATTGAAGATTGAGGTTTGAGGATTGAGGATTGAGGATTGAAAAGTGAGTATTGAAGATTGAGGATTGAGCATTGATGATTAAGTATTGATGATTGAGGATTGATGATTGAGGATTGAGGATTGAGGATTGAGGACTGAGGATTGAGGATTGAGGATTGAGGATTGAGGATTGAGGATGAGGGCTGAGGGTTGAGGTTTGAGGTTTGAGGACTGAGGACAGAGGATTGAGGATTGAGAATTGAGGATGCAGGATAGAGGATTGAGGATTGAGGATTGGGTATTGAGGATTGAAGAATGAGAATTGACGATTGTGGATTGAGTATTGAGGTTTGAAGATTGAGTATTGAGGATTGAAGGTTGATGATTGAGAACTGAGTATTGAGGATTGAAGATTGAGGATCGAGGATTCAGGGTTGAGGATTGAGGATGAGGGCTGAGGGTTGAGGATTGAGGATTGAGTATTGAGGATTTAGGATTGAGGATTGAAGACTGAGTATGGAGGGTTGAGGATTGAGGTTTGAGGAACGAGGATTGAGGATTGAGAATTGAGGACTGAGGATTGACGATTGGGTATTGAAGATTTAGGATTGATGACTGAGGATTGAGGATTGAGGATTGAGGATTGAGGATTGAGGATTGAAGACTGAGTATTGGGGATTGAGGATTGAGGATTGAGGATTGAGTATTGAAGATTGAGGATTGATTATTGAGGATTGAGGATTGAGGATTGAGGATTGAGGATTGATGGTTGAAGACTGAGTATTGAGGATTCCAGATTGAGGATTGAGAATTGAGGATTGAGGATTGAGGATTGAAGATTGAGGATTGAGGGTTGAGGATTGAGTGTTGAAGATTGAGGATTCATGATTGCAGATTGAGGATTGAGGATTGAGGATTGAGGATTGACGATTGAAGATTGAGGATTGGGGATTGAGGATTGAGGATTGAGGATTGAGAATCGAAGATTGAGTATCGAGGATTGAAGATTGAGGTTTGAGGATTGAGGATTGAGGATTGAGGATGGAGGATGAGGGCTGAGGGTTGAGGATTGAGGTTTAAGTATTGAATACTGAGAATTCAGGATATTCTATTGAGTATTGAGAATTGAGGATTGATGGTTGAGTATTGAGGATTGAGGGTTGAGTATTGAGGATTGAAGATTGAGGTTTGAGGATTGAGAATTGAGAATTGAGTATGAGGACTGAGGGTTGAGGATTGAGGTATGAGGAACGAGGATTGAGGATTGAGAATTGAGGAATGAGGATTGACGATTGAGTATTGAAGATTGAGGATTGATGACTGAGGATTGAGGATTGAGGATTGGGGATTGAGGATCCAGGATTGTAGATTGATTATTCAGGATTGAAGATTGAGGATTGAGGATTGAGGATTGAGAATTGAGAATTGAGGGTGAGGACTGAGGGTTGAGGATTGAGCTTTGAGGAATGAGGATTGAGGACTGAGGATTGAGGATTGAGGATTGAAGATTGAGGATTGAGTATTGAAGATTGAGTATTCATGACTGAGGATTGAGGATTGAGGATTGAGGATGGATGATTGAAGATTGAGTGTTGATGATTGAGGATTGAGGATTGAGGACTGAGGATTGAGGATTGAGGATTGAAGATTGAGGATTGGGGACTGAGGATTGAGGTTTGAGAATTGATAATCGAAGATTGAGTATTGAGGATTGAAGATTGAGGTTTGAGGATTGAGGATTGAGGATTGAAAAGTGAGTATTGAAGATTGAGGATTGAGCATTGATGATTAAGTATTGATGATTGAGGATTGATGATTGAGGATTGAGGATTGAGGATTGAGGACTGAGGATTGAGGATTGAGGATTGAGGATTGAGGATTGAGGATGAGGGCTGAGGGTTGAGGTTTGAGGTTTGAGGACTGAGGACAGAGGATTGAGGATTGAGAATTGAGGATGCAGGATAGAGGATTGAGGATTGAGGATTGGGTATTGAGGATTGAAGAATGAGAATTGACGATTGTGGATTGAGTATTGAGGTTTGAAGATTGAGTATTGAGGATTGAAGGTTGATGATTGAGAACTGAGGATTGAGGATTGAAGATTGAGGATTGAGGATTCAGGATTGAGGTTTGAGAATGAGGGCTGAGGGTTGAGGATTGAGGTTTGAGGACTGAGGACTGAGGATTGAGGATTGAGAATTGAGGATGGAGGATTGAGGATTGAGGATTGAGGATTGGGTATTGACGATTGAAGAATGAGGATTGACGATTGAGGACTGAGTATTGAGGATTGAAGATTGAGTATTGAGGATTGAAGGTTGATGATTCAGGATTGAGGATTGAGGATGAGGGCTGAGGGTTGAGGATTGAGGTTTGAGGACTGAGGACAGAGGATTGAGGATTGAGAATTGAGGATGGAGGATTGAGGATGAGGGCTGAGGGTTGAGGATTGAGGTTTGAGGTTTGATGATTGAGGATTGAGGACTGAGGATTGGGGATTGAGGACTGAGGGTTCAGCATTGAGGATTGAAGATTGAGGACTGGGGTTGAGGATTGAAGATTGAGGATTAAGGATTGAGGATTGGGGATTGATGATCCAGGATTGGAGATTGATTATTCAGGATTGAAGATTGAGGATTGAAGATTGAGGTTTGAGGATTGAGGGTTGAGAACTGAGGATGAGGACTGAGGGTTGAGGATTGAGGTTTGAGGAACGAGGATTGAGGATTGAGAATTGAGGACTGAGGATTGACGATTGAGTATTGAAGATTGAGGATTGATGACTGAGGATTGAGGATTGAGGATTGAGGATTGAGGATTGAGGATTGAAGACTGTGTATTGAGGATTGAGGATTGAGGATTGAGGATTGAGTATTGAAGATTGAGGGTTGATGATTGAGGATTGAGGATTGAGGGTTGAGGATTGAGGATTGAGGGTTGAAGACTGAGTATTGAGGATTGAAGGTAGAGGATTGAGAATTGAGGATTGATGATTGAGGATTGAAGATTGAGGATTGACGGTTGAGGATTGAGTGTTGAGGATTGAAGATTGAGTATTGAGGATTGAAGGTTGATGATTCAGGATTGAGGATTGAGGATGAGGGCTGCGGGTTGAGGATTGAGGTTTGAGGACTGAGGACAGAGGATTGAGGATTGAGAATTGAGGATGGAGGATTGAGGATTGAGGATTGAGGATTGTGTATTGAGGATTGAAGAATGAGGATTGACGATTGAGGTCCGAGTATTGAGGATTGAAGATTGAGTATTGAGGATTGAAGGTTGATGATTGAATATTGAGGATTGATGATTGAGGATTGAGGATTGAGGATTGAGGATTGAGGATTGATGATTGAAGACTGAGTATTGAGGATTGAAGATTGAGGATTGAGGATTCAGGATTGAGGATTGAGGATGAGGGCTGAGGGTTGAGGATTGAGGTTTGAGGTTTGATGATTGAGGATTGAGGACTGAGGATTGGGGATTGAGGACTGAGGATTCAGCATTGAGGATTGAAGATTGAGGACTGGGGATTGTGGATTGAAGATTGAGGATTAAGGATTGAGGATTGGGGATTGAGGATCCAGGATTGGAGATTGATTATTCAGGATTGAAGATTGAGGATTGAGGATTGAGGATTGAGAATTGAGAATTGAGGGTGAGGACTGAGGGTTGAGGATTGAGCTTTGAGGAATGAGGATTGAGGACTGAGGATTGAGGATTGAGGATTGAAGATTGAGGATTGAGTATTGAAGATTGAGTATTCATGACTGAGGATTGAGGATTGAGGATTGAGGATGGATGATTGAAGATTGAGTATTGATGATTGAGGATTGAGGATTGAGGACTGAGGATTGAGGATTGAGGATTGAAGATTGAGGATTGGGGATTGAGGATTGAGGTTTGAGAATTGATAATCGAAGATTGAGTATTGAGGATTGAAGATTGAGGTTTGAGGATTGAGGATTGAGGATTGAAAAGTGAGTATTGAAGATTGAGGATTGAGCATTGATGATTAAGTATTGATGATTGAGGATTGATGATTGAGGATTGAGGATTGAGGATTGAGGACTGAGGATTGAGGATTGAGGATTGAGGATTGAGGATTGAGGATGAGGGCTGAGGGTTGAGGTTTGAGGTTTGAGGACTGAGGACAGAGGATTGAGGATTGAGAATTGAGGATGCAGGATAGAGGATTGAGGATTGAGGATTGGGTATTGAGGATTGAAGAATGAGAATTGACGATTGTGGATTGAGTATTGAGGTTTGAAGATTGAGTATTGAGGATTGAAGGTTGATGATTGAGAACTGAGGATTGAGGATTGAAGATTGAGGATTGAGGATTCAGGATTGAGGTTTGAGAATGAGGGCTGAGGGTTGAGGATTGAGGTTTGAGGACTGAGGACTGAGGATTGAGGATTGAGAATTGAGGATGGAGGATTGAGGGTTGAGGATTGAGGATTGGGTATTGACGATTGAAGAATGAGGATTGACGATTGAGGATTGAGTATTGAGGATTGAAGATTGAGTATTGAGGATTGAAGGTTGATGATTCAGGATTGAGGATTGAGGATGAGGGCTGAGGGTTGGGGATTGAGGTTTGAGGACTGAGGACAGAGGATTGAGGATTGAGAATTGAGGATGGAGGATTGAGGATTGAGGATTGAGGATTGTGTATTGAGGATTGCAGAATGAGGATTGACGATTGAGGATTGAGTATTGAGGATTGAAGATTGAGTATTGAGGATTGAAGGTTGATGACTGAATATTGAGGATTGATGATTGAGGATTGAGGATTGAGGATTGAGGATTGAGGATTGATGATTGAAGACTGAGTATTGAGGATTGAAGATTGAGGATTGAGGATTGAGGATTGAGGATTGAGGATTGATGATTGAAGACTGAGTATTGAGGATTGAAGATTGAGGATTGAGGATTCAGGATTGAGGATTGAGGATTAGGGCTGAGGGTTGAGGATTGAGGTTTGAGGTTTGATGATTGAGGATTGAGGACTGAGGATTGGGGATTGAGGACTGAGGATTCAGCATTGAGGATTGAAGATTGAGGACTGGGGTTGAGGATTGAGGATCGAAGATTGAGTATTGAGGATTGAAGGTTGAGGTTTGAGGATTGAGGATTGTGGGTTGAGGATGAGGGCTGAGGGTTGAGGATTGAGGATTGAGGATTGACGCTTGAGGATAGAGGATCGAGGATGGAGGATTGAAGGCTGAGTATTGAGGATTGAAGATTGAGGATCGAGGATTCAGGATTGAGGATTGAGGATGAGGGCTGAGGGTTGAGGATTGAGGATTGAGTATTGAGGATTTAGGATTGAGGATTGAAGACTGAGTATGGAGGGTTGAGGATTGAGGTTTGAGGAACGAGGATTGAGGATTGAGTATTGAGGACTGAGGATTGACGATTGAGTATTGAAGATTTAGGATTGATGACTGAGGATTGAGGATTGAGGATTGAGGATTGAGGATTGAGGATTGAAGACAGAGTATTGAGGATTGAGGATTGAGGATTGAGGATTGAGTACTGAAGATTGAGGATTGATGATTGAGGATTGAGGATTGAGGATTGAGGATTGAGGATTGAGGGTTGAAGGCTGAGTATTGAGGATTGAAGATTGAGGATTGAGAATTGAGGATTGAGGATTGAGGATTGAAGATTGAGGATTGAGGGTTGAGGATTGAGTGTTGAAGATTGAGGATTGATGATTGCAGATTGAGGATTGAGGAGTGAGGATTGACGATTGACGATTGAAGATTGAGGATTGGGGATTGAGGATTGAGGATTGAGGATTGAGAATCGAAGATTGAGTATCGAGGATTGAAGATTGAGGTTTGAGGATTGAGGATTGAGGATTGAGGATGGAGGATGAGGGCTGAGGGTTGAGGATTGAGGTTTCAGTATTGAATACTGAGAATTCAGGATATTCTATTGAGTATTGAGAATTGAGCATTGACGGTTGAGTATTGAGGATTGAGGATTGAGTATTGAGGATTCAAGATTGATGTTTGACGATTGAGAATCGAGAATTGAGTATGAGGACTGAGGGTTGAGGATTGAGGTATGAGGAACGAGGATTGAGGATTGAGAATTGAGGAATGAGGATTGACGATTGAGTATTGAACATTGAGGATTGATGACTGAGGATTGAGGATTGAGGATTGAGGATTGAGGATTGAGGATTGAAGATTGAGTATTGAGGATTGAGGATGAGGGCTGAGGGTTGAGGGTTGAGATTTGAGGACTGAGGACAGAGGATTGAGGATTGAGAATTGAGGATGGAGGATAGAGGATTGAGGATTGACGATTGGGTATTGATGATTGAAGAATGAGAATTGACGATTGTGGATTGAGGATTGAGGATTGATGTTTGAGTACTGAGGATTGAGGATTGAAGATTGAGGATTGAGGATTCAGGATTGAGGATTGAGAATGAGGGCTGAGGGTTGAAGATTGAGGTTTGAGGACTGAGGACTGAGGATTGAGGATGGAGGATGAGGGCTGAGGGTTGAGGATTGAGGTTTGAGTATCGAATACAGAGAATTCAGGATATTCTATTGAGTATTGAGAATTGAGGATTGATGGTTGACTATTGAGGATTGCGGATTGAGTATTTGAGGAACGAGGATTGATGATTGAGAATTGAGGACTGACGATCCGCGATTGAGTATTGAAGATTGAGGATTGATGACTGAGGATTGAGTATTGAGGATTGACGATTGAGGATTGAGGATTGAGGATTGAGTATTGAGGATTGAGGGTGAGGGCTGAGGGTTGAGGTTTGAGGTTTGAGGACTGAGGACAGAGGATTGGGGATTGTGAATTGAGGATGGAGGATAGAGGATTGAGGATTGAGGATTGGGTATTGAGGATTGAAGAATGAGAATTGACGATTGTGGATTGAGTATTGAGGTTTGAAGATTGAGTATTGAGGATTGAAGGTTGATGATTCAGGATTGAGGATTGATGATTGAGGATTGAGGATTGAGGATTGAGGATTGAGGATTGATGATTGAGAACTGAGGATTGAGGATTGAAGATTGAGGATTGAGGATTGAGGATTGAGGATTGATGGTTGAAGACTGAGTATTGAGGATTGAAGATTGAGGATTGAGAATTGAGGATTGAGGATTGAGGATTGAAGATTGAGGATTGAGAGTTGAGGATTGAGTGTTGAAGATTGAGGATTGATGATTGCAGATTGAGGATTGAGGATTGAGGATTGAGGATTGACGATTGAAGATTGAGGATTGGGGATTGAGGATTGAGGATTGAGGATTGAGAATCGAAGATTGAGTATCGAGGATTGAAGATTGAGGTTTGAGGATTGAGGATTGAGGATTGAGGATGGAGGATGAGGGCTGAGGGTTGAGGATTGAGGTTTAAGTATTGAATACTGAGAATTCAGGATATTCTATTGAGTATTGAGAATTGAGGATTGATGGTTGAGTATTGAGGATTGAGGGTTGAGTATTGAGGATTGAAGATTGAGGTTTGAGGATTGAGAATTGAGAATTGAGTATGAGGACTGAGGGTTGAGGATTGAGGTATGAGGAACGAGGATTGAGGATTGAGAATTGAGCAATGAGGATTGACGATTGAGTATTGAAGATTGAGGATTGATGACTGAGGATTGAGGATTGAGGATTGAGGATTGAGGATTGAGGATTGAAGATTGACGATTGTGTATTGAGGATTGAAGAATGAGGATTGACGATTGAGGTTCGAGTATTGAGGATTGAAGATTTAGTATTGAGGATTGAAGGTTGATGATTGAATATTGAGGATTGATGATTGAGTATTGAGGATTGAGGATTGAGGATTTGTAGGAGGATTGATGATTGAGGACTGAGTATTGAGGATTGAAGATTGAGGATTGAGGATTGAGGATTGAGGATTGAGGATTGAGGATTGATGTTTGAAGACTGAGTATTGAGGATTGAAGATTGAGGATTGAAGATTGAGGTTTGAGGATTGAAGATTGTGGATTGTGGATTGAGGATTGAGGGTCGAGGATTGAGGATCGAAGATTGAGTATTGAGGATTGAAGGTTGAGGTTTGAGGATTGAGGATTGAGGGTGGAGGATGAGGGCTGAGGGTTGAGGATTGAGGACTGAGGATTGACGCTTGAGGATAGAGGATCGAGGATGGAGGATTGAAGGCTGAGTACTGAGGATTGAAGATTGAGGATTGAGGATTCAGGGTTGAGGATTGAGGATGAGGGCTGAGGGTTGAGGATTGAGGATTGAGGATTGAGGATTGAGGATTGAGGATTGAAGACTGAGTATGGAGGGTTGAGGATTGAGGTTTGAGGAACGAGGATTGAGGATTGAGAATTGAGGACTGAGGATTGACGATTGGGTATTGAAGATTTAGGATTGATGACTGAGGATTGAGGATTGAGGATTGAGGATTGAGGATTGAGGATTGAAGACTGAGTATTGGGGATTGAGGATTGAGGATTGAGGATTGAGTATTGAAGATTGAGGATTGATGATTGAGGATTGAGGATTGAGGATTGAGGATTGAGGATTGATGGTTGAAGACTGAGTATTGAGGATTGAAGATTGAGGATTGAGAATTGAGGATTGAGGATTGAGGATTGAAGATTGAGGATTGAGGGTTGAGGATTGAGTGTTGAAGATTGAGGATTCATGATTGCAGATTGAGGATTGAGGATTGAGGATTGAGGATTGACGATTGAAGATTGAGGATTGGGGATTGAGGATTGAGGATTGAGGATTGAGAATCGAAGATTGAGTATCGAGGATTGAAGATTGAGGTTTGAGGATTGAGGATTGAGGATTGAGGATGGAGGATGAGGGCTGAGGGTTGAGGATTGAGGTTTAAGTATCGAATACTGAGAATTCAGGATATTCTATTGAGTATTGAGAATTGAGGATTGATGGTTGACTATTGAGGATTGAGGATTGAGTATTGAGGATTGAAGATTGAGGTTTGAGGATTGAGAATTGAGAATTGAGTATGAGGACTGAGGGTTGAGGATTGAGGTTTGAGGAACGAGGATTGAGGATTGAGAATTGAGGACTGAGGATTGACGATTGAGTATTGAAGATTAAGGATTGAGGATTGGGGATTGAGGATCCAGGATTGGAGATTGATTATTCAGGATTGAAGATTGAGGATTGAGGATTGAGGATTGAGAATTGAGAATTGAGGGTGAGGACTGAGGGTTGAGGATTGAGCTTTGAGGAATGAGGATTGAGGACTGAGGATTGAGGATTGAGGATTGAAGATTGAGGATTGAGTATTGAAGATTGAGTATTCATGACTGAGGATTGAGGATTGAGGATTGAGGATGGATGACTGAAGATTCAGTATTGATGATTGAGGATTGAGGATTGAGGACTGAGGATTGAGGATTGAGGATTGACGATTGTGGATTGAGTATTGAGGTTTGAAGATTGAGTATTGAGGATTGAAGGTTGATGATTGAGAACTGAGGATTGAGGATTGAAGATTGAGGATTGAGGATTCAGGATTGAGGTTTGAGATTGAGGGCTGAGGGTTGAGGATTGAGGTTTGAGGACTGAGGACTGAGGATTGAGGATTGAGAATTGAGGATGGAGGATTGAGGATTGAGGATTGAGGATTGGGTATTGACGATTGAAGAATGAGGATTGACGATTGAGGATTGAGTATTGAGGATTGAAGATTGAGTATTGAGGATTGAAGGTTGATGATTCAGGATTGAGGATTGAGGATGAGGGCTGAGGGTTGAGGATTGAGGTTTGAGGACTGAGGACAGAGGATTGAGGATTGAGAATTGAGGATGGAGGATTGAGGATGAGGGCTGAGGGTTGAGGATTGAGGTTTGAGGTTTGATGATTGAGGATTGAGGACTGAGGATTGGGGATTGAGGACTGAGGGTTCAGCATTGAGGATTGAAGATTGAGGACTGGGGTTGAGGATTGAAGATTGAGGATTAAGGATTGAGGATTGGGGATTGATGATCCAGGATTGGAGATTGATTATTCAGGACTGAAGATTGAGGATTGAAGATTGAGGTTTGAGGATTGAGGGTTGAGAACTGAGGATGAGGACTGAGGGTTGAGGATTGAGGTTTGAGGAACGAGGATTGAGGATTGAGAATTGAGGACTGAGGATTGACGATTGAGTATTGAAGATTGAGGATTGATGACTGAGGATTGAGGATTGAGGATTGAGGATTGAGGATTGAGGATTGAAGACTGTGTATTGAGGATTGAGGATTGAGGATTGAGGATTGAGTATTGAAGATTGAGGGTTGATGATTGAGGATTGAGGATTGAGGGTTGAGGATTGAGGATTGAGGGTTGAAGACTGAGTATTGAGGATTGAAGGTAGAGGATTGAGAATTGAGGATTGATGATTGAGGATTGAAGATTGAGGATTGACGGTTGAGGATTGAGTGTTGAGGATTGAAGATTGAGTATTGAGGATTGAAGGTTGATGATTCAGGATTGAGGATTGAGGATGAGGGCTGCGGGTTGAGGATTGAGGTTTGAGGACTGAGGACAGAGGATTGAGGATTGAGAATTGAGGATGGAGGATTGAGGATTGAGGATTGAGGATTGTGTATTGAGGATTGAAGAATGAGGATTGACGATTGAGGTCCGAGTATTGAGGATTGAAGATTGAGTATTGAGGATTGAAGGTTGATGATTGAATATTGAGGATTGATGATTGAGGATTGAGGATTGAGGATTGAGGATTGAGGATTGATGATTGAAGACTGAGTATTGAGGATTGAAGATTGAGGATTGAGGATTCAGGATTGAGGATTGAGGATGAGGGCTGAGGGTTGAGGATTGAGGTTTGAGGTTTGATGATTGAGGATTGAGGACTGAGGATTGGGGATTGAGGACTGAGGATTCAGCATTGAGGATTGAAGATTGAGGACTGGGGATTGTGGATTGAAGATTGAGGATTAAGGATTGAGGATTGGGGATTGAGGATCCAGGATTGGAGATTGATTATTCAGGATTGAAGATTGAGGATTGAGGATTGAGGATTGAGAATTGAGAATTGAGGGTGAGGACTGAGGGTTGAGGATTGAGCTTTGAGGAATGAGGATTGAGGACTGAGGATTGAGGATTGAGGATTGAAGATTGAGGATTGAGTATTGAAGATTGAGTATTCATGACTGAGGATTGAGGATTGAGGATTGAGGATGGATGATTGAAGATTGAGTATTGATGATTGAGGATTGAGGATTGAGGACTGAGGATTGAGGATTGAGGATTGAAGATTGAGGATTGGGGATTGAGGATTGAGGTTTGAGAATTGATAATCGAAGATTGAGTATTGAGGATTGAAGATTGAGGTTTGAGGATTGAGGATTGAGGATTGAAAAGTGAGTATTGAAGATTGAGGATTGAGCATTGATGATTAAGTATTGATGATTGAGGATTGATGATTGAGGATTGAGGATTGAGGATTGAGGACTGAGGATTGAGGATTGAGGATTGAGGATTGAGGATTGAGGATGAGGGCTGAGGGTTGAGGTTTGAGGTTTGAGGACTGAGGACAGAGGATTGAGGATTGAGAATTGAGGATGCAGGATAGAGGATTGAGGATTGAGGATTGGGTATTGAGGATTGAAGAATGAGAATTGACGATTGTGGATTGAGTATTGAGGTTTGAAGATTGAGTATTGAGGATTGAAGGTTGATGATTGAGAACTGAGGATTGAGGATTGAAGATTGAGGATTGAGGATTCAGGATTGAGGTTTGAGAATGAGGGCTGAGGGTTGAGGATTGAGGTTTGAGGACTGAGGACTGAGGATTGAGGATTGAGAATTGAGGATGGAGGATTGAGGGTTGAGGATTGAGGATTGGGTATTGACGATTGAAGAATGAGGATTGACGATTGAGGATTGAGTATTGAGGATTGAAGATTGAGTATTGAGGATTGAAGGTTGATGATTCAGGATTGAGGATTGAGGATGAGGGCTGAGGGTTGGGGATTGAGGTTTGAGGACTGAGGACAGAGGATTGAGGATTGAGAATTGAGGATGGAGGATTGAGGATTGAGGATTGAGGATTGTGTATTGAGGATTGCAGAATGAGGATTGACGATTGAGGATTGAGTATTGAGGATTGAAGATTGAGTATTGAGGATTGAAGGTTGATGACTGAATATTGAGGATTGATGATTGAGGATTGAGGATTGAGGATTGAGGATTGAGGATTGATGATTGAAGACTGAGTATTGAGGATTGAAGATTGAGGATTGAGGATTGAGGATTGAGGATTGAGGATTGATGATTGAAGACTGAGTATTGAGGATTGAAGATTGAGGATTGAGGATTCAGGATTGAGGATTGAGGATTAGGGCTGAGGGTTGAGGATTGAGGTTTGAGGTTTGATGATTGAGGATTGAGGACTGAGGATTGGGGATTGAGGACTGAGGATTCAGCATTGAGGATTGAAGATTGAGGACTGGGGTTGAGGATTGAGGATCGAAGATTGAGTATTGAGGATTGAAGGTTGAGGTTTGAGGATTGAGGATTGTGGGTTGAGGATGAGGGCTGAGGGTTGAGGATTGAGGATTGAGGATTGACGCTTGAGGATAGAGGATCGAGGATGGAGGATTGAAGGCTGAGTATTGAGGATTGAAGATTGAGGATCGAGGATTCAGGATTGAGGATTGAGGATGAGGGCTGAGGGTTGAGGATTGAGGATTGAGTATTGAGGATTTAGGATTGAGGATTGAAGACTGAGTATGGAGGGTTGAGGATTGAGGTTTGAGGAACGAGGATTGAGGATTGAGTATTGAGGACTGAGGATTGACGATTGAGTATTGAAGATTTAGGATTGATGACTGAGGATTGAGGATTGAGGATTGAGGATTGAGGATTGAGGATTGAAGACAGAGTATTGAGGATTGAGGATTGAGGATTGAGGATTGAGTACTGAAGATTGAGGATTGATGATTGAGGATTGAGGATTGAGGATTGAGGATTGAGGATTGAGGGTTGAAGGCTGAGTATTGAGGATTGAAGATTGAGGATTGAGAATTGAGGATTGAGGATTGAGGATTGAAGATTGAGGATTGAGGGTTGAGGATTGAGTGTTGAAGATTGAGGATTGATGATTGCAGATTGAGGATTGAGGAGTGAGGATTGAGGATTGACGATTGAAGATTGAGGATTGGGGATTGAGGATTGAGGATTGAGGATTGAGAATCGAAGATTGAGTATCGAGGATTGAAGATTGAGGTTTGAGGATTGAGGATTGAGGATTGAGGATGGAGGATGAGGGCTGAGGGTTGAGGATTGAGGTTTCAGTATTGAATACTGAGAATTCAGGATATTCTATTGAGTATTGAGAATTGAGCATTGACGGTTGAGTATTGAGGATTGAGGATTGAGTATTGAGGATTCAAGATTGATGTTTGACGATTGAGAATCGAGAATTGAGTATGAGGACTGAGGGTTGAGGATTGAGGTATGAGGAACGAGGATTGAGGATTGAGAATTGAGGAATGAGGATTGACGATTGAGTATTGAACATTGAGGATTGATGACTGAGGATTGAGGATTGAGGATTGAGGATTGAGGATTGAGGATTGAAGATTGAGTATTGAGGATTGAGGATGAGGGCTGAGGGTTGAGGGTTGAGATTTGAGGACTGAGGACAGAGGATTGAGGATTGAGAATTGAGGATGGAGGATAGAGGATTGAGGATTGACGATTGGGTATTGATGATTGAAGAATGAGAATTGACGATTGTGGATTGAGGATTGAGGATTGATGTTTGAGTACTGAGGATTGAGGATTGAAGATTGAGGATTGAGGATTCAGGATTGAGGATTGAGAATGAGGGCTGAGGGTTGAAGATTGAGGTTTGAGGACTGAGGACTGAGGATTGAGGATGGAGGATGAGGGCTGAGGGTTGAGGATTGAGGTTTGAGTATCGAATACAGAGAATTCAGGATATTCTATTGAGTATTGAGAATTGAGGATTGATGGTTGACTATTGAGGATTGCGGATTGAGTATTTGAGGAACGAGGATTGATGATTGAGAATTGAGGACTGACGATCCGCGATTGAGTATTGAAGATTGAGGATTGATGACTGAGGATTGAGTATTGAGGATTGACGATTGAGGATTGAGGATTGAGGATTGAGTATTGAGGATTGAGGGTGAGGGCTGAGGGTTGAGGTTTGAGGTTTGAGGACTGAGGACAGAGGATTGAGGATTGTGAATTGAGGATGGAGGATAGAGGATTGAGGATTGAGGATTGGGTATTGAGGATTGAAGAATGAGAATTGACGATTGTGGATTGAGTATTGAGGTTTGAAGATTGAGTATTGAGGATTGAAGGTTGATGATTCAGGATTGAGGATTGATGATTGAGGATTGAGGATTGAGGATTGAGGATTGAGGATTGATGATTGAGAACTGAGGATTGAGGATTGAAGATTGAGGATTGAGGATTGAGGATTGAGGATTGATGGTTGAAGACTGAGTATTGAGGATTGAAGATTGAGGATTGAGAATTGAGGATTGAGGATTGAGGATTGAAGATTGAGGATTGAGAGTTGAGGATTGAGTGTTGAAGATTGAGGATTGATGATTGCAGATTGAGGATTGAGGATTGAGGATTGAGGATTGACGATTGAAGATTGAGGATTGGGGATTGAGGATTGAGGATTGAGGATTGAGAATCGAAGATTGAGTATCGAGGATTGAAGATTGAGGTTTGAGGATTGAGGATTGAGGATTGAGGATGGAGGATGAGGGCTGAGGGTTGAGGATTGAGGTTTAAGTATTGAATACTGAGAATTCAGGATATTCTATTGAGTATTGAGAATTGAGGATTGATGGTTGAGTATTGAGGATTGAGGGTTGAGTATTGAGGATTGAAGATTGAGGTTTGAGGATTGAGAATTGAGAATTGAGTATGAGGACTGAGGGTTGAGGATTGAGGTATGAGGAACGAGGATTGAGGATTGAGAATTGAGCAATGAGGATTGACGATTGAGTATTGAAGATTGAGGATTGATGACTGAGGATTGAGGATTGAGGATTGAGGATTGAGGATTGAGGATTGAAGATTGACGATTGTGTATTGAGGATTGAAGAATGAGGATTGACGATTGAGGTTCGAGTATTGAGGATTGAAGATTTAGTATTGAGGATTGAAGGTTGATGATTGAATATTGAGGATTGATGATTGAGTATTGAGGATTGAGGATTGAGGATTGAGGATTGATGATTGAGGACTGAGTATTGAGGATTGAAGATTGAGGATTGAGGATTGAGGATTGAGGATTGAGGATTGAGGATTGATGTTTGAAGACTGAGTATTGAGGATTGAAGATTGAGGATTGAAGATTGAGGTTTGAGGATTGAAGATTGTGGATTGTGGATTGAGGATTGAGGGTCGAGGATTGAGGATCGAAGATTGAGTATTGAGGATTGAAGGTTGAGGTTTGAGGATTGAGGATTGAGGGTGGAGGATGAGGGCTGATGGTTGAGGATTGAGGACTGAGGATTGACGCTTGAGGATAGAGGATCGAGGATGGAGGATTGAAGGCTGAGTACTGAGGATTGAAGATTGAGGATTGAGGATTCAGGGTTGAGGATTGAGGATGAGGGCTGAGGGTTGAGGATTGAGGATTGAGGATTGAGGATTGAGGATTGAGGATTGAAGACTGAGTATGGAGGGTTGAGGATTGAGGTTTGAGGAACGAGGATTGAGGATTGAGAATTGAGGACTGAGGATTGACGATTGGGTATTGAAGATTTAGGATTGATGACTGAGGATTGAGGATTGAGGATTGAGGATTGAGGATTGAGGATTGAAGACTGAGTATTGGGGATTGAGGATTGAGGATTGAGGATTGAGTATTGAAGATTGAGGATTGATGATTGAGGATTGAGGATTGAGGATTGAGGATTGAGGATTGATGGTTGAAGACTGAGTATTGAGGATTGAAGATTGAGGATTGAGAATTGAGGATTGAGGATTGAGGATTGAAGATTGAGGATTGAGGGTTGAGGATTGAGTGTTGAAGATTGAGGATTCATGATTGCAGATTGAGGATTGAGGATTGAGGATTGAGGATTGACGATTGAAGATTGAGGATTGGGGATTGAGGATTGAGGATTGAGGATTGAGAATCGAAGATTGAGTATCGAGGATTGAAGATTGAGGTTTGAGGATTGAGGATTGAGGATTGAGGATGGAGGATGAGGGCTGAGGGTTGAGGATTGAGGTTTAAGTATCGAATACTGAGAATTCAGGATATTCTATTGAGTATTGAGAATTGAGGATTGATGGTTGACTATTGAGGATTGAGGATTGAGTATTGAGGATTGAAGATTGAGGTTTGAGGATTGAGAATTGAGAATTGAGTATGAGGACTGAGGGTTGAGGATTGAGGTTTGAGGAACGAGGATTGAGGATTGAGAATTGAGGACTGAGGATTGACGATTGAGTATTGAAGATTAAGGATTGAGGATTGGGGATTGAGGATCCAGGATTGGAGATTGATTATTCAGGATTGAAGATTGAGGATTGAGGATTGAGGATTGAGAATTGAGAATTGAGGGTGAGGACTGAGGGTTGAGGATTGAGCTTTGAGGAATGAGGATTGAGGACTGAGGATTGAGGATTGAGGATTGAAGATTGAGGATTGAGTATTGAAGATTGAGTATTCATGACTGAGGATTGAGGATTGAGGATTGAGGATGGATGACTGAAGATTCAGTATTGATGATTGAGGATTGAGGATTGAGGACTGAGGATTGAGGATTGAGGATTGAAGATTGAGGATTGGGGATTGAGGATTGAGGTTTGAGAATTGATAATCGAAGATTGAGTATTGAGGATTGAAGATTGAGGTTTGAGGATTGAGGATTGAGGATTGAAAAGTGAGTATTGAAGATTGAGGATTGAGCATTGATGATTAAGTATTGATGATTGAGGATTGATGATTGAGGATTGAGGATTGAGGATTGAGGACTGAGGATTGAGGATTGAGGATTGAGGATTGAGGATTGAGGATGAGGGCTGAGGGTTGAGGTTTGAGGTTTGAGGACTGAGGACAGAGGATTGAGGATTGAGAATTGAGGATGCAGGATAGAGGATTGAGGATTGAGGATTGGGTATTGAGGATTGAAGAATGAGAATTGACGATTGTGGATTGAGTATTGAGGTTTGAAGATTGAGTATTGAGGATTGAAGGTTGATGATTGAGAACTGAGTATTGAGGATTGAAGATTGAGGATCGAGGATTCAGGGTTGAGGATTGAGGATGAGGGCTGAGGGTTGAGGATTGAGGATTGAGTATTGAGGATTTAGGATTGAGGATTGAAGACTGAGTATGGAGGGTTGAGGATTGAGGTTTGAGGAACGAGGATTGAGGATTGAGAATTGAGGACTGAGGATTGACGATTGGGTATTGAAGATTTAGGATTGATGACTGAGGATTGAGGATTGAGGATTGAGGATTGAGGATTGAGGATTGAAGACTGAGTATTGGGGATTGAGGATTGAGGATTGAGGATTGAGTATTGAAGATTGAGGATTGATTATTGAGGATTGAGGATTGAGGATTGAGGATTGAGGATTGATGGTTGAAGACTGAGTATTGAGGATTCCAGATTGAGGATTGAGAATTGAGGATTGAGGATTGAGGATTGAAGATTGAGGATTGAGGGTTGAGGATTGAGTGTTGAAGATTGAGGATTCATGATTGCAGATTGAGGATTGAGGATTGAGGATTGAGGATTGACGATTGAAGATTGAGGATTGGGGATTGAGGATTGAGGATTGAGGATTGAGAATCGAAGATTGAGTATCGAGGATTGAAGATTGAGGTTTGAGGATTGAGGATTGAGGATTGAGGATGGAGGATGAGGGCTGAGGGTTGAGGATTGAGGTTTAAGTATTGAATACTGAGAATTCAGGATATTCTATTGAGTATTGAGAATTGAGGATTGATGGTTGAGTATTGAGGATTGAGGGTTGAGTATTGAGGATTGAAGATTGAGGTTTGAGGATTGAGAATTGAGAATTGAGTATGAGGACTGAGGGTTGAGGATTGAGGTATGAGGAACGAGGATTGAGGATTGAGAATTGAGGAATGAGGATTGACGATTGAGTATTGAAGATTGAGGATTGATGACTGAGGATTGAGGATTGAGGATTGGGGATTGAGGATCCAGGATTGTAGATTGATTATTCAGGATTGAAGATTGAGGATTGAGGATTGAGGATTGAGAATTGAGAATTGAGGGTGAGGACTGAGGGTTGAGGATTGAGCTTTGAGGAATGAGGATTGAGGACTGAGGATTGAGGATTGAGGATTGAAGATTGAGGATTGAGTATTGAAGATTGAGTATTCATGACTGAGGATTGAGGATTGAGGATTGAGGATGGATGATTGAAGATTGAGTGTTGATGATTGAGGATTGAGGATTGAGGACTGAGGATTGAGGATTGAGGATTGAAGATTGAGGATTGGGGACTGAGGATTGAGGTTTGAGAATTGATAATCGAAGATTGAGTATTGAGGATTGAAGATTGAGGTTTGAGGATTGAGGATTGAGGATTGAAAAGTGAGTATTGAAGATTGAGGATTGAGCATTGATGATTAAGTATTGATGATTGAGGATTGATGATTGAGGATTGAGGATTGAGGATTGAGGACTGAGGATTGAGGATTGAGGATTGAGGATTGAGGATTGAGGATGAGGGCTGAGGGTTGAGGTTTGAGGTTTGAGGACTGAGGACAGAGGATTGAGGATTGAGAATTGAGGATGCAGGATAGAGGATTGAGGATTGAGGATTGGGTATTGAGGATTGAAGAATGAGAATTGACGATTGTGGATTGAGTATTGAGGTTTGAAGATTGAGTATTGAGGATTGAAGGTTGATGATTGAGAACTGAGGATTGAGGATTGAAGATTGAGGATTGAGGATTCAGGATTGAGGTTTGAGAATGAGGGCTGAGGGTTGAGGATTGAGGTTTGAGGACTGAGGACTGAGGATTGAGGATTGAGAATTGAGGATGGAGGATTGAGGATTGAGGATTGAGGATTGGGTATTGACGATTGAAGAATGAGGATTGACGATTGAGGACTGAGTATTGAGGATTGAAGATTGAGTATTGAGGATTGAAGGTTGATGATTCAGGATTGAGGATTGAGGATGAGGGCTGAGGGTTGAGGATTGAGGTTTGAGGACTGAGGACAGAGGATTGAGGATTGAGAATTGAGGATGGAGGATTGAGGATGAGGGCTGAGGGTTGAGGATTGAGGTTTGAGGTTTGATGATTGAGGATTGAGGACTGAGGATTGGGGATTGAGGACTGAGGGTTCAGCATTGAGGATTGAAGATTGAGGACTGGGGTTGAGGATTGAAGATTGAGGATTAAGGATTGAGGATTGGGGATTGATGATCCAGGATTGGAGATTGATTATTCAGGATTGAAGATTGAGGATTGAAGATTGAGGTTTGAGGATTGAGGGTTGAGAACTGAGGATGAGGACTGAGGGTTGAGGATTGAGGTTTGAGGAACGAGGATTGAGGATTGAGAATTGAGGACTGAGGATTGACGATTGAGTATTGAAGATTGAGGATTGATGACTGAGGATTGAGGATTGAGGATTGAGGATTGAGGATTGAGGATTGAAGACTGTGTATTGAGGATTGAGGATTGAGGATTGAGGATTGAGTATTGAAGATTGAGGGTTGATGATTGAGGATTGAGGATTGAGGGTTGAGGATTGAGGATTGAGGGTTGAAGACTGAGTATTGAGGATTGAAGGTAGAGGATTGAGAATTGAGGATTGATGATTGAGGATTGAAGATTGAGGATTGACGGTTGAGGATTGAGTGTTGAGGATTGAAGATTGAGTATTGAGGATTGAAGGTTGATGATTCAGGATTGAGGATTGAGGATGAGGGCTGCGGGTTGAGGATTGAGGTTTGAGGACTGAGGACAGAGGATTGAGGATTGAGAATTGAGGATGGAGGATTGAGGATTGAGGATTGAGGATTGTGTATTGAGGATTGAAGAATGAGGATTGACGATTGAGGTCCGAGTATTGAGGATTGAAGATTGAGTATTGAGGATTGAAGGTTGATGATTGAATATTGAGGATTGATGATTGAGGATTGAGGATTGAGGATTGAGGATTGAGGATTGATGATTGAAGACTGAGTATTGAGGATTGAAGATTGAGGATTGAGGATTCAGGATTGAGGATTGAGGATGAGGGCTGAGGGTTGAGGATTGAGGTTTGAGGTTTGATGATTGAGGATTGAGGACTGAGGATTGGGGATTGAGGACTGAGGATTCAGCATTGAGGATTGAAGATTGAGGACTGGGGATTGTGGATTGAAGATTGAGGATTAAGGATTGAGGATTGGGGATTGAGGATCCAGGATTGGAGATTGATTATTCAGGATTGAAGATTGAGGATTGAGGATTGAGGATTGAGAATTGAGAATTGAGGGTGAGGACTGAGGGTTGAGGATTGAGCTTTGAGGAATGAGGATTGAGGACTGAGGATTGAGGATTGAGGATTGAAGATTGAGGATTGAGTATTGAAGATTGAGTATTCATGACTGAGGATTGAGGATTGAGGATTGAGGATGGATGATTGAAGATTGAGTATTGATGATTGAGGATTGAGGATTGAGGACTGAGGATTGAGGATTGAGGATTGAAGATTGAGGATTGGGGATTGAGGATTGAGGTTTGAGAATTGATAATCGAAGATTGAGTATTGAGGATTGAAGATTGAGGTTTGAGGATTGAGGATTGAGGATTGAAAAGTGAGTATTGAAGATTGAGGATTGAGCATTGATGATTAAGTATTGATGATTGAGGATTGATGATTGAGGATTGAGGATTGAGGATTGAGGACTGAGGATTGAGGATTGAGGATTGAGGATTGAGGATTGAGGATGAGGGCTGAGGGTTGAGGTTTGAGGTTTGAGGACTGAGGACAGAGGATTGAGGATTGAGAATTGAGGATGCAGGATAGAGGATTGAGGATTGAGGATTGGGTATTGAGGATTGAAGAATGAGAATTGACGATTGTGGATTGAGTATTGAGGTTTGAAGATTGAGTATTGAGGATTGAAGGTTGATGATTGAGAACTGAGGATTGAGGATTGAAGATTGAGGATTGAGGATTCAGGATTGAGGTTTGAGAATGAGGGCTGAGGGTTGAGGATTGAGGTTTGAGGACTGAGGACTGAGGATTGAGGATTGAGAATTGAGGATGGAGGATTGAGGGTTGAGGATTGAGGATTGGGTATTGACGATTGAAGAATGAGGATTGACGATTGAGGATTGAGTATTGAGGATTGAAGATTGAGTATTGAGGATTGAAGGTTGATGATTCAGGATTGAGGATTGAGGATGAGGGCTGAGGGTTGGGGATTGAGGTTTGAGGACTGAGGACAGAGGATTGAGGATTGAGAATTGAGGATGGAGGATTGAGGATTGAGGATTGAGGATTGTGTATTGAGGATTGCAGAATGAGGATTGACGATTGAGGATTGAGTATTGAGGATTGAAGATTGAGTATTGAGGATTGAAGGTTGATGACTGAATATTGAGGATTGATGATTGAGGATTGAGGATTGAGGATTGAGGATTGAGGATTGATGATTGAAGACTGAGTATTGAGGATTGAAGATTGAGGATTGAGGATTGAGGATTGAGGATTGAGGATTGATGATTGAAGACTGAGTATTGAGGATTGAAGATTGAGGATTGAGGATTCAGGATTGAGGATTGAGGATTAGGGCTGAGGGTTGAGGATTGAGGTTTGAGGTTTGATGATTGAGGATTGAGGACTGAGGATTGGGGATTGAGGACTGAGGATTCAGCATTGAGGATTGAAGATTGAGGACTGGGGTTGAGGATTGAGGATCGAAGATTGAGTATTGAGGATTGAAGGTTGAGGTTTGAGGATTGAGGATTGTGGGTTGAGGATGAGGGCTGAGGGTTGAGGATTGAGGATTGAGGATTGACGCTTGAGGATAGAGGATCGAGGATGGAGGATTGAAGGCTGAGTATTGAGGATTGAAGATTGAGGATCGAGGATTCAGGATTGAGGATTGAGGATGAGGGCTGAGGGTTGAGGATTGAGGATTGAGTATTGAGGATTTAGGATTGAGGATTGAAGACTGAGTATGGAGGGTTGAGGATTGAGGTTTGAGGAACGAGGATTGAGGATTGAGTATTGAGGACTGAGGATTGACGATTGAGTATTGAAGATTTAGGATTGATGACTGAGGATTGAGGATTGAGGATTGAGGATTGAGGATTGAGGATTGAAGACAGAGTATTGAGGATTGAGGATTGAGGATTGAGGATTGAGTACTGAAGATTGAGGATTGATGATTGAGGATTGAGGATTGAGGATTGAGGATTGAGGATTGAGGGTTGAAGGCTGAGTATTGAGGATTGAAGATTGAGGATTGAGAATTGAGGATTGAGGATTGAGGATTGAAGATTGAGGATTGAGGGTTGAGGATTGAGTGTTGAAGATTGAGGATTGATGATTGCAGATTGAGGATTGAGGAGTGAGGATTGAGGATTGACGATTGAAGATTGAGGATTGGGGATTGAGGATTGAGGATTGAGGATTGAGAATCGAAGATTGAGTATCGAGGATTGAAGATTGAGGTTTGAGGATTGAGGATTGAGGATTGAGGATGGAGGATGAGGGCTGAGGGTTGAGGATTGAGGTTTCAGTATTGAATACTGAGAATTCAGGATATTCTATTGAGTATTGAGAATTGAGCATTGACGGTTGAGTATTGAGGATTGAGGATTGAGTATTGAGGATTCAAGATTGATGTTTGACGATTGAGAATCGAGAATTGAGTATGAGGACTGAGGGTTGAGGATTGAGGTATGAGGAACGAGGATTGAGGATTGAGAATTGAGGAATGAGGATTGACGATTGAGTATTGAACATTGAGGATTGATGACTGAGGATTGAGGATTGAGGATTGAGGATTGAGGATTGAGGATTGAAGATTGAGTATTGAGGATTGAGGATGAGGGCTGAGGGTTGAGGGTTGAGATTTGAGGACTGAGGACAGAGGATTGAGGATTGAGAATTGAGGATGGAGGATAGAGGATTGAGGATTGACGATTGGGTATTGATGATTGAAGAATGAGAATTGACGATTGTGGATTGAGGATTGAGGATTGATGTTTGAGTACTGAGGATTGAGGATTGAAGATTGAGGATTGAGGATTCAGGATTGAGGATTGAGAATGAGGGCTGAGGGTTGAAGATTGAGGTTTGAGGACTGAGGACTGAGGATTGAGGATGGAGGATGAGGGCTGAGGGTTGAGGATTGAGGTTTGAGTATCGAATACAGAGAATTCAGGATATTCTATTGAGTATTGAGAATTGAGGATTGATGGTTGACTATTGAGGATTGCGGATTGAGTATTTGAGGAACGAGGATTGATGATTGAGAATTGAGGACTGACGATCCGCGATTGAGTATTGAAGATTGAGGATTGATGACTGAGGATTGAGTATTGAGGATTGACGATTGAGGATTGAGGATTGAGGATTGAGTATTGAGGATTGAGGGTGAGGGCTGAGGGTTGAGGTTTGAGGTTTGAGGACTGAGGACAGAGGATTGGGGATTGTGAATTGAGGATGGAGGATAGAGGATTGAGGATTGAGGATTGGGTATTGAGGATTGAAGAATGAGAATTGACGATTGTGGATTGAGTATTGAGGTTTGAAGATTGAGTATTGAGGAATGAAGGTTGATGATTCAGGATTGAGGATTGATGATTGAGGATTGAGGATTGAGGATTGAGGATTGAGGATTGATGATTGAGAACTGAGGATTGAGGATTGAAGATTGAGGATTGAGGATTGAGGATTGAGGATTGATGGTTGAAGACTGAGTATTGAGGATTGAAGATTGAGGATTGAGAATTGAGGATTGAGGATTGAGGATTGAAGATTGAGGATTGAGAGTTGAGGATTGAGTGTTGAAGATTGAGGATTGATGATTGCAGATTGAGGATTGAGGATTGAGGATTGAGGATTGACGATTGAAGATTGAGGATTGGGGATTGAGGATTGAGGATTGAGGATTGAGAATCGAAGATTGAGTATCGAGGATTGAAGATTGAGGTTTGAGGATTGAGGATTGAGGATTGAGGATGGAGGATGAGGGCTGAGGGTTGAGGATTGAGGTTTAAGTATTGAATACTGAGAATTCAGGATATTCTATTGAGTATTGAGAATTGAGGATTGATGGTTGAGTATTGAGGATTGAGGGTTGAGTATTGAGGATTGAAGATTGAGGTTTGAGGATTGAGAATTGAGAATTGAGTATGAGGACTGAGGGTTGAGGATTGAGGTATGAGGAACGAGGATTGAGGATTGAGAATTGAGCAATGAGGATTGACGATTGAGTATTGAAGATTGAGGATTGATGACTGAGGATTGAGGATTGAGGATTGAGGATTGAGGATTGAGGATTGAAGATTGACGATTGTGTATTGAGGATTGAAGAATGAGGATTGACGATTGAGGTTCGAGTATTGAGGATTGAAGATTTAGTATTGAGGATTGAAGGTTGATGATTGAATATTGAGGATTGATGATTGAGTATTGAGGATTGAGGATTGAGGATTGAGGATTGATGATTGAGGACTGAGTATTGAGGATTGAAGATTGAGGATTGAGGATTGAGGATTGAGGATTGAGGATTGAGGATTGATGTTTGAAGACTGAGTATTGAGGATTGAAGATTGAGGATTGAAGATTGAGGTTTGAGGATTGAAGATTGTGGATTGTGGATTGAGGATTGAGGGTCGAGGATTGAGGATCGAAGATTGAGTATTGAGGATTGAAGGTTGAGGTTTGAGGATTGAGGATTGAGGGTGGAGGATGAGGGCTGAGGGTTGAGGATTGAGGACTGAGGATTGACGCTTGAGGATAGAGGATCGAGGATGGAGGATTGAAGGCTGAGTACTGAGGATTGAAGATTGAGGATTGAGGATTCAGGGTTGAGGATTGAGGATGAGGGCTGAGGGTTGAGGATTGAGGATTGAGGATTGAGGATTGAGGATTGAGGATTGAAGACTGAGTATGGAGGGTTGAGGATTGAGGTTTGAGGAACGAGGATTGAGGATTGAGAATTGAGGACTGAGGATTGACGATTGGGTATTGAAGATTTAGGATTGATGACTGAGGATTGAGGATTGAGGATTGAGGATTGAGGATTGAGGATTGAAGACTGAGTATTGGGGATTGAGGATTGAGGATTGAGGATTGAGTATTGAAGATTGAGGATTGATGATTGAGGATTGAGGATTGAGGATTGAGGATTGAGGATTGATGGTTGAAGACTGAGTATTGAGGATTGAAGATTGAGGATTGAGAATTGAGGATTGAGGATTGAGGATTGAAGATTGAGGATTGAGGGTTGAGGATTGAGTGTTGAAGATTGAGGATTCATGATTGCAGATTGAGGATTGAGGATTGAGGATTGAGGATTGACGATTGAAGATTGAGGATTGGGGATTGAGGATTGAGGATTGAGGATTGAGAATCGAAGATTGAGTATCGAGGATTGAAGATTGAGGTTTGAGGATTGAGGATTGAGGATTGAGGATGGAGGATGAGGGCTGAGGGTTGAGGATTGAGGTTTAAGTATCGAATACTGAGAATTCAGGATATTCTATTGAGTATTGAGAATTGAGGATTGATGGTTGACTATTGAGGATTGAGGATTGAGTATTGAGGATTGAAGATTGAGGTTTGAGGATTGAGAATTGAGAATTGAGTATGAGGACTGAGGGTTGAGGATTGAGGTTTGAGGAACGAGGATTGAGGATTGAGAATTGAGGACTGAGGATTGACGATTGAGTATTGAAGATTAAGGATTGAGGATTGGGGATTGAGGATCCAGGATTGGAGATTGATTATTCAGGATTGAAGATTGAGGATTGAGGATTGAGGATTGAGAATTGAGAATTGAGGGTGAGGACTGAGGGTTGAGGATTGAGCTTTGAGGAATGAGGATTGAGGACTGAGGATTGAGGATTGAGGATTGAAGATTGAGGATTGAGTATTGAAGATTGAGTATTCATGACTGAGGATTGAGGATTGAGGATTGAGGATGGATGACTGAAGATTCAGTATTGATGATTGAGGATTGAGGATTGAGGACTGAGGATTGAGGATTGAGGATTGAAGATTGAGGATTGGGGATTGAGGATTGAGGTTTGAGAATTGATAATCGAAGATTGAGTATTGAGGATTGAAGATTGAGGTTTGAGGATTGAGGATTGAGGATTGAAAAGTGAGTATTGAAGATTGAGGATTGAGCATTGATGATTAAGTATTGATGATTGAGGATTGATGATTGAGGATTGAGGATTGAGGATTGAGGACTGAGGATTGAGGATTGAGGATTGAGGATTGAGGATTGAGGATGAGGGCTGAGGGTTGAGGTTTGAGGTTTGAGGACTGAGGACAGAGGATTGAGGATTGAGAATTGAGGATGCAGGATAGAGGATTGAGGATTGAGGATTGGGTATTGAGGATTGAAGAATGAGAATTGACGATTGTGGATTGAGTATTGAGGTTTGAAGATTGAGTATTGAGGATTGAAGGTTGATGATTGAGAACTGAGGATTGAGGATTGAAGATTGAGGATTGAGGATTCAGTATTGAGGTTTGAGAATGAGGGCTGAGGGTTGAGGATTGAGGTTTGAGGACTGAGGACTGAGGATTGAGGATTGAGAATTGAGGATGGAGGATTGAGGATTGAGGATTGAGGATTGGGTATTGACGATTGAAGAACGAGGATTGACGATTGAGGATTGAGTATTGAGGATTGAAGATTGAGTATTGAGGATTGAAGGTTGATGATTCAGGATTGAGGATTGAGGATGAGGGCTGAGGGTTCAGGATTGAGGTTTGAGGACTGAGGACAGAGGATTGAGGATTGAGAATTGAGGATGGAGGATTGAGGATTGAGGATTGAGGATTGTGTATTGAGGATTGCAGAATGAGGATTGACGATTGAGGATTGAGTATTGAGGATTGAAGATTGAGTATTGAGGATTGAAGGTTGATGACTGAATATTGAGGATTGATGATTGAGGATTGAGGATTGAGGATTGAGGATTGAGGATTGATGATTGAAGACTGAGTATTGAGGATTGAAGATTGAGGATTGAGGATTGAGGATTGAGGATTGAGGATTGATGATTGAAGACTGAGTATTGAGGATTGAAGATTGAGGATTGAGGATTCAGGATTGAGGATTGAGGATTAGGGCTGAGGGTTGAGGATTGAGGTTTGAGGTTTGATGATTGAGGATTGAGGACTGAGGATTGGGGATTGAGGACTGAGGATTCAGCATTGAGGATTGAAGATTGAGGACTGGGGTTGAGGATTGAGGATCGAAGATTGAGTATTGAGGATTGAAGGTTGAGGTTTGAGGATTGAGGATTGTGGGTTGAGGATGAGGGCTGAGGGTTGAGGATTGAGGATTGAGGATTGACGCTTGAGGATAGAGGATCGAGGATGGAGGATTGAAGGCTGAGTATTGAGGATTGAAGATTGAGGATCGAGGATTCAGGGTTGAGGATTGAGGATGAGGGCTGAGGGTTGAGGATTGAGGATTGAGTATTGAGGATTTAGGATTGAGGATTGAAGACTGAGTATGGAGGGTTGAGGATTGAGGTTTGAGGAACGAGGATTGAGGATTGAGAATTGAGGACTGAGGATTGACGATTGGGTATTGAAGATTTAGGATTGATGACTGAGGATTGAGGATTGAGGATTGAGGATTGAGGATTGAGGATTGAAGACTGAGTATTGGGGATTGAGGATTGAGGATTGAGGATTGAGTATTGAAGATTGAGGATTGATTATTGAGGATTGAGGATTGAGGATTGAGGATTGAGGATTGATGGTTGAAGACTGAGTATTGAGGATTCCAGATTGAGGATTGAGAATTGAGGATTGAGGATTGAGGATTGAAGATTGAGGATTGAGGGTTGAGGATTGAGTGTTGAAGATTGAGGATTCATGATTGCAGATTGAGGATTGAGGATTGAGGATTGAGGATTGACGATTGAAGATTGAGGATTGGGGATTGAGGATTGAGGATTGAGGATTGAGAATCGAAGATTGAGTATCGAGGATTGAAGATTGAGGTTTGAGGATTGAGGATTGAGGATTGAGGATGGAGGATGAGGGCTGAGGGTTGAGGATTGAGGTTTAAGTATTGAATACTGAGAATTCAGGATATTCTATTGAGTATTGAGAATTGAGGATTGATGGTTGAGTATTGAGGATTGAGGGTTGAGTATTGAGGATTGAAGATTGAGGTTTGAGGATTGAGAATTGAGAATTGAGTATGAGGACTGAGGGTTGAGGATTGAGGTATGAGGAACGAGGATTGAGGATTGAGAATTGAGGAATGAGGATTGACGATTGAGTATTGAAGATTGAGGATTGATGACTGAGGATTGAGGATTGAGGATTGGGGATTGAGGATCCAGGATTGTAGATTGATTATTCAGGATTGAAGATTGAGGATTGAGGATTGAGGATTGAGAATTGAGAATTGAGGGTGAGGACTGAGGGTTGAGGATTGAGCTTTGAGGAATGAGGATTGAGGACTGAGGATTGAGGATTGAGGATTGAAGATTGAGGATTGAGTATTGAAGATTGAGTATTCATGACTGAGGATTGAGGATTGAGGATTGAGGATGGATGATTGAAGATTGAGTGTTGATGATTGAGGATTGAGGATTGAGGACTGAGGATTGAGGATTGAGGATTGAAGATTGAGGATTGGGGACTGAGGATTGAGGTTTGAGAATTGATAATCGAAGATTGAGTATTGAGGATTGAAGATTGAGGTTTGAGGATTGAGGATTGAGGATTGAAAAGTGAGTATTGAAGATTGAGGATTGAGCATTGATGATTAAGTATTGATGATTGAGGATTGATGATTGAGGATTGAGGATTGAGGATTGAGGACTGAGGATTGAGGATTGAGGATTGAGGATTGAGGATTGAGGATGAGGGCTGAGGGTTGAGGTTTGAGGTTTGAGGACTGAGGACAGAGGATTGAGGATTGAGAATTGAGGATGCAGGATAGAGGATTGAGGATTGAGGATTGGGTATTGAGGATTGAAGAATGAGAATTGACGATTGTGGATTGAGTATTGAGGTTTGAAGATTGAGTATTGAGGATTGAAGGTTGATGATTGAGAACTGAGGATTGAGGATTGAAGATTGAGGATTGAGGATTCAGGATTGAGGTTTGAGAATGAGGGCTGAGGGTTGAGGATTGAGGTTTGAGGACTGAGGACTGAGGATTGAGGATTGAGAATTGAGGATGGAGGATTGAGGATTGAGGATTGAGGATTGGGTATTGACGATTGAAGAATGAGGATTGACGATTGAGGACTGAGTATTGAGTATTGAAGATTGAGTATTGAGGATTGAAGGTTGATGATTCAGGATTGAGGATTGAGGATGAGGGCTGAGGGTTGAGGATTGAGGTTTGAGGACTGAGGACAGAGGATTGAGGATTGAGAATTGAGGATGGAGGATTGAGGATGAGGGCTGAGGGTTGAGGATTGAGGTTTGAGGTTTGATGATTGAGGATTGAGGACTGAGGATTGGGGATTGAGGACTGAGGGTTCAGCATTGAGGATTGAAGATTGAGGACTGGGGTTGAGGATTGAAGATTGAGGATTAAGGATTGAGGATTGGGGATTGATGATCCAGGATTGGAGATTGATTATTCAGGATTGAAGATTGAGGATTGAAGATTGAGGTTTGAGGATTGAGGGTTGAGAACTGAGGATGAGGACTGAGGGTTGAGGATTGAGGTTTGAGGAACGAGGATTGAGGATTGAGAATTGAGGACTGAGGATTGACGATTGAGTATTGAAGATTGAGGATTGATGACTGAGGATTGAGGATTGAGGATTGAGGATTGAGGATTGAGGATTGAAGACTGTGTATTGAGGATTGAGGATTGAGGATTGAGGATTGAGTATTGAAGATTGAGGGTTGATGATTGAGGATTGAGGATTGAGGGTTGAGGATTGAGGATTGAGGGTTGAAGACTGAGTATTGAGGATTGAAGGTAGAGGATTGAGAATTGAGGATTGATGATTGAGGATTGAAGATTGAGGATTGACGGTTGAGGATTGAGTGTTGAGGATTGAAGATTGAGTATTGAGGATTGAAGGTTGATGATTCAGGATTGAGGATTGAGGATGAGGGCTGCGGGTTGAGGATTGAGGTTTGAGGACTGAGGACAGAGGATTGAGGATTGAGAATTGAGGATGGAGGATTGAGGATTGAGGATTGAGGATTGTGTATTGAGGATTGAAGAATGAGGATTGACGATTGAGGTCCGAGTATTGAGGATTGAAGATTGAGTATTGAGGATTGAAGGTTGATGATTGAATATTGAGGATTGATGATTGAGGATTGAGGATTGAGGATTGAGGATTGAGGATTGATGATTGAAGACTGAGTATTGAGGATTGAAGATTGAGGATTGAGGATTCAGGATTGAGGATTGAGGATGAGGGCTGAGGGTTGAGGATTGAGGTTTGAGGTTTGATGATTGAGGATTGAGGACTGAGGATTGGGGATTGAGGACTGAGGATTCAGCATTGAGGATTGAAGATTGAGGACTGGGGATTGTGGATTGAAGATTGAGGATTAAGGATTGAGGATTGGGGATTGAGGATCCAGGATTGGAGATTGATTATTCAGGATTGAAGATTGAGGATTGAGGATTGAGGATTGAGAATTGAGAATTGAGGGTGAGGACTGAGGGTTGAGGATTGAGCTTTGAGGAATGAGGATTGAGGACTGAGGATTGAGGATTGAGGATTGAAGATTGAGGATTGAGTATTGAAGATTGAGTATTCATGACTGAGGATTGAGGATTGAGGATTGAGGATGGATGACTGAAGATTGAGTATTGATGATTGAGGATTGAGGATTGAGGACTGAGGATTGAGGATTGAGGATTGAAGATTGAGGATTGGGGATTGAGGATTGAGGTTTGAGAATTGATAATCGAAGATTGAGTATTGAGGATTGAAGATTGAGGTTTGAGGATTGAGGATTGAGGATTGAAAAGTGAGTATTGAAGATTGAGGATTGAGCATTGATGATTAAGTATTGATGATTGAGGATTGATGATTGAGGATTGAGGATTGAGGATTGAGGACTGAGGATTGAGGATTGAGGATTGAGGATTGAGGATTGAGGATGAGGGCTGAGGGTTGAGGTTTGAGGTTTGAGGACTGAGGACAGAGGATTGAGGATTGAGAATTGAGGATGCAGGATAGAGGATTGAGGATTGAGGATTGGGTATTGAGGATTGAAGAATGAGAATTGACGATTGTGGATTGAGTATTGAGGTTTGAAGATTGAGTATTGAGGATTGAAGGTTGATGATTGAGAACTGAGGATTGAGGATTGAAGATTGAGGATTGAGGATTCAGTATTGAGGTTTGAGAATGAGGGCTGAGGGTTGAGGATTGAGGTTTGAGGACTGAGGACTGAGGATTGAGGATTGAGAATTGAGGATGGAGGATTGAGGATTGAGGATTGAGGATTGGGTATTGACGATTGAAGAACGAGGATTGACGATTGAGGATTGAGTATTGAGGATTGAAGATTGAGTATTGAGGATTGAAGGTTGATGATTCAGGATTGAGGATTGAGGATGAGGGCTGAGGGTTCAGGATTGAGGTTTGAGGACTGAGGACAGAGGATTGAGGATTGAGAATTGAGGATGGAGGATTGAGGATTGAGGATTGAGGATTGTGTATTGAGGATTGCAGAATGAGGATTGACGATTGAGGATTGAGTATTGAGGATTGAAGATTGAGTATTGAGGATTGAAGGTTGATGACTGAATATTGAGGATTGATGATTGAGGATTGAGGATTGAGGATTGAGGATTGAGGATTGATGATTGAAGACTGAGTATTGAGGATTGAAGATTGAGGATTGAGGATTGAGGATTGAGGATTGAGGATTGATGATTGAAGACTGAGTATTGAGGATTGAAGATTGAGGATTGAGGATTCAGGATTGAGGATTGAGGATTAGGGCTGAGGGTTGAGGATTGAGGTTTGAGGTTTGATGATTGAGGATTGAGGACTGAGGATTGGGGATTGAGGACTGAGGATTCAGCATTGAGGATTGAAGATTGAGGACTGGGGTTGAGGATTGAGGATCGAAGATTGAGTATTGAGGATTGAAGGTTGAGGTTTGAGGATTGAGGATTGTGGGTTGAGGATGAGGGCTGAGGGTTGAGGATTGAGGATTGAGGATTGACGCTTGAGGATAGAGGATCGAGGATGGAGGATTGAAGGCTGAGTATTGAGGATTGAAGATTGAGGATCGAGGATTCAGGGTTGAGGATTGAGGATGAGGGCTGAGGGTTGAGGATTGAGGATTGAGTATTGAGGATTTAGGATTGAGGATTGAAGACTGAGTATGGAGGGTTGAGGATTGAGGTTTGAGGAACGAGGATTGAGGATTGAGAATTGAGGACTGAGGATTGACGATTGGGTATTGAAGATTTAGGATTGATGACTGAGGATTGAGGATTGAGGATTGAGGATCGAGGATTGAGGATTGAAGACTGAGTATTGGGGATTGAGGATTGAGGATTGAGGATTGAGTATTGAAGATTGAGGATTGATTATTGAGGATTGAGGATTGAGGATTGAGGATTGAGGATTGATGGTTGAAGACTGAGTATTGAGGATTCCAGATTGAGGATTGAGAATTGAGGATTGAGGATTGAGGATTGAAGATTGAGGATTGAGGGTTGAGGATTGAGTGTTGAAGATTGAGGATTCATGATTGCAGATTGAGGATTGAGGATTGAGGATTGAGGATTGACGATTGAAGATTGAGGATTGGGGATTGAGGATTGAGGATTGAGGATTGAGAATCGAAGATTGAGTATCGAGGATTGAAGATTGAGGTTTGAGGATTGAGGATTGAGGATTGAGGATGGAGGATGAGGGCTGAGGGTTGAGGATTGAGGTTTAAGTATTGAATACTGAGAATTCAGGATATTCTATTGAGTATTGAGAATTGAGGATTGATGGTTGAGTATTGAGGATTGAGGGTTGAGTATTGAGGATTGAAGATTGAGGTTTGAGGATTGAGAATTGAGAATTGAGTATGAGGACTGAGGGTTGAGGATTGAGGTATGAGGAACGAGGATTGAGGATTGAGAATTGAGGAATGAGGATTGACGATTGAGTATTGAAGATTGAGGATTGATGACTGAGGATTGAGGATTGAGGATTGAGGATTGAGGATTGAAGATTGAGTATTGAGGATTGAGGATGAGGGGTGAGCCTTGAGGGTTGAGGTTTGAGGACTGAGGTCAGAGGATTGAGGATTGAGAATTGAGGATGGAGGATAGAGGATTGAGGATTGAGGATTGGGTATTGAGGATTGAAGAATTAGAATTGACGATTGTGGATTGAGTATTGAGGTTTGAAGATTGAGTATTGAGGATTGAGGGTTGATGATTGAGAATTGATTATTGAGGATTGAGGATTGAGTATTGAGGATTGATGATTGATGATTGATGATTGAGAACTGAGGATTGAGGATTGAAGTTTGAGGATTGAGGACTCAGGATTGAGGATTGAGAATGAGGGCTGAGGGTTGAAGATTGAGGTTTGAGGACTGAGGACTGAGGATTGAGGATTGAGAATTGAGGATGGAGGATTGAGGGTTGAGGATTGAGGATTGGGTATTGATGATTGAAGAATGAGGATTGACGATTGAGGATTGAGAATTGAGTATTGAAGATTGAGTATTGAGGATTGAAGGTTGATGATTCAGGATTGAGGATTGAGGATGAGGGCTGTGGGTTGAGGATTGAGGTTTGAGGACTGAGGACAGAGGATTGAGGATAGAGATTTGAGGATGGACGATTGAGGATTGAGGATTGAGGATTGTGTATTCAGGATTGAAGAATGAGGATTGACGATTGAGGATTGAGTATTGAGGATTGAAGATTGAGTATTGAGGATTGAAGGTTGATGATTGAATATTGAGGATTGATGATTGAGGATTGAGGATCGAGGATTGAGGATTGAGGATTGATGATTGAAGACTGAGTATTGAGGATTGAAGATTGAGGATTGAGGATTGAGGATAGAGGATTGAGGATTGATGATCGAAGACTGAGCATTGAGGATTGAAGATTGAGGATTGAGGATTCAGGATTGAGGATTGAGGATGAGGGCTGAGGGCTGAGTGTTGAGGGTTGACGTTTGAGGACTGAGGACAGAGGATTGAGGATTGAGAATTAAGGATGGAGGATAGAGGATTGAGGATTGAGGATTGGGTATTGAGGATTGAAGAATGAGAATTGACGATTGTGGATTGAGCATTGAGGTTTGAAGATTGAGTATTGAGGATTGAAGGTTGATGATTCAGGATTGAGGATTGAGGATGAGGGCTGAGGGTTGAGGATTGAGGTTTGAGGACTGAGGACAGAGGATTGAGGATTGAGAATTGAGGATGGAGGGTTGAGGATTGAGGATTGAGGATTGAGGATTGGGCATTGATGATTGAAGAATGAGGATTGACGATTGAGGATTGAGTATTGAGGATTGAAGATTGAGTATTGAGGATTGAAGGTTGATGATTCATGATTGAGGATTGAGGATGAGGGCTGGGGGTTGAGGATTGAGGTTTGAGGACTGAGGACAGAGGATTGAGGATTGAGAATTGAGGATGGAGGATTGAGGATTGAGGATTGAGGATTGTGTATTGAGGATTGAAGAATGAGGATTGACGATTGAGGTTCGAGTATTGAGGATTGAAGATTGAGTATTGAGGATTGAAGGTTGATGATTGAATATTGAGGATTGATGATTGAGTATTGAGGATTGAGGATTGAGGATTGAGGATTGATGATTGAGGACTGAGTATTGAGGATTGAAGATTGAGGATTGAGGATTGAGGATTGAGGATTGAGGATTGATGATTGAAGACTGAGTATTCAGGATTGAAGATTGAGGATTGAAGATTGAGGTTTGAGGATTGAAGATTGTGGATTGTGGATTGAGGATTGAGGGTTGAGGATTGAGGATCGAAGATTGAGTATTGAGGATTGAAGGTTGAGGTTTGAGGATTGAGGATTGAGGGTGGAGGATGAGGGCTGAGGGTTGAGGATTGAGGATTGAGGATTGACGCTTGAGGATAGAGGATCGAGGATGGAGGATTGAAGGCTGAGTATTGAGGATTGAAGATTGAGGATTGAGGATTCAGGATTGAGGATTGAGGATGAGGGCTGAGGGTTGAGGATTGAGGATTGAGGATTGAGGATTGAGGATTGAGGATTGAAGACTGAGTATGGAGGGTTGAGGATTGAGGTTTGAGGAACGAGGATTGAGGATTGAGAATTGAGGACTGAGGATTGACGATTGAGTATTGAAGATTTAGGATTGATGACTGAGGATTGAGGATTGAGGATTGAGGATTGAGGATTGACGATTGAAGATTGAGGATTGGGGATTGAGGATTGAGGATTGAGGATTGAGAATCGAAGATTGAGTATCGAGGATTGAAGATTGAGGTTTGAGGATTGAGGATTGAGGATTGAGGATGGAGGATGAGGGCTGAGGGTTGAGGATTGAGGTTTCAGTATTGAATACTGAGAATTCAGGATATTCTATTGAGTATTGAGAATTGAGCATTGATGGTTGAGTATTGAGGATTGAGGATTGAGTATTGAGGATTCAAGATTGATGTTTGACGATTGAGAATCGAGAATTGAGTATGAGGACTGAGGGTTGAGGATTGAGGTATGAGGAACGAGGATTGAGGATTGAGAATTGAGGAATGAGAATTGACGATTGAGTATTGAACATTGAGGATTGATGACTGAGGATTGAGGATTGAGGATTGAGGATTGAGGATTGAGGATTGAAGATTGAGTATTGAGGATTGAGGATGAGGGCTGAGGGTTGAGGGTTGAGATTTGAGGACTGAGGACAGAGGATTGAGGATTGAGAATTGAGGATGGAGGATAGAGGATTGAGGATTGACGATTGGGTATTGATGATTGAAGAATGAGAATTGACGATTGTGGATTGAGTATTGAGGTTTGAAGATTGAGTATTGAGGATTGAAGGTTGATGATTGAGAATTGATTATTGAGGATTGAGGATTGAGGATTGAGGATTGAGGATTGATGTTTGAGTACTGAGGATTGAGGATTGAAGATTGAGGATTGAGGATTCAGGATTGAGGATTGAGAATGAGGGCTGAGGGTTGAAGATTGAGGTTTGAGGACTGAGGACTGAGGATTGAGGATGGAGGATGAGGGCTGAGGGTTGAGGATTGAGGTTTGAGAATTGAGGACTGACGATCCGCGATTGAGTATTGAAGATTGAGGATTGATGACTGAGGATTGAGTATTGAGGATTGACGATTGAGGATTGAGGATTGAGGATTGAGTACTGAGGATTGAGGGTGAGGGCTGAGGGTTGAGGTTTGAGGTTTGAGGACTGAGGACAGAGGATTGAGGATTGTGAATTGAGGATGGAGGATAGAGGATTGAGGATTGAGGATTGGGTATTGAGGATTGAAGAATGAGAATTGACGATTGTGGATTGAGTATTGAGGTTTGAAGATTGAGTATTGAGGATTGAAGGTTGATGATTCAGGATTGAGGATTGATGATTGAGGATTGAGGATTGAGGATTGAGGATTGAGGATTGATGATTGAGAACTGAGGATTGAGGATTGAAGATTGAGGATTGAGGATTCAGGATTGAGGATTGAGAATGAGGGCTGAGGGTTGAGGATTGAGATTTGAGGACTGAGGACTGAGTATTGAGGATTGAGAATTGAGGATGGAGGATTGAGGATTGAGGATTGAGGATTGGGCATTGATGATTGAAGAATGAGGATTGACGATTGAGGTTCGAGTATTGAGGATTGAAGATTGAGTATTGAGGATTGAAGGTTGATGATTGAATATTGAGGATTGATGATTGAGTATTGAGGATTGAGGATTGAGGATTGAGGATTGATGATTGAGGACTGAGTATTGAGGATTGAAGATTGAGGATTGAGGATTGAGGATTGAGGATTGAGGATTGAGGATTGATGATTGAAGACTGAGTATTGAGGATTGAAGATTGAGGATTGAAGATTGAGGTTTGAGGATTGAAGATTGTGGATTGTGGATTGAGGATTGAGGGTTGAGGATTGAGGATCGAAGATTGAGTATTGAGGATTGAAGGTTGAGGTTTGAGGATTGAGGACTGAGGGTGGAGGATGAGGGCTGAGGGTTGAGGATTGAGGATTGAGGATTGACGCTTGAGGATAGAGGATCGAGGATGGAGGATTGAAGGCTGAGTATTGAGGATTGAAGATTGAGGATTGAGGATTCAGGGTTGAGGATTGAGGATGAGGGCTGAGGGTTGAGGATTGAGGATTGAGGATTGAGGATTGAGGATTGAGGATTGAAGACTGAGTATGGAGGGTTGAGGATTGAGGTTTGAGGAACGAGGATTGAGGATTGAGAATTGAGGACTGAGGATTGACGATTGGGTATTGAAGATTTAGGATTGATGACTGAGGATTGAGGATTGAGGATTGAGGATTGAGGATTGAGGATTGAAGACTGAGTATTGGGGATTGAGGATTGAGGATTGAGGATTGAGTATTGAAGATTGAGGATTGATGATTGAGGATTGAGGATTGAGGATTGAGGATTGAGGATTGATGGTTGAAGACTGAGTATTGAGGATTGAAGATTGAGGATTGAGAATTGAGGATTGAGGATTGAGGATTGAAGATTGAGGATTGAGGGTTGAGGATTGAGTGTTGAAGATTGAGGATTGATGATTGCAGATTGAGGATTGAGGATTGAGGATTGAGGATTGACGATTGAAGATTGAGGATTGGGGATTGAGGATTGAGGATTGAGGATTGAGAATCGAAGATTGAGTATCGAGGATTGAAGATTGAGGTTTGAGGATTGAGGATTGAGGATTGAGGATGGAGGATGAGGGCTGAGGGTTGAGGATTGAGGTTTAAGTATTGAATACTGAGAATTCAGGATATTCTATTGAGTATTGAGAATTGAGGATTGATGGTTGAGTATTGAGGATTGAGGGTTGAGTATTGAGGATTGAAGATTGAGGTTTGAGGATTGGGAATTGAGAATTGAGTATGAGGACTGAGGGTTGAGGATTGAGGTATGAGGAACGAGGATTGAGGATTGAGAATTGAGGAATGAGGATTGACGATTGAGTATTGAAGATTGAGGATTGATGACTGAGGATTGAGGATTGAGGATTGAGGATTGAGGATTGAGGATTGAAGATTGACGATTGTGTATTGAGGATTGAAGAATGAGGATTGACGATTGAGGTTCGAGTATTGAGGATTGAAGATTGAGTATTGAGGATTGGAGGTTGATGATTGAATATTGAGGATTGATGATTGAGTATTGAGGATTGAGGATTGAGGATTGAGGATTGATGATTGAGGACTGAGTATTGAGGATTGAAGATTGAGGATTGAGCATTGAGGATTGAGGATTGAGGATTGAGGATTGATGATTGAAGACTGAGTATTGAGGATTGAAGATTGAGGATTGAAGATTGAGGTTTGAGGATTGAAGATTGTGGATTGTGGATTGAGGATTGAGGGTTGAGGATTGAGGATCGAAGATTGAGTATTGAGGATTGAAGGTTGAGGTTTGAGGATTGAGGATTGAGGGTGGAGGATGAGGGCTGAGGGTTGAGGATTGAGGATTGAGGATTGACGCTTGAGGATAGAGGATCGAGGATGGAGGATGAAGGCTGAGTACTGAGGATTGAAGTTTGAGGATTGAGGATTCAGGGTTGAGGATTGAGGATGAGGGCTGAGGGTTGAGGATTGAGGATTGAGGATTGAGGATTGAGGATTGAGGATTGAAGACTGAGTATGGAGGGTTGAGGATTGAGGTTTGAGGAACGAGGATTGAGGATTGAGAATTGAGGACTGAGGATTGACGATTGGGTATTGAAGATTTAGGATTGATGACTGAGGATTGAGGATTGAGGATTGAGGATTGAGGATTGAGGATTGAAGACTGAGTATTGGGGATTGAGGAATGAGGATTGAGGATTGAGTATTGAAGATTGAGGATTGATGATTGAGGATTGAGAATTGAGGATTGAGGATTGAGGATTGATGGTTGAAGACTGAGTATTGAGGATTGAAGATTGAGGATTGAGAATTGAGGATTGAGGATTGAGGATTGAAGATTGAGGATTGAGGGTTGAGGATTGAGTGTTGAAGATTGAGGATTGATGATTGCAGATTGAGGATTGAGGATTGAGGATTGAGGATTGACGATTGAAGGTTGAGGATTGGGGATTGAGGATTGAGGATTGAGGATTGAGAATCGAAGATTGAGTATCGAGGATTGAAGATTGAGGTTTGAGGATTGAGGATTGAGGATTGAGGATGGAGGATGAGGGCTGAGGGTTGAGGATTGAGGTTTAAGTATTGAATACTGAGAATTCAGGATATTCTATTGAGTATTGAGAATTGAGGATTGATGGTTGAGTATTGAGGATTGAGGGTTGAGTATTGAGGATTGAAGATTGAGGTTTGAGGATTGAGAATTGAGAATTGAGTATGAGGACTGAGGGTTGAGGATTGAGGTATGAGGAACGAGGATTGAGGATTGAGAATTGAGGAATGAGGATTGACGATTGAGTATTGAAGATTGAGGATTGATGACTGAGGATTGAGGATTGAGGATTGAGGATTGAGGATTGAGGATTGAAGATTGAGTATTGAGGATTGAGGATGAGGGGTGAGCCTTGAGGGTTGAGGTTTGAGGACTGAGGACAGAGGATTGAGGATTGAGAATTGAGGATGGAGGATAGAGGATTGAGGATTGAGGATTGGGTATTGAGGATTGAAGAATTAGAATTGGCGATTGTGGATTGAGTATTGAGGTTTGAAGATTGAGTATTGAGGATTGAGGGTTGATGATTGAGAATTGATTATTGAGGATTGAGGATTGAGTATTGAGGATTGATGATTGATGATTGAGAACTGAGGATTGAGGATTGAAGTTTGAGTATTGAGGACTCAGGATTGAGGATTGAGAATGAGGGCTGAGGGTTGAAGATTGAGGTTTGAGGACTGAGGACTGAGGATTGAGGATTGAGAATTGAGGATGGAGGATTGAGGGTTGAGGATTGAGGATTGGGTATTGATGATTGAAGAATGAGGATTGACGATTGAGGATTGAGAATTGAGTATTGAAGATTGAGTATTGAGGATTGAAGGTTGATGATTCAGGATTGAGGATTGAGGATGAGGGCTGTGGGTTGAGGATTGAGGTTTGAGGACTGAGGACAGAGGATTGAGGATTGAGATTTGAGGATGGACGATTGAGGATTGAGGATTGAGGATTGTGTATTCAGCATTGAAGAATGAGGATTGACGATTGAGGATTGAGTATTGAGGATTGAAGATTGAGTATTGAGGATTGAAGGTTGATGATTGAATATTGAGGATTGATGATTGAGGATTGAGGATTGAGGATTGAGGATTGAGGATTGATGATTGAAGACTGAGTATTGAGGATTGAAGATTGAGGATTGAGGATTGAGGATAGAGGATTGAAGACTGAGTATTGAGGATTGAAGATTGAGGATTGAGGATTGAGGATAGAGGATTGAGGATTGATGATCGAAGACTGAGTATTGAGGATTGAAGATTGAGGATTGAGGATTCAGGATTGAGGATTGAGGATGAGGGCTGAGGGCTGAGGGTTGAGGGTTGACGTTTGAGGACTGAGGACAGAGGAATGAGGATTGAGAATTAAGGATGGAGGATAGAGGGTTGAGGATTGAGGATTGGGTATTGAGGATTGAAGAATGAGAATTGACGATTGTGGATTGAGCATCGAGGTTTGAAGATTGAGCATTCAGGATTGAAGGTTGATGATTGAGAATTGATTATTGAGGATTGAGGATTGAGGATTGAGGATTGAGGATTGATGATTGAGAACTGAGGATTGCGGATTGAAGATTGAGGATTGAGGATTCATGATTGAGGATTGAGGATGAGGGCTGAGGGTTGAGGATTGAGGTTTGAGGACAGAGGACTGAGGATTGAGGATTGAGGATTGAGGATGGAGGATTGAGGACTGAGGATTGAGGATTGGGTATTGATGATTGAAGAATGAGGATTGACGATTGAGGATTGAGTATTGAGAATTGAAGATTGAGTATTGAGGATTGAAGGTTGATGATTCAGGATTGAGGATTGAGGATGAGGGCTGAGGGTTGAGGATTGAGGTTTGAGGACTGAGGACAGAGGATTGAGGATTGAGAATTGAGGATGGAGGGTTGAGGATTGAGGATTGAGGATTGAGGATTGGGCATTGATGATTGAAGAATGAGGATTGACGATTGAGGATTGAGTATTGAGGATTGAAGATTGAGTATTGAGGATTGAAGGTTGATGATTCATGATTGAGGATTGAGGATGAGGGCTGGGGGTTGAGGATTGAGCTTTGAGGACTGAGGACAGAGGATTGAGGATTGAGAATTGAGGATGGAGGATTGAGGATTGAGGATTGAGGATTGTGTATTGAGGATTGAAGAATGAGGATTGACGATTGAGGTTCGAGTATTGAGGATTGAAGATTGAGTATTGAGGATTGAAGGTTGATGATTGAATATTGAGGATTGATGATTGAGTATTGAGGATTGAGGATTGAGGATTGAGGATTGATGATTGAGGACTGAGTATTGAGGATTGAAGATTGAGGATTGAGGATTGAGGATTGAGGATTGAGGATTGATGATTGAAGACTGAGTATTCAGGATTGAAGATTGAGGATTGAAGATTGAGGTTTGAGGATTGAAGATTGTGGATTGTGGATTGAGGATTGAGGGTTGAGGATTGAGGATCGAAGATTGAGTATTGAGGATTGAAGGTTGAGGTTTGAGGATTCAGGATTGAGGGTGGAGGATGAGGGCTGAGGGTTGAGGATTGAGGATTGAGGATTGACGCTTGAGGATAGAGGATCGAGGATGGAGGATTGAAGGCTGAGTATTGAGGATTGAAGATTGAGGATTGAGGATTCAGGATTGAGGATTGAGGATGAGGGCTGAGGGTTGAGGATTGAGGATTGAGGATTGAGGATTGAGGATTGAGGATTGAAGACTGAGTATGGAGGGTTGAGGATTGAGGTTTGAGGAACGAGGATTGAGGATTGAGAATTGAGGACTGAGGATTGACGATTGAGTATTGAAGATTTAGGATTGATGACTGAGGATTGAGGATTGAGGATTGAGGATTGAGGATTGAGGATTGAAGACTGAGTATTGAGGATTGAGGATTGAGGATTGAGGATTCAGTATTGAAGATTGAGGATTGATGATTGAGGATTGAGGATTGAGGATTGAGTATTGAGGATTGATGGTTGAAGACTGAGTATTGAGGATTGAAGATTGAGGATTGAGAATTGAGGATTGAGGATTGAGGATTGAAGATTGAGGATTGAGGGTTGAGGATTGAGTGTTGAAGATTGAGGATTGATGATTGCAGATTGAGGATTGAGGATTGAGGATTGAGGATTGACGATTGAAGATTGAGGATTGGGGATTGAGGATTGAGGATTGAGGATTGAGAATCGAAGATTGAGTATCGAGGATTGAAGATTGAGGTTTGAGGATTGAGGATTGAGGATTGAGGATGGAGGATGAGGGCTGAGGGTTGAGGATTGAGGTTTCAGTATTGAATACTGAGAATTCAGGATATTCTATTGAGTATTGAGAATTGAGCATTGATGGTTGAGTATTGAGGATTGAGGATTGAGTATTTAGGATTCAAGATTGATGTTTGACGATTGAGAATCGAGAATTGAGTATGAGGACTGAGGGTTGAGGATTGAGGTATGAGGAACGAGGATTGAGGATTGAGAATTGAGGAATGAGGATTGACGATTGAGTATTGAACATTGAGGATTGATGACTGAGGATTGAGGATTGAGGATTGAGGATTGAGGATTGAGGATTGAAGATTGAGTATTGAGGATTGAGGATGAGGGCTGAGGGTTGAGGGTTGAGATTTGAGGACTGAGGACAGAGGATTGAGGATTGAGAATTGAGGATGGAGGATAGAGGATTGAGGATTGACGATTGGGTATTGATGATTGAAGAATGAGAATTGACGATTGTGGACTGAGTATTGAGGTTTGAAGATTGAGTATTGAGGATTGAAGGTTGATGATTGAGAATTGATTATTGAGGATTGAGGATTGAGGATTGAGGATTGAGGATTGATGTTTGAGTACTGAGGATTGAGGATTGAAGATTGACGATTGAGGATTCAGGATTGAGGATTGAGAATGAGGGCTGAGGGTTGAAGATTGAGGTTTGAGGACTGAGGACTGAGGATTGAGGATGGAGGATGAGGGCTGAGGGTTGAGGATTGAGGTTTGAGAATTGAGGACTGACGATCCGCGATTGAGTATTGAAGATTGAGGATTGATGACTGAGGATTGAGTATTGAGGATTGACGATTGAGGATTGAGGATTGAGGATTGAGTACTGAGGATTGAGGGTGAGGGCTGAGGGTTGAGGTTTGAGGTTTGAGGACTGAGGACAGAGGATTGAGGATTGTGAATTGAGGATGGAGGATAGAGGATTGAGGATTGAGGATTGGGTATTGAGGATTGAAGAATGAGAATTGACGATTGTGGATTGAGTATTGAGGTTTGAAGATTGAGTATTGAGGATTGAAGGTTGATGATTCAGGATTGAGGATTGATGATTGAGGATTGAGGATTGAGGATTGAGGATTGAGGATTGATGATTGAGAACTGAGGATTGAGGATTGAAGATTGAGGATTGAGGATTCAGGATTGAGGATTGAGAATGAGGGCTGAGGGTTGAGGATTGAGATTTGAGGATTGTGGACTGAGTATTGAGGATTGAGAATTGAGGATGGAGGATTGAGGATTGAGGATTGAGGATTGGGCATTGATGATTGAAGAATGAGGATTGACGATTGAGGTTCGAGTATTGAGGATTGAAGATTGAGTATTGAGGATTGAAGGTTGATGATTGAATATTGAGGATTGATGATTGAGTATTGAGGATTGAGGATTGAGGATTGAGGATTGATGATTGAGGACTGAGTATTGAGGATTGAAGATTGAGGATTGAGGACTGAGGATTGAGGATTGAGGATTGAGGATTGATGATTGAAGACTGAGTATTGAGGATTGAAGATTGAGGATTGAAGATTGAGGTTTCAGGATTGAAGATTGTGGATTGTGGATTGAGGATTGAGGGTTGAGGATTGAGGATCGAAGATTGAGTATTGAGGATTGAAGGTTGAGGTTTGAGGATTGAGGACTGAGGGTGGAGGATGAGGGCTGAGGGTTGAGGATTGAGGATTGAGGATTGACGCTTGAGGATAGAGGATCGAGGATGGAGGATTGAAGGCTGAGTATTGAGGATTGAAGATTGAGGATTGAGGATTCAGGGTTGAGGATTGAGGATGAGGGCTGAGGGTTGAGGATTGAGGATTGAGGATTGAGGATTGAGGATTGAGGATTGAAGACTGAGTATGGAGGGTTGAGGATTGAGGTTTGAGGAACGAGGATTGAGGATTGAGAATTGAGGACTGAGGATTGACGATTGGGTATTGAAGATTTAGGATTGATGACTGAGGATTGAGGATTGAGGATTGAGGATTGAGGATTGAGGATTGAAGACTGAGTATTGGGGATTGAGGATTGAGGATTGAGGATTGAGTATTGAAGATTGAGGATTGATGATTGAGGATTGAGGATTGAGGATTGAGGATTGAGGATTGATGGTTGAAGACTGAGTATTGAGGATTGAAGATTGAGGATTGAGAATTGAGGATTGAGGATTGAGGATTGAAGATTGAGGATTGAGGGTTGAGGATTGAGTGTTGAAGATTGAGGATTGATGATTGCAGATTGAGGATTGAGGATTGAGGATTGAGGATTGACGTTTGAAGATTGAGGATTGGGGATTGAGGATTGAGGATTGAGGATTGAGAATCGAAGATTGAGTATCGAGGATTGAAGATTGAGGTTTGAGGATTGAGGATTGAGGATTGAGGATGGAGGATGAGGGCTGAGGGTTGAGGATTGAGGTTTAAGTATTGAATACTGAGAATTCAGGATATTCTATTGAGTATTGAGAATTGAGGATTGATGGTTGAGTATTGAGGATTGAGGGTTGAGTATTGAGGATTGAAGATTGAGGTTTGAGGATTGAGAATTGAGAATTGAGTATGAGGACTGAGGGTTGAGGATTGAGGTATGAGGAACGAGGATTGAGGATTGAGAATTGAGGAATGAGGATTGACGATTGAGTATTGAAGATTGAGGATTGATGACTGAGGATTGAGGATTGAGGATTGAGGATTGAGGATTGAGGATTGAAGATTGAGTATTGAGGATTGAGGATGAGGGGTGAGCCTTGAGGGTTGAGGTTTGAGGACTGAGGACAGAGGATTGAGGATTGAGAATTGAGGATGGAGGATAGAGGATTGAGGATTGAGGATTGGGTATTGAGGATTGAAGAATTAGAATTGACGATTGTGGATTGAGTATTGAGGTTTGAAGATTGAGTATTGAGGATTGAGGGTTGATGATTGAGAATTGATTATTGAGGATTGAGGATTGAGTATTGAGGATTGATGATTGATGATTGAGAACTGAGGATTGAGGATTGAAGTTTGAGTATTGAGGACTCAGGATTGAGGATTGAGAATGAGGGCTGAGGGTTGAAGATTGAGGTTTGAGGACTGAGGACTGAGGATTGAGGATTGAGAATTGAGGATGGAGGATTGAGGGTTGAGGATTCAGGATTGGGTATTGATGATTGAAGAATGAGGATTGACGATTGAGGATTGAGAATTGAGTATTGAAGATTGAGTATTGAGGATTGAAGGTTGATGATTCAGGATTGAGGATTGAGGATGAGGGCTGTGGGTTGAGGATTGAGGTTTGAGGACTGAGGACAGAGGATTGAGGATTGAGATTTGAGGATGGACGATTGAGGATTGAGGATTGAGGATTGTGTATTCAGGATTGAAGAATGAGGATTGACGATTGAGGATTGAGTATTGAGGATTGAAGATTGAGTATTGAGGATTGAAGGTTGATGATTGAATATTGAGGATTGATGATTGAGGATTGAGGATTGAGGATTGAGGATTGAGGATTGATGATTGAAGACTGAGTATTGAGGATTGAAGATTGAGGATTGAGGATTGAGGATAGAGGATTGAGGATTGATGATCGAAGACTGAGTATTGAGGATTGAAGATTGAGGATTGAGGATTCAGGATTGAGGATTGAGGATGAGGGCTGAGGGCTGAGGGTTGAGGGTTGACGTTTGAGGACTGAGGACAGAGGATTGAGGATTGAGAATTAAGGATGGAGGATAGAGGATTGAGGATTGAGGATTGGGTATTGAGGATTGAAGAATGAGAATTGACGATTGTGGATTGAGCATTGGGGTTTGAAGATTGAGTATTGAGGATTGAAGGTTGATGATTGAGAATTGATTATTGAGGATTGAGGATTGAGGATTGAGGATTGATGGTTGATGATTGAGAACTGAGGATTGAGGATTGAAGATTGAGTATTGAGGACTCAGGATTGAGGATTGAGAATGAGGGCTGAGGGTTGAGGATTGATGTTTGAGGACTGAGGACTGAGGATTGAGGATTGAGAATTGAGGATGGAGGATTGAGGATTGAGGATTGAGGATTGGGTATTGATGATTGAAGAATGAGGATTGACGATTGAGGATTGAGTATTGAGGATTGAAGATTGAGTATTGAGGATTGAAGGTTGATGATTCAGGATTGAGGACTGAGGATGAGGGCTGAGGGTTGAGGATTGAGGTTTGAGGACTGAGGACAGAGGACTGAGGATTGAGATTTGAGGATGGACGATTGAGGATTGAGGATTGAGGATTGCGTATTCAGGATTGAAGAATGAGGATTGACGATTGAGGATTGAGTATTGAGGATTGAAGATTGAGTATTGAGGATTGAAGGTTGATGATTGAATATTGAGGATTGATGATTGAGGATTGAGGATTGAGGATTGAGGATTGAGGATTGATTATTGAAGACTGAGTATTGAGGATTGAAGATTGAGGATTGAGGATTGAGGATTGAGGATTGAGGATTGATGATCGAAGACTGAGTATTGAGGATTGAAGATTGAGGATTGAGAATTCAGGATTGAGGATTGAGGATGAGGGCTGAGGGCTGAGGGTTGAGGGTTGACGTTTGAGGACTGAGGACAGAGGAATGAGGATTGAGAATTAAGGATGGAGGATAGAGGGTTGAGGATTGAGGATTGGGTATTGAGGATTGAAGAATGAGAATTGACGATTGTGGATTGAGCATCGAGGTTTGAAGATTGAGTATTCAGGATTGAAGGTTGATGATTGAGAATTGATTATTGAGGATTGAGGATTGAGGATTGAGGATTGAGGATTGATGATTGAGAACTGAGGATTGAGGATTGAAGATTGAGGATTGAGGATTCATGATTGAGGATTGAGGATGAGGGCTGAGGGTTGAGGATTGAGGTTTGAGGACTGAGGACTGAGGATTGAGGATTGAGAATTGAGGATGGAGGATTGAGGACTGAGGATTGAGGATTGGGTATTGATGATTGAAGAATGAGGATTGACGATTGAGGATTGAGTATTGAGAATTGAAGATTGAGTATTGAGGATTGAAGGTTGATGATTCAGGATTGAGGATTGAGGATGAGGGCTGAGGGTTGAGGATTGAGGTTTGAGGACTGAGGACAGAGGATTGAGGATTGAGAATTGAGGATGGAGGGTTGAGGATTGAGGATTGAGGATTGTGTATTGAGGATTGAAGAATGAGGATTGACGATTGAGGATTGAGTATTGAGGATTGAAGATTGAGTATTGAGGATTGAAGGTTGATGACTGAATATTGAGGATTGATGATTGAGGATTGAGGATTGATGATTGAAGACTGAGTATTGATGATTGAAGGTTGAGGATTGAGGATTCAGGATTGAGGATTGAGGATGAGGGCTGAGGGTTGAGGATTGAGGTTTGAGGTTTGATGATTGAGGATTGAGGACTGAGGATTGGGGATTGAGGACTGAGTGTTCAGCATTGAGGATTGAAGATTGAGGACTGGGGTTGAGGATTGAAGATTGAGGATTAAGGATTGAGGATTGGGGATTGATGATCCAGGATTGGAGATTGATTATTCAGGATTGAAGATTGAGGATTGAAGATTGAGGTTTGAGGATTGAGGGTTGAGAACTGAGGATGAGGACTGAGGGTTGAGGATTGAGGTTTGAGGAACGAGGATTGAGGATTGAGAATTGAGGACTGAGGATTGACGATTGAGTATTGAAGATTGAGGATTGATGACTGAGGATTGAGGATTGAGGATTGAGGATTGAGGATTGAGGATTGAAGACTGTGTATTGAGGATTGAGGATTGAGGATTGAGGATTGAGTATTGAAGATTGAGGGTTGATGATTGAGGATTGAGGATTGAGGGTTGAGGATTGAGGATTGAGGGTTGAAGACTGAGTATTGAGGATTGAAGGTAGAGGATTAAGAATTGAGGATTGATGATTGAGGATTGAAGATTGAGGATTGACGGTTGAGGATTGAGTGTTGAGGATTGAAGATTGAGTATTGAGGATTGAAGGTTGATGATTCAGGATTGAGGATTGAGGATGAGGGCTGCGGGTTGAGGATTGAGGTTTGAGGACTGAGGACAGAGGATTGAGGATTGAGAATTGAGGATGGAGGATTGAGGATTGAGGATTGAGGATTGTGTATTGAGGATTGAAGAATGAGGATTGACGATTGAGGTCCGAGTATTGAGGATTGAAGATTGAGTATTGAGGATTGAAGGTTGATGATTGAATATTGAGGATTGATGATTGAGGATTGAGGATTGAGGATTGAGGATTGAGGATTGATGATTGAAGACTGAGTATTGAGGATTGAAGATTGAGGATTGAGGATTCAGGATTGAGGATTGAGGATGAGGGCTGAGGGTTGAGGATTGAGGTTTGAGGTCTGATGATTGAGGATTGAGGACTGAGGATTGGGGATTGAGGACTGAGGATTCAGCATTGAGGATTGAAGATTGAGGACTGGGGATTGTGGATTGAAGATTGAGGATTAAGGATTGAGGATTGGGGATTGAGGATCCAGGATTGGAGATTGATTATTCAGGATTGAAGATTGAGGATTGAGGATTGAGGATTGAGAATTGAGAATTGAGGGTGAGGACTGAGGGTTGAGGATTGAGCTTTGAGGAATGAGGATTGAGGACTGAGGATTGAGGATTGAGGATTGAAGATTGAGGATTGAGTATTGAAGATTGAGTATTCATGACTGAGGATTGAGGATTGAGGATTGAGGATGGATGATTGAAGATTGAGTATTGATGATTGAGGATTGAGGATTGAGGACTGAGGATTGAGGATTGAGGATTGAAGATTGAGGATTGGGGATTGAGGATTGAGGTTTGAGAATTGATAATCGAAGATTGAGTATTGAGGATTGAAGATTGAGGTTTGAGGATTGAGGATTGAGGATTGAAAAGTGAGTATTGAAGATTGAGGATTGAGCATTGATGATTAAGTATTGATGATTGAGGATTGATGATTGAGGTTTGAGGATTGAGGATTGAGGACTGAGGATTGAGGATTGAGGATTGAGGATTGAGGATTGAGGATGAGGGCTGAGGGTTGAGGTTTGAGGTTTGAGGACTGAGGACAGAGGATTGAGGATTGAGAATTGAGGATGCAGGATAGAGGATTGAGGATTGAGGATTGGGTATTGAGGATTGAAGAATGAGAATTGACGATTGTGGATTGAGTATTGAGGTTTGAAGATTGAGTATTGAGGATTGAAGGTTGATGATTGAGAACTGAGGATTGAGGATTGAAGATTGAGGATTGAGGATTCAGGATTGCGGTTTGAGAATGAGGGCTGAGGGTTGAGGATTGAGGATTGAGGACTGAGGACTGAGGATTGAGGATTGAGAATTGAGGATGGAGGATTGAGGATTGAGGATTGAGGATTGGGTATTGATGATTGAAGAATGAGGATTGACGATTGAGGATTGAGAATTGAGTATTGAAGATTGAGTATTGAGGATTGAAGGTTGATGATTCAGGATTGAGGATTGAGGATGAGGGCTGTGGGTTGAGGATTGAGGTTTGAGGACTGAGGACAGAGGATTGAGGATTGAGATTTGAGGATGGACGATTGAGGATTGAGGATTGAGGATTGTGTATTCAGGATTGAAGAATGAGGTTTGACGATTGAGGATTGAGTATTGAGGATTGAAGATTGAGTATTGAGGATTGAAGGTTGATGACTGAATATTGAGGATTGATGATTGAGGATTGAGGATTGAGGATTGAGGATTGAGGATTGAGGATTGATGATTGAAGACTGAGTATTGAGGATTGCAGATTGAGGATTGAGGACTGAGGATTGAGGATTGAGGATTGATGATTGAAGACTGAGTATTGAGGAGTGAAGATTGAGGATTGAGGATTCAGGATTGAGGATTGAGGATGAGGGCTGAGGGTTGAGGATTGAGGTTTGAGGTTTAATGATTGAGGATTGAGGACTGAGGATTGGGGATTGAGGACTGAGGATTCAGCATTGAGGATTGAAGATTGAGGACTGGGGTTGAGGATTGAAGATTGAGGATTAAGGATTGAGGATTGGGGATTGATGATCCAGGATTGGAGATTGATTATTCAGGATTGAAGATTGAGGATTGAAGATTGAGGTTTGAGGATTGAGGGTTGAGAACTGAGGATGAAGACAGAGGGTTGAGGATTGAGGTTTGAGGAACGAGGATTGAGGATTGAGAATTGAGGACTGAGGATTGACGATTGAGTATTGAAGATTGAGGATTGATGACTGAGGATTGAGGATTGAGGATTGAGGATTGAGGATTGAGGATTGAAGACTGTGTACTGAGGATTGAGGATTGAGGATTGAGGATTGAGTTTTGAAGATTGAGGATTGATGATTGAGGATTGAGGATTGAGTGTTGAGGATTGAGTATTGAGGGTTGAAGACTGAGTATTGAGGATTGAAGATTGAGGATTGAGAATTGAGGATTGAGGATTGAGGATTGAAGATTGAGGATTGACGGTTGAGTATTGAGTGTTGAAGATTGAGGATTGATGATTGCAGATTGAGGATTGAGGATTGAGGATTGAGGATTGACGATTGAAGATTGCGGACTGGGGATTGAGGATTGAGGATTGAGGTTTGAGAATCGAAGAGTGAGTATTGAGGATTGAAGATTGAGGTTTGAGGATTGAGGATTGAGGGTGGAGGATGAGGGCTGAGGGTTGAGGATTGAGGTTAGAGTATCGAATACTGAGAATTCAGGATATTCTATTGAGTATTGAGAATTGAGGATTGATGGTTGACTATTGAGGATTGAGGATTGAGTATTGAGGATTGAAGATTGAGGTTTGAGGGTTGAGAATTGAGAATTGAGTATGAGGACTGAGGGTTGAGGATTGAGGTTTGAGGAACGAGGATTGAGGATTGAGAATTGAGGACTGAGGATTCACGATTGAGTATTGAAGATTGAGGATTGATGACTGAGGATTGAGGATTGAGGATTGAGGATTGAGGATTCAGGATTGAAGATTGAGTATTGAGGATTGAGGGTGAGGGCTGAGGGTTGAGGTTTGAGGTTTGAGGACTGAGGACAGAGGATTGAGGACTGAGAATTGAGGATGGAGGATAGAGGATAGAGGATTGAGGAATGGGTATTGAGGACTGAAGAATGAGAATTGACGATTGTGGATTGAGTATTGAGGTTTGAAGATTGAGTATTGAGGATTGAAGGTTGATGATTGAGGATTGAGGATTGATGATTGAGGATTGAGGATTGAGGATTGAGGATTGATGATTGATGATTGAGAACTGAGGATTGAGGATTGAAGATTGAGGATTGAGGATTCAGGATTGAGGATTGAGAATGAGGGCTGAGGGTTGAGGATTGAGATTTGAGGACTGAGCACTGAGGATTGAGGATTGAGAACTGAGGATGAAGGATTGAGGATTGAGGATTGACGATTGGGTATTGATGATTGAAGAATGAGGATTGACGATTGAGGATTGAGTATTGAGGATTGAAGATTGAGTATTGAGGATTGAAGGTTGATGATTCAGGATTGAGGTTTGATAATGAGGGCTGCGGGTTGAGGATTGAGGTTTGAGGACTGAGGACAGAGGATTGAGGATTGAGAATTGAGGATGGAGGATTGAGGATTGAGGATTGAGGGTTGAGGATTGATGATTGAAGACTGAGTATTGAGGATTGAAGATTGAGGATTGAGGATTGAGGATTGAGGATTGAGGATTGATGATTGAAGACTGAGTATTGAGGATTTAAGATTGAGGATTGAGGATTCAGGATTGAGGATTGAGGATGAGGGCTGAGGGTTGAGGATTGAGGTTTGAGGTTTGATGATTGAGGATTGAGGACTGAGGATTGGGGATTGAGGACTGAGGATTCAGCATTGAGGATTGAAGATTGAGGACTGGGGATTGAGGATTGAAGATTGATGATTGAGGATTGAGTATTGGGGATTGAGGATCTAGGATTGGAGATTGACTATTGAGGATTGAGGATTGAGTATTGAGGATTGAGGAACGAGGATTGAGGATTGAGGATGATGGCTGAGGGTTGAGGATTGAGGTTTGAGGACTGAGGACTGAGGATTGAGGATTGAGAATTGAGGATTGAGGATTGAGTGTTAAAGATTGAGGATTGGGTATTCAGGATTGAAGAATGAGGATTGAGGATTGAGGATTGAGGATTCAGGATTGAGGATGAGGGCTGAGGGTTGAGGTTTGAGGTTTGAGGACTGAGGACAGAGGATTGAGGATTGAGAATTGAGGATGGAGGATAGAGGATTGAGGATTGAGGATTGGGTATTGAGGATTGAAGAATGAGAATTGACGATTGTGGATTGAGTATTGAGGTTTGAAGATTGAGTATTGAGGATTGAAGGTTGATGATTCAGGATTGAGGATTGATGATTGAGGATTGAGGATTGAGGATTGAGGATTGAGGATTGATGATTGAGAACTGAGGATTGAGGATTGAAGATTGAGGATTGAGGATTCAGTATTGAGGATTGAGAATGAGGGCTGAGGGTTGAGGATTGAGATTTGAGGACTGAGGACTGAGGATTGAGGATTGAGAATTGAGGATGGAGGATTGAGCATTGAGGATTGAGGATTGGGTATTGATAATTGAAGAATGAGGATTGACGATTGGGGATTGTGTATTGAGGATTGAAGATTGAGTATTGAGGATTGAAGGTTGATGATTCAGGATTGAGGATTGAGGATGAGGGCTGAGGGTTGAGGATTGAGGTTTGAGGACTGTGGACAGAGGATTGAGGATTGAGAATTGAGGATGGAGGATTGAGGATTGAGGATTGAGGATTGTGTATTGAGGATTGAAGAATGAGGATTGACGATTGAGGTTTGAGTATTGAGGATTGAGGATTGAGGATTGAGGATTGATGATTGAAGACTGAGTATTGAGGATTTAAGATTGAGGATTGAGGATTCAGGATTGAGGATTGAGGATGAGGGCTGAGGGTTGAGGATTGAGGTTTGAGGTTTGATGATTGAGGATTGAGGACTGAGGATTGGGGATTGAGGACTGAGGATTCAGCATTGAGGATTGAAGATTGAGGACTGGGGATTGAGGATTGAAGATTGATGATTGAGGATTGAGTATTGGGGATTGAGGATCTAGGATTGGAGATTGACTATTGAGGATTGAGGATTGAGTATTGAGGATTGAGGAACGAGGATTGAGGATTGAGGATGATGGCTGAGGGTTGAGGATTGAGGTTTGAGGACCGAGGACTGAGGATTGAGGATTGACAATTGAGGATTGAGGATTGAGTGTTAAAGATTGAGGATTGGGTATTCAGGATTGAAGAATGAGGATTGAGGATTGAGGATTGAGGATTGAGGATTGAGGATGAGGGCTGAGGGTTGAGGTTTGAGGTTTGAGGACTGAGGACAGAGGATTGAGGATTGAGAATTGAGGATGGAGGATAGAGGATTGAGGATTGAGGATTGGGTATTGAGGATTGAAGAATGAGAATTGACGATTGTGGATTGAGTATTGAGGTTTGAAGATTGAGTATTGAGGATTGAAGGTTGATGATTCAGGATTGAGGATTGATGATTGAGGATTGAGGATTGAGGATTGAGGATTGAGGATTGATGATTGAGAACTGAGGATTGAGGATTGAAGATTGAGGATTGAGGATTCAGGATTGAGGATTGAGAATGAGGGCTGAGGGTTGAGGATTGAGATTTGAGGACTGAGGACTGAGGATTGAGGATTGAGAATTGAGGATGGAGGATTGAGGATTGAGGATTGAGGATTGGGTATTGATAATTGAAGAATGAGGATTGACGATTGAGGATTGTGTATTGAGGATTGAAGATTGAGTATTGAGGATTGAAGGTTGATGATTCAGGATTGAGGATTGAGGATGAGGGCTGAGGGTTGAGGATTGAGGTTTGAGGACTGAGGACAGAGGATTGAGGATTGAGAATTGAGGATGGAGGATTGAGGATTGAGGATTGAGGATTGTGTATTGAGGATTGAAGAATGAGGATTGAGGATTGAGGATTGAGGATTGAGTATTGAAGATTGAGTATTCATGACTGAGGATTGAAGATTGAGGATGGAGTATTGAAGATTGAGTATTGATGATTGAGGATTGAGGATTGAGGACTGAGGATTGAGGATTGAGGATTGAAGATTGAGGATTGGGGATTGAGGATTGAGGTTTGAGAATTGATAATCGAAGATTGAGTATTGAGGATTGAAGATTGAGGTTTGAGGATTGAGGATTGAGGATTGAAAAGTGATTATTGAAGATTGAGGATTGAGCATTGATGATTAAGTATTGAAGATTGAGGATTGATGATTGAGGATTGAGGATTGAGGATTGAGGATTGAGTATTGAATGTTGAATATTGAGGATTGATGATCGAGGATTGAGGATTGAGGATTGAGGTTTGAGGACTGAGGACTGAGGATTGAGGATTGAGAATCGAGGATTGAGGATTGAGTGTTAAAGATTGAGGATTGGGTATTCAGGATTGAAGAATGAGGATAGAGAATTGAGGATGGAGGATAGAGGATTGAGGATTGAGGATTGGGTATTGAGGATTGAAGAATGAGAATTGACGATTGTGGACTGAGTATTGAGGTTTGAAGATTGAGTATTGAGGATTGAAGGTTGATGATTGAGAACTGAGGATTGAGGATTGAAGATTGAGAATTGAGGATTCAGGATTGAGGATAGAGAATGAGGACTGAGGGTTGAGGATTGAGGTTTGAGGACTGAGGACTGAGGATTGAGGATTGAGAATTGAGGATGGAGGATTGAGGATTGAGGATTGAGGATTGTGTATTGAGGATTGAAGAATGAGGATTGATGATTGAGGATTGAGTATTGAGGATTGAAGATTGAGTATTGAGGATTGAAGGTTGACAACTGAATATTGAGGATTGATGATTGAGGATTGAGGATTGAGGATTGAGGATTGAGGATTGATGATTGAAGACTGAGTATTGAGGATTGAAGATTGAGGATTGAGGATTGAGGATTGAGGATTGAGGATTGATGATTGAAGACTGAGTATTGAGGATTGAAGATTGAGGATTGAGGATTCAGGATTGAGGATTGAGGATGAGGGCTGAGGGTTGAGGATTGAGGTTTGAGGTTTGATGATTGAGGATTGAGGACTGAGGATTGGGGATTGAGGACTGAGGTTTCAGCATTGAGGATTGAAGATTGAGGACTGGGGTTGAGGATTGAAGATTGAGGATTAAGGATTGAGGACTGGGGATTGATGGTCCAGGATTGGAGATTGATTATTCAGGATTGAAGATTGAGGATTGAAGATTGAGGTTCGAGGATTGAGGGTTGAGAACTGAGGATGAGGACTGAGGGTTGAGGATTGAGGTTTGAGGAACGAGAGTTGAGGATTGAGAATTGAGGACTGAGGATTGACGATTCAGTATTGAAGATTGAGGATTGATGACTGAGGATTGAGGATTGAGGATTGAGGATTGAGGATTGAGGATTGAAGACTGTGTATTGAGGATTGAGGATTGAGGATTGAGGATTGAGTATTGAAGATTGAGGATTGATGATTGAGGATTGAGGATTGAGGGTTGAGGATTGACGATTGAAGATTGCGGACTGGGGATTGAGGATTGAGGATTGAGGTTTGAGAATCGAAGATTGAGTATTGAGGATTGAAGATTGAGGTTTGAGGATTGAGGATTGAGGGTGGAGGATGAGGGCTGAGGGTCGAGGATTGAGGTTAGAGTATCGAATACTGAGAATTCAGGATATTCTATTGAGTATTGAGAATTGAGGATTGATGGTTGACTATTGAGGATTGAGGTTTGAGGAACGAGGATTGAGGATTGAGAATTGAGGACTGAGGATTGACGATTGAGTATTGAAGATTGAGGATTGATGACTGAGGATTGAGGATTGAGGATTGAGGATTGAGGATTGAGGATTGAAGATTGAGTATTGAGGATTGAGGATGAGTGCTGAGGGTTGAGGTTTGAGGTTTGAGGACTGAGGACAGAGGATTGAGGATTGAGAATTGAGGATGGAGGATAGAGGATTGAGGATTGAGGAATGGGTATTGAGGATTGAAGAATGAGAATTGACGATTGTGGATTGAGTATTGAGGTTTGAAGATTGAGTATTGAGGATTGAAGGTTGATGATTGAGGATTGAGGATTGATGATTGAGGATTGAGGATTGAGGATTGAGGATTGAGGATTGAGGATTGATGATTGAGAACTGAGGATTGAGGATTGAAGATTGAGGATTGAGGATTCAGGGTTGAGGACTGAGAATGAGGGCTGAGGGTTGAGGATTGAGATTTGAGGAACGAGGACTGAGGATTGAGGATTGAGAACTGAGGATGAAGGATTGAGGATTGAGGATTGACGATTGGGTATTGATGATTGAAGAATGAGGATTGACGATTGAGGTTTGAGTATTGAGGATTGAAGATTGAGTATTGAGGATTGAAGGTTGATGATTCAGGATTGAGGATTGATAATGAGGGCTGCGGGTTGAGGATTGAGGTTTGAGGACTGAGGACAGAGGATTGAGGATTGAGAATTGAGGATGGAGGATTGAGGATTGAGGATTGAGGATTGTGTATTGAGGATTGAAGAATGAGGATTGACGATTGAGGTTCGAGTATTGAGGATTGAAGATTGAGTATTGAGTATTGAAGGTTGAGGATTGAGGATTGAGGGCTGAGAATTGAGAATTGAGGGTGAGGACTGAGGGTTGAGGATTGAGCTTTGAGGAATGAGGATTGAGGACTGAGGATTGAGGATTGAGGATTGAGGATTGAGGATTGAAAAGTGAGTATTGAAGATTGAGGATTGAGCATTGATGATTAAGTATTGAAGATTGAGGATTGATGATTGAGGATTGAGGATTGAGGATTGAGGATTGAGTATTGAGTGTTGAATATTGAGGATTGATGATCGAGGATTGAGGATTGAGGATTGGGGATTGAGGATTGAGGATTGAAGGTTGAGGATTGAAGATTGATGATTGAGGATTGAGTATTGGGGATTGAGGATCTAGGATTGGAGATTGACTATTGAGGATTGAGGATTGAGTATTGAGGATTGAGGAACGATGATTGAGGATTGAGGATGATGGCTGAGGGTTGAGGATTGAGGTTTGAGGACTGAGGACTGAGGATTGAGGATTGAGAATCGAGGATTGAGGATTGAGTGTTAAAGATTGAGGATTGGGTATTCAGGATTGAAGAATGAGGATTGTGGATTGAGGATTGAGGATTGAGGATTGAGGACGAGGGCTGAGGGTTGAGGTTTGAGGTTTGAGGTCTGAGGACAGAGGATTGAGGATTGAGAATTGAGGATGGCGGATAGAGGATTGAGGATTGAGGATTGGGTATTGAGGATTGAAGAATGAGAATTGACGATTGTGGACTGAGTATTGAGGTTTGAAGATTGAGTATTGAGGATTGAAGGTTGATGATTGAGAACTGAGGATTGAGGATTGAAGATTGAGGATTGAGGATTGAGGATTGGGTATTGAGGATTGAAGAATGAGGATTGACGATTGAGGATTGAGTATTGAGGATTGAAGATTGAGTATTGAGGATTGAAGGTTGATGATTCAGGATTGAGGATTGAGGATGAGGGCTGAGGGTTGAGGATTGAGGTTTGAGGACTGAGGACAGAGGATTGAGGATTGAGAATTGAGGATGGAGGATTGAGGATTGAGGATTGAGGATTGTGTATTGAGGATTGAAGAATGACGATTGACGATTGAGGATTGAGTATTGAGGATTGAAGATTGAGTATTGAGGATTGAAGGTTGATGACTGAATATAGAGGATTGATGATTGAGGATTGAGGATTGAGGATTGAGGATTGAGGATTGATGATTGAAGACTGAGTATTGAGGATTGAAGATTGAGGATTGAGGATTGAGGATTGAGGATTGACGATTGAGGATTGCGGACTGGGGATTGAGGATTGAGGATTGAGGTTTGAGAATCGAAGATTGAGTATTGAGGATTGAAGATTGAGGTTTGAGGATTGAGGATTGAGGGTGGAGGATGAGGGCTGAGGGTTGAGGATTGAGGTTAGAGTATCGAATACTGAGAATTCAGGATATTCTATTGAGTATTGAGAATTGAGGATTGATGGTTGACTATTGAGGATTTAGGATTGAGTATTGAGGATTGAAGATTGAGGTTTGAGGATTGAGAATTGAGAATTGAGTATGAGGACTGAGGGTTGAGGATTGAGGTTTGAGGAACGAGGATTGAGGATTGAGAATTGAGGACTGAGGATTGACGATTGAGTATTGAAGATTGAGGATTGATGACTGAGGATTGAGGATTGAGGATCGAGGATTGAGGATTGAGGATTGTGGATTGAGTATTGAGGATTGAGGATGAGGGCTGAGGGTTGAGGATTGAGATTTGAGGACTGAGGACTGAGGATTGAGGATTGAGAACTGAGGATGAAGGATTGAGGATTGAGGGTTGACGATTGGGTATTGATGATTGAAGAATGAGGATTGACGATTGAGTATTGAGTATTGAGGATTGAAGATTGAGTATTGAGGATTGAAGGTTGATGATTCAGGATTGAGGATTGAGAATTGTGGATTGATGATTGAAGACTGAGTATTGAGGATTGAAGATTGAGGATTGAGGATTGAGCATTGAGGATTGTGGATTGATGATTGAAGACTGAGTATTGAGGATTTAAGATTGAGGATTGAGGATTCAGGATTGAGGATTGAGGATGAGGGCTGATGGTTGAGGATTGAGGTTTGAGGTTTGATGATTGAGGATTGAGGACTGAGGATTGGGGATTGAGGACTGAGGATTCAGCATTGAGGATTGAAGATTGAGGACTGGGGATTGTGGATTGAAGATTGAGGATTAAGGATTGAGGATTGGGGATTGAGGATCCAGGATTGGAGATTGATTATTCAGGATTGAAGATTGAGGATTGAGTATTGAGTACTGAGAATTGAGAATTGAGGGTGAGGACTGAGGGTTGAGGATTGAGCTTTGAGGAATGAGGATTGAGGACTGAGGATTGAGGATTGAGGATTGAGGATTGAGGATTGAGTATTGAAGATTGAGTATTCATGACTGAGGATTGAGGATTGAGGATTGAGGATGGAGGATTGAAGATTGAGTATTGATGATTGAGGATTGAGGATTGAGGACTGAGGATTGAGGATTGAGGATTGAAGGTTGAGGATTGGGGATTGAGGATTGAGGTTTGAGAATTGATAATCGAAGATTGAGTATGGAGGATTGAAGATTGAGGTTTGAGGATTGAGGATTGAGGATTGAAAAGTGAGTATTGAAGATTGAGGATTGAGCATTGATGATTAAGTATTGAAGATTGAGGATTGATGATTGAGGATTGAGGATTGAGGATTGAGGATTGAGTATTGAGTGTTGAATATTGAGGATTGATGATCGAGGATTGAGGATTGAGGATTGAGGATTGAGGATTGAGGATTGAGGATTGAAGATTGAGGATTGAAGATTGATGATTGAGGATTGAGTATTGGGGATTGTGGATCTAGTATTGGAGATTGACTATTGAGGATTGATGATTGAGTATTGAGGATTGAGGAACGAGGATTGAGGATTGAGGATGATGGCTGAGGGTTGAGGAATGAGGTTTGAGGACTGAGGACTGAGGATTGAGGATTGAGAATCGAGGATTGAGGATTGAGTGTTAAAGATTGAGGATTGGGTATTCAGGATTGAAGAATGAGGATTGAGGATTGAAGATTGAGTATTGAGCATTGAGGATGAGGGCTGAGGGTTGAGGTTTGAGGTTTGAGGACTGAGGACAGAGGATTGAGGATTGAGAATTGAGGATGGAGGATAGAGGATTGAGGATTGAGGAATGGGTATTGAGGATTGAAGAATGAGAATTGACGATTGTGGATTGAGTATTGAGGTTTGAAGATTGAGTATTGAGGATTGAAGGTTGATGATTGTGGATTGAGGATTGATGATTGAGGATTGAGGACTGAGGATTTGGGATTGAGGACTGAGGATTCAGCATTGAGGATTGAAGATTGAGGACTGGGGATTGTGGATTGAAGATTGAGGATTAAGGATTGAGGATTGGGGATTGAGAATCCAGGATTGGAGATTGATTATTCAGGATTGAAGATTGAGGATTGAGGATTGAGGACTGAGAATTGAGAATTGAGGGTGAGGACTGAGGGTTGAGGATTGAGCTTTGAGGAATGAGGATTGAGGACTGAGGATTGAGGATTGAGGATTGAGGATTGAGGATTGAGTATTGAAGATTGAGTATTCATGACTGAGGATTGAGGATTGAGGATTGAGGATGGAGGATTGAAGGTTGAGTATTGATGATTGAGGATTGAGGGTTGAGGACTGAGGATTGAGGATTGAGGATTGAAAATTGAGGATTGGGGATTGAGGATTGAGGTTTGAGAATTGATAATCGAAGATTGAGTATCGAGGATTGAAGATAGAGGTTTGAGGATTGAGGATTGAGGATTGAAAAGTGAGTATTGAAGATTGAGGATTGAACATTGATGATTAAGTATTGAAGATTGAGGATTGATGATTGAGGATTGAGAATTGAGGATTGAGGATTGAGTATTGAGTGTTGAATATTGAGGATTGATGATCGAGGATTGAGGATTAAGGATTGAGGATTGAGGATTGAGGATTGAAGATTGAGGATTGAAGATTGATGATTGAGGATTGAGTATTGGGGATTGAGGATCTAGGATTGGAGATTGACTATTGAGGATTGAGGATTGAGTATTGAGGATTGAGGAACGAGGATTGAGGATTGAGGATGATGGCTGAGGGTTGAGGATTGAGGTTTGAGGACTGAGGACTGAGGCTTGAGGATTGAGAATCGAGGATTGAGGATTGAGTGTTAAAGATTGAGGATTGGGTATTCAGGATTGAAGAATGAGGATTGAGGATTGAGGATTGAGGATTGAGGATTGAGGGTGAGGGCTGAGGGTTGAGGTTTGAGGTTTGAGGACTGAGGACAGAGGATTGAGGATTGAGAATTGAGGATGGAGGATAGAGGATTGAGGATTGAGGATTGGGTATTGAGGATTGAAGAATGAGAATTGACGATTGTGGACTGATTATTGAGGTTTGAAGATTGAGTATTGAGGAATGAAGGTTGATGATTGAGAACTGAGGATTGAGGATTGAAGATTGAGGATTGAGGATTCAGGATTGAGGATTGAGAATGAGGACTGAGGGTTGAGGATTGAGGTTTGAGGACTGAGGACTGAGGATTGAGGATTGAGAATAGAGGATGGAGGATTGAGGATTGAGGATTGAGGATTGGGTATTGATGATTGAAGAATGAGGATTGACGATTGAGGATTGAGTATTGAGGATTGAAGATTGAGTATTGAGGATTGAAGGTTGATGATTCAGGATTGAGGATTGAGGATGAGGGCTGAGGGTTGAGGATTGAGGTTTGAGGACTGAGGACAGAGGATTGAGGATTGAGAATTGAGGATGGAGGATTGAGGATAGAGGATTGAGGATTGTGTATTGAGGATTGAAGAATGAGGATTGACGATTGAGGATTGAGTATTGAGGATTGAAGATTGAGTATTGAGGATTGAAGGTTGATGACTGAATATTGAGGATTGATGATTGAGGATTGAGGATTGAGGATTGAGGATTGAGGATTGAGGATTGATGATTGAAGACTGAGTATTGAGGATTGCAGATTGAGGATTGAGGACTGAGGATTGAGGATTGAGGATTGATGATTGAAGACTGAGTATTGAGGAGTGAAGATTGAGGATTGAGGATTCAGGATTGAGGATTGAGGATGAGGGCTGAGGGTTGAGGATTGAGGTTTGAGGTTTGATGATTGAGGATTGAGGACTGAGGATTGGGGATTGAGGACTGAGGATTCAGCATTGAGGATTGAAAAGTGAGTATTGAAGATTGAGGATTGAGCATTGATGATTAAGTATTGAAGATTGAGGATTGATGATTGAGGATTGAGGATTGAGGATTGAGGATTGAGTATTGAGTGTTGAATATTGAGGATTGATGATCGAGGATTGAGGATTGAGGATTGAGGATTGAGGATTGAGGATTGAGGATTGAAGATTGAGGATTGAAGATTGATGATTGAGGATTGAGTATTGGGGATTGTGGATCTAGTATTGGAGATTGACTATTGAGGATTGATGATTGAGTATTGAGGATTGAGGAACGAGGATTGAGGATTGAGGATGATGGCTGAGGGTTGAGGAATGAGGTTTGAGGACTGAGGACTGAGGATTGAGGATTGAGAATCGAGGATTGAGGATTGAGTGTTAAAGATTGAGGATTGGGTATTCAGGATTGAAGAATGAGGATTGAGGATTGAAGATTGAGTATTGAGCATTGAGGATGAGGGCTGAGGGTTGAGGTTTGAGGTTTGAGGACTGAGGACAGAGGATTGAGGATTGAGAATTGAGGATGGAGGATAGAGGATTGAGGATTGAGGAATGGGTATTGAGGATTGAAGAATGAGAATTGACGATTGTGGATTGAGTATTGAGGTTTGAAGATTGAGTATTGAGGATTGAAGGTTGATGATTGTGGATTGAGGATTGATGATTGAGGATTGAGGACTGAGGATTTGGGATTGAGGACTGAGGATTCAGCATTGAGGATTGAAGATTGAGGACTGGGGATTGTGGATTGAAGATTGAGGATTAAGGATTGAGGATTGGGGATTGAGAATCCAGGATTGGAGATTGATTATTCAGGATTGAAGATTGAGGATTGAGGATTGAGGACTGAGAATTGAGAATTGAGGGTGAGGACTGAGGGTTGAGGATTGAGCTTTGAGGAATGAGGATTGAGGACTGAGGATTGAGGATTGAGGATTGAGGATTGAGGATTGAGTATTGAAGATTGAGTATTCATGACTGAGGATTGAGGATTGAGGATTGAGGATGGAGGATTGAAGGTTGAGTATTGATGATTGAGGATTGAGGGTTGAGGACTGAGGATTGAGGATTGAGGATTGAAAATTGAGGATTGGGGATTGAGGATTGAGGTTTGAGAATTGATAATCGAAGATTGAGTATCGAGGATTGAAGATAGAGGTTTGAGGATTGAGGATTGAGGATTGAAAAGTGAGTATTGAAGATTGAGGATTGAACATTGATGATTAAGTATTGAAGATTGAGGATTGATGATTGAGGATTGAGAATTGAGGATTGAGGATTGAGTATTGAGTGTTGAATATTGAGGATTGATGATCGAGGATTGAGGATTAAGGATTGAGGATTGAGGATTGAGGATTGAAGATTGAGGATTGAAGATTGATGATTGAGGATTGAGTATTGGGGATTGAGGATCTAGGATTGGAGATTGACTATTGAGGATTGAGGATTGAGTATTGAGGATTGAGGAACGAGGATTGAGGATTGAGGATGATGGCTGAGGGTTGAGGATTGAGGTTTGAGGACTGAGGACTGAGGCTTGAGGATTGAGAATCGAGGATTGAGGATTGAGTGTTAAAGATTGAGGATTGGGTATTCAGGATTGAAGAATGAGGATTGAGGATTGAGGATTGAGGATTGAGGATTGAGGGTGAGGGCTGAGGGTTGAGGTTTGAGGTTTGAGGACTGAGGACAGAGGATTGAGGATTGAGAATTGAGGATGGAGGATAGAGGATTGAGGATTGAGGATTGGGTATTGAGGATTGAAGAATGAGAATTGACGATTGTGGACTGATTATTGAGGTTTGAAGATTGAGTATTGAGGAATGAAGGTTGATGATTGAGAACTGAGGATTGAGGATTGAAGATTGAGGATTGAGGATTCAGGATTGAGGATTGAGAATGAGGACTGAGGGTTGAGGATTGAGGTTTGAGGACTGAGGACTGAGGATTGAGGATTGAGAATAGAGGATGGAGGATTGAGGATTGAGGATTGAGGATTGGGTATTGATGATTGAAGAATGAGGATTGACGATTGAGGATTGAGTATTGAGGATTGAAGATTGAGTATTGAGGATTGAAGGTTGATGATTCAGGATTGAGGATTGAGGATGAGGGCTGAGGGTTGAGGATTGAGGTTTGAGGACTGAGGACAGAGGATTGAGGATTGAGAATTGAGGATGGAGGATTGAGGATAGAGGATTGAGGATTGTGTATTGAGGATTGAAGAATGAGGATTGACGATTGAGGATTGAGTATTGAGGATTGAAGATTGAGTATTGAGGATTGAAGGTTGATGACTGAATATTGAGGATTGATGATTGAGGATTGAGGATTGAGGATTGAGGATTGAGGATTGAGGATTGATGATTGAAGACTGAGTATTGAGGATTGCAGATTGAGGATTGAGGACTGAGGATTGAGGATTGAGGATTGATGATTGAAGACTGAGTATTGAGGAGTGAAGATTGAGGATTGAGGATTCAGGATTGAGGATTGAGGATGAGGGCTGAGGGTTGAGGATTGAGGTTTGAGGTTTGATGATTGAGGATTGAGGACTGAGGATTGGGGATTGAGGACTGAGGATTCAGCATTGAGGATTGAAGATTGAGGACTGGGGTTGAGGATTGAAGATTGAGGATTAAGGATTGAGGATTGGGGATTGATGATCCAGGATTGGAGATTGATTATTCAGGATTGAAGATTGAGGATTGAAGATTGAGGTTTGAGGATTGAGGGTTGAGAACTGAGGATGAAGACAGAGGGTTGAGGATTGAGGTTTGAGGAACGAGGATTGAGGATTGAGAATTGAGGACTGAGGATTGACGATTGAGTATTGAAGATTGAGGATTGATGACTGAGGATTGAGGATTGAGGATTGAGGATTGAGGATTGAGGATTGAAGACTGTGTACTGAGGATTGAGGATTGAGGATTGAGGATTGAGTTTTGAAGATTGAGGATTGATGATTGAGGATTGAGGATTGAGTGTTGAGGATTGAGTATTGAGGGTTGAAGACTGAGTATTGAGGATTGAAGATTGAGGATTGAGAATTGAGGATTGAGGATTGAGGATTGAAGATTGAGGATTGACGGTTGAGTATTGAGTGTTGAAGATTGAGGATTGATGATTGCAGATTGAGGATTGAGGATTGAGGATTGAGGATTGACGATTGAAGATTGCGGACTGGGGATTGAGGATTGAGGATTGAGGTTTGAGAATCGAAGAGTGAGTATTGAGGATTGAAGATTGAGGTTTGAGGATTGAGGATTGAGGGTGGAGGATGAGGGCTGAGGGTTGAGGATTGAGGTTAGAGTATCGAATACTGAGAATTCAGGATATTCTATTGAGTATTGAGAATTGAGGATTGATGGTTGACTATTGAGGATTGAGGATTGAGTATTGAGGATTGAAGATTGAGGTTTGAGGGTTGAGAATTGAGAATTGAGTATGAGGACTGAGGGTTGAGGATTGAGGTTTGAGGAACGAGGATTGAGGATTGAGAATTGAGGACTGAGGATTCACGATTGAGTATTGAAGATTGAGGATTGATGACTGAGGATTGAGGATTGAGGATTGAGGATTGAGGATTCAGGATTGAAGATTGAGTATTGAGGATTGAGGGTGAGGGCTGAGGGTTGAGGTTTGAGGTTTGAGGACTGAGGACAGAGGATTGAGGACTGAGAATTGAGGATGGAGGATAGAGGATAGAGGATTGAGGAATGGGTATTGAGGACTGAAGAATGAGAATTGACGATTGTGGATTGAGTATTGAGGTTTGAAGATTGAGTATTGAGGATTGAAGGTTGATGATTGAGGATTGAGGATTGATGATTGAGGATTGAGGATTGAGGATTGAGGATTGATGATTGATGATTGAGAACTGAGGATTGAGGATTGAAGATTGAGGATTGAGGATTCAGGATTGAGGATTGAGAATGAGGGCTGAGGGTTGAGGATTGAGATTTGAGGACTGAGCACTGAGGATTGAGGATTGAGAACTGAGGATGAAGGATTGAGGATTGAGGATTGACGATTGGGTATTGATGATTGAAGAATGAGGATTGACGATTGAGGATTGAGTATTGAGGATTGAAGATTGAGTATTGAGGATTGAAGGTTGATGATTCAGGATTGAGGTTTGATAATGAGGGCTGCGGGTTGAGGATTGAGGTTTGAGGACTGAGGACAGAGGATTGAGGATTGAGAATTGAGGATGGAGGATTGACGATTGAGGATTGAGGGTTGAGGATTGATGATTGAAGACTGAGTATTGAGGATTGAAGATTGAGGATTGAGGTTTGAGGATTGAGGATTGAGGATTGATGATTGAAGACTGAGTATTGAGGATTTAAGATTGAGGATTGAGGATTCAGGATTGAGGATTGAGGATGAGGGCTGAGGGTTGAGGATTGAGGTTTGAGGTTTGATGATTGAGGATTGAGGACTGAGGATTGGGGATTGAGGACTGAGGATTGAGGATTGAGGATTGTGTATTGAGGATTGAAGAATGAGGATTGACGATTGAGGTTTGAGTATTGAGGATTGAGGATTGAGGATTGAGGATTGATGATTGAAGACTGAGTATTGAGGATTTAAGATTGAGGATTGAGGATTCAGGATTGAGGATTGAGGATGAGGGCTGAGGGTTGAGGATTGAGGTTTGAGGTTTGATGATTGAGGATTGAGGACTGAGGATTGGGGATTGAGGACTGAGGATTCAGCATTGAGGATTGAAGATTGAGGACTGGGGATTGAGGATTGAAGATTGATGATTGAGGATTGAGTATTGGGGATTGAGGATCTAGGATTGGAGATTGACTATTGAGGATTGAGGATTGAGTATTGAGGATTGAGGAACGAGGATTGAGGATTGAGGATGATGGCTGAGGGTTGAGGATTGAGGTTTGAGGACTGAGGACTGAGGATTGAGGATTGACAATTGAGGATTGAGGATTGAGTGTTAAAGATTGAGGATTGGGTATTCAGGATTGAAGAATGAGGATTGAGGATTGAGGATTGAGGATTGAGGATTGAGGATGAGGGCTGAGGGTTGAGGTTTGAGGTTTGAGGACTGAGGACAGAGGATTGAGGATTGAGAATTGAGGATGGAGGATAGAGGATTGAGGATTGAGGATTGGGTATTGAGGATTGAAGAATGAGAATTGACGATTGTGGATTGAGTATTGAGGTTTGAAGATTGAGTATTGAGGATTGAAGGTTGATGATTCAGGATTGAGGATTGATGATTGAGGATTGAGGATTGAGGATTGAGGATTGAGGATTGAGGATTGATGATTGAGAACTGAGGATTGAGGATTGAAGATTGAGGATTGAGGATTCAGGATTGAGGATTGAGAATGAGGGCTGAGGGTTGAGGATTGAGATTTGAGGACTGAGGACTGAGGATTGAGGATTGAGAATTGAGGATGGAGGATTGAGGATTGAGGATTGAGGATTGGGTATTGATAATTGAAGAATGAGGATTGACGATTGAGGATTGTGTATTGAGGATTGAAGATTGAGTATTGAGGATTGAAGGTTGATGATTCAGGATTGAGGATTGAGGATGAGGGCTGAGGGTTGAGGATTGAGGTTTGAGGACTGAGGACAGAGGATTGAGGATTGAGAATTGAGGATGGAGGATTGAGGATTGAGGATTGAGGATTGTGTATTGAGGATTGAAGAATGAGGATTGACGATTGAGGTTTGAGTATTGAGGATGGAAATTGAGTATTGAGGACTGAAGGTTGATGATTGTATATTGAGGATTTATGATTGAGGATTGAGGATTGAGGATTGAGGATTGAGGATTGATGATTGAAGACTGAGTATTGAGGATTGAAGATTGAGGATTGAGGATTGAGGATTGAGGATTGAGGATTGATGATTGAAGACTGAGTATTGAGGATTGAAGGTTGAGGATTGAGGATTCAGGATTGAGGATTGAGGATGAGGGCTGAGGGTTGAGGATTGAGGTTTGAGGTTTGATTGTTGAGGATTGAGGTCTGAGGATTGGGGACTGAGGACTGAGGATTCAGAGTTGAGGATTGAAGATTGAGGACTGGGGATTGAGGATTGAAGATTGGGGATTAAGGATTGAGGATTGGGGATTGAGGATCCAGGATTGGAGATTGATTATACAGGATTGAAAATTGAGGATTGAGGATTGAGGATTGAGAATTGAGAATTGAGGATGAGGACTGAGGGTTGAGGATTGAGGTTTGAGGAATGAGGATTGAGGATTGAGGATTGAGGATTGAGGATTGAGGATTGACGATTGAGTATTGAGGTTTGAGGACTGAGGATTGAGGATTGAGGATTGAGAATTGAGAATCGAAGATTGAGTTTTGAGGATTGAAGATTGAGGTTTGAGGATTGTGGATTGAGGATGGAGGATGAGGGCTGAGGGTTGAGGATTGAGGTTTGAGTATTGAATACTGAGAATTCAGGATATTCTATTGAGTATTGAGAATTGAGGATTGATGGTTGAGTATTGAGGATTGAGGATTGAGTATTGAGGATTGAAGATTGAGGTTTGAGGATTGAGGGTTGAGAATTGAGGATGAGGACTGAGGGTTGAGGATTGAGGTTTGAGGAACGAGGATTGAGGATTGAGAATTGGGGACTGAGGATTGACGATTGAGTATTGAAGATTGAGGATTGATGACTGAGGATTGAGGACTGAGGATTGAGGATTGAGGATTGAGGATTGGAGACTGAGTATTGAGGATTGAGGATTGAAGATTGAGTATTGAGGATTGAAGATTGAGGATTGAGTATTGAGGATTGAGGATTGAGGATTGAGGATTGAGGATTGAGGATTGAAGATTGAATATTGATGATTGAATATTGAGGACTGAGGATTGAGTGTTGTGGATTGAGGACGAGGACTGAGGGTTGAATATTGATGTTTGGGGTCTGAGGATTAAGGACTGAGGGTTGAGAATTGAGGGTTGAGGATTGAGGATTGAAGATTGAGGATTGTGTATTGAGGATTGAAGAATGAGGATTGAGGATTGAGGTTTGAGGATTGAGGATTGCAGATTGAGTATTGAGGATTGAAGATTGAGGATTGAGGATTGAGGACTGAAGATTGAGGATTGAGGATTGAGGACTGAGGATTGAGGATTGAAGATTGAGTATTGAGGATTGAAGGTTGAGTATTGAGGATTGAGTACTGAGGATTGAGGATTGAGGATTGAGGATTGAAGACTGAGAATTGAAGACTGAGTATTGAGGTGTGAAGATTGACGATTGAGGATTAAGGATTGAGGATTGAGGATTTAGGATTGAAGATTCAGTATTGAGGATTGAAGGTTGAGGATCGTGGATTGAGAACGGAGGATTGAGGATTGAATATTGAGGACCGGGGACTGAGTGTTGAGGGTTGAGTGATGAGAATTGATGTTTGAGGATAGAGACTTGACGATTGCAGATTGAGTATTGAGTATTGAAATCTGTGAATTGATGATATTCTATTGAGGATTGAGGATTGGCAACTGATTGTTAAGGACTGATGGCTGAAGATTGAGGATTCAGGATTGAAGATTCGGGACTGATGTTTGAGGACTGAGGATTGAGGATTGAGGATTGAGGATTGAGGATTGAGGATTGAAGATTGAGGATTGGGTATTGAGGATTGAGGAATGAGGATTGAGGACTGAGGATTGAGTATTGAGGATTGAAGATTGAGAATTGAGGATTGAGGATTGAGGATTGAGGACTGAAGATTGAGGATTGAGCATTGAGGATTGAGGATTGAGGATTGAGGATTGAGGATTGAGGATTGAAGATTGAGGATTGAGGACTGAGGATTGAGGATTGAGGATTGAGGATTGAAGATTGAATATTGATGATTGATGACTGGGGACTTAGGATTGCAGATTGAGTATTAAGGATTGAATATTGGGGATTGAGGATCTAGGATTGGAGATCGATTATTGAGGATTGAAGATTGAGGATAGAGGATTGAGGATTGAAGGTTGAGAATTGAGGATGAGGACTGATGGTTGAGGATTGAGGTTTGATGAATGAGGATTGAGGATTGAGGATTGAGGATTGGGGATTGAAGATTGAGTATTGAGGATTGAAGATTGAGAATTCAGGATTGAGGATTGAGGATTGAGGATTGAAGACTGAGGATTGAGGATTGAGGATTGAGGATTGAGGATTGAGGATTTAGGATTGAAGATTGAGTATTGAGGATTGAAGATTGAGGATTGAGGATTGGGGATTGAGGGTTGAGGTTGAGGATTGAAGATTGAGGATTGGGGATTGAGTATTGACGATTGAGGATTGAGTATTGGGGATTGAGAGTTGGGGATTGAGGATTGAAATTGAGTATTGAGGATTGAAGATTGAGGTTTGAGATTTGATTATTCAATATTGTGGATTGAGTATTGAACCATGAGTATTCAGAACATTCTGTTGAGTATTGAGAATTGAGGATTGATGGTTGAGTATTGAGGATTGACGGCTGCGGGTTGTGTCTTGAATATTGAGGATTGAGAATTGAGGATTGAGGATAGTGCATTGAGGATTGAAGATTGAATATTGATGATTGAATATTGAGGATTGAGGATTGAGGTTTGAGGATTGAGGACGAGGACTGACGGTAGAGGATTGAGGTTTGAGGATTGTGGATTCAGGACTGAGGATTGAGGATGAGGGCTGAGGGTCGGGGACTGAGGTTTGACGACTGAGCACTGAGGATTGAGGATTGAGAATTGAGGACTGATGATTGAGGATTGAAGATTGAGGATTGGGTATTGAGGATTAAAGAATGAGGATTCAGGATTGAGGATTGAGGATTGAGGATTGAGGATTGTGGACTGAGAACCTAGGATTGGAGATTCATTATTGATAATTGATGATTGGGGATTGAGGATTGAGGATTGAGGATCTAGGATTGGTAATCGATTATTGAGGATTGAGGTTTGAGGTCTGAGGACTGAGGATTGAGGATTGAGAATTGAGGATTGAGGATTGGGGATTGAAGATTGAGGATGGGGGACTGAGTGTTGAGGCTTGAGTGATGAGAATTGAAGTTTGTGGATAGAGATTTTAAGATTGCAGTCTGTGTATTGAGTATTGAAAGGTGTGAATTGACGACATTCTATTGAGGATTGAGAACTGACGAATGATTGTTGAGGACTGAGGTCTGAAGATTGAGGATTCAGGATTGTGGATTCAGGATTGATGTTTGAGGACTGAGAATTGTGGATTGAGTATTGAGGATTGAGGATTGAGGATTGAAGATTGAGGATTGGGAATTGAGGATTGAAGAATGAGGATTGAGGACTGAGGATTGAGGATTGCGGATTGAAGATTGAGTATTGAGGATAGAACATTGAGGATTGAGGATTGAGAATTGAGGATTGGGGATTGAAGATTGAGTATTGAGGATTGAAGATTGAGGATTGAGGATTGAAGATTGAGGATTGAGGATTGAGGGTTGAGGATTGGGGATTGAGGATTGAAGATTGAATATTGATGATTGAAGATTGAGGATTGAGGATTGATGGTTATGGATAGCGGACGAGGACTGAGGGTTGAATATTGATGTTTGAGGTCTGAGGATTGAGGATTGAGGTTTGAGGAATGAGGAATGAGGATTGAGGGTTGAGGATTGAGGATTGTGGATTGAGGATTGAGGAGTGAGTATTGAGGATTGAGGATAGAAGGTTGAGTATTGATAATTGAAGATTGAGGATTGAGTATTGAGGATTGAGGATTGAGGATTGAAGATTGAGGATTGCGAATTGAGGATTGAGGATTGAGGATTGAGGATTGAAGATTGAATATTGATGATTGAATATTGAGGACTGAGGATTGAGTGTTGCGGATTGAGGACGAGGACTGAGGGTTGAATATTGATGTTTGAGGTCTGAGGATTAAGGATTGAGGGTTGAGAATTGGTGATTGAGGATTGAGGATTGAAGATTGAGTATTGTGTATTGAGGATTGAAGTATGAGGATTGAGGATTGAGGTTTGAGGATTGAGGATTGCAGATTGAGTATTGAGGATTGAAGATTGAGGATTGAGGATTGAGAATTGAAGATTGAGGATTGAGGATTGAGGATTGAGAATTGAGGATTGAAGATTGAGTATTGAGCATTGAAGGTTGAGGATTGAGGATTGAGGATTGAGGATTGAAGATTGAGAATTGAAGATTGAGTATTGAGGGTTGATGATTGACGATTGAGGATTAAGGATTGAGGATTGAGGATTGAGGATTGAAGATTCAGTATTGAGGATTGAAGGTTGAGTATCGTGGATTGAGAACGGAGGATTGAGGATTGAATATTGAGGATTGGGGACTGAGTGTTGAGGGTTGAGTGATGAGAACTGATGTTTGAGGATGGAGACTTGAAGATTGGAGATTGAGTATTGAGTATTGAACTCTGTGAATTGATGATATTCTATTGAGGATTGAGGATTGACAGCCGATTGTTGAGGACTGAGGGCTGAAGATTGAGGATTCAGGATTGAAGATTCAGGACTGATGTTTCAGGACTGAGGATTGAGATTTGAGGATTGAGGATTGAGGATTGAGGATTGAATATTGAGGATTGGGTATTGAGGATTGAGGAATGAGGATTGAGGATTGAGGATTGAGGATTGAGGATTGAAGACTGAGTATTGAGGATTGAAGATTGACGATTGAGGATTAAGGATTAAAGATTGAGGATTAAGGATTGAAGATTGGGGATTGAGGATCTAGGATTGGAGATTGATTATTGAGGATTGAATATTGAGAATTGAGGATTGAGGATTCAGGGTTGAGGATTGAGTATTGAGGATTGAAGATTGAGTATTGAAGATTGAGGATTTATGAATGAGGATTGAGGATTGAGGATTGAGGATTGAGTATTGAAGATTGAAGGTTGAGTATTGAGGATTGAATATTGAGGATTGTGTATTGAGGATTGAGGATTGACGACTGAGGATTGAGGATCGAGGATTGCGGATAGAATATTGAGGATTGAGGATTGAGTATTGAGGATTGAGGACAAAAGATTGAAGATTGGGGATTGAGGCTCTATGATTGGAGATCGATTATTGAGGATTGAAGATTGAGGATAGAGGATTGAGGATTGAGGATTGAGAATTGAGGATGAGGACTGATGGATGAGGATTGAGGTTTGATGAATGAGGATTGAGGATTGAGGATTGAGGATTGGGGATTGAAGATTGAGTATTGAGGATTGAAGATTGAGAATTCAGGATTGAGGATTGAGGATTGAGGATTGAAGATTGAGGATTGAGGATTGAGGATTGAGGATTGATGATTGAATATTGAGGATTGAGGATTGAGGTTTGAGGATTGAGGGTTGAGGATTGAGGATTGAGGATTTAGGATTGAAGATTGAGTATTGAGGATTGAGGATTGAGGATTGAGGATTGGGGATTGAGGATTGAGGTTGAGGATTGAAGATTGAGGATTGGGGATTGAGTATTGACGATTGAGGATTGAGTATTGGGGATTGAGAGTTGGGGATTGAGGAATGAAATTGAGTATTGAGGATTGAAGATTGAGGATTGAGATTTGATTATTCAATATTGTGGATTGAGTATTGAACCATGAGTATTCAGAACATTCTATTGAGTATTGAGAATTGAGGATTGATGGTTGAGTATTGAGGATTGACGGCTGCGGGTTGTGTCTTGAATATTGAGGATTGAGAATTGAGGATTGAGGATAGTGCATTGAGGATTGAAGATTGAGTATTGATGATTGAATATTGAGGATTGAGGATTGAGGTTTGAGGATTGAGGACGAGGACTGACGGTAGAGGATTGATGTTTGAGGATTGAGGATTGAGGATTGAGGACTGAGGCTGAGGATTGAGGATTGAGCATAGAGGATTGAAGACTGAGGACTGGCGATTGAGGATTGAAGATTGAGGATTAAGGATTGAGGATTGTGGATTGAGGATCTAGGATTGGAGATTGATTATTGGGCATTGAAGATTGAGGATTGAGTATTGAGGATTGAGAATTGAGAATTGAGGATGAGGACTGAGGTTTGAGGATTGAGGTTTGAGGAAAGAGAATTGAGGATCGATGATTGAGGTCTGAGGATTGACGATTGAGTACTGAAGATTGAGGATTTATGACTGAGTATTGAGGATTGAGGACTGAGGACAGAGGATTGAGGATTGAAGGTTGAGTATTGATGATTGAATATTGAGGATTGTGGATTGAGGATTGAGGATTGAGGAATGAGGATTGACGATTGAGTATTGAAGATTGAGGATTTATGACTGAGGATTGAGGATTAAGGGTTGAAGATTGAGGACTGAGGATTGAGGATTGAGGATTGATCATTGAGGATTGAAGATTGAGGACTGGGGATTGAGGATTGAAAATTTAGGATTAAGGATTGAAGATTGGGGATTGAGGATCTAGGATTGGAGATTGATTATTGAGGATTGAAGATTGTGGATTGAGGATTGAGGACTGAGTATTGAGGATTGAGAATTGAGGATTGAAGATTAAGTATTGGGGATTGAATATTGAGGACTGAGGATTGAGGATTGAGAATGAGGGCTGAGGGTTGAGGATTGAGGTTTCAGTATTGAATCCTGAGAATTCAGGATATTCTATTGAGTATCGAGAATTGAGGATTGATGGTTAGTATTGAGGATTGAGGATTGAGGATTGAAGATCGAGGATTGAAGATTGAGGATGGGGGCTGACGGTTGAGGATTGAGGTTTGAGGACTGAGGACTGAGGATAGAGCATTGAGAAATGAGGATTGAGGATTGAGGATTGAAGAATGAGTATTGGGTATTGAGGATTGAGGAATGAGGATTGAGGATTGAGGATTGAGGATTGAGGATTGAGGATTGAGTATTGAAGATTGAGTATTGATGCCTGAGGATTGAGGATTGTGTATTGAGGATTGAGGATTGAGGATTGAAGATTGAGTATTGGGGATTGAAGGTTGACGATTGAGGACCGAGGATTGAGGATGGAGGATTAGGACTGACGGTTGAGGATTGCGGTTTGTGGATTGAGGATTGAGGATTGAGGACTGAGGGTTGAGGATTGAGGATTGAGCATTGAGGATTGAAGATTGTGGACTGGGGATTGAGGATTGAAGATTGAGGATTAAGGATTGAAGATTGAGTATTGAGGATTGAAGATTGAGGATTGAGATTTGATTATTCAATATTGTGGATTGAGTATTGAACCATGAGTATTCAGAACATTCTATTGAGTATTGAGAATTGAGGATTGATGGTTGAGTATTGAGGATTGACGGCTGCGGGTTGTGTCTTGAATATTGAGGATTGAGAATTGAGGATTGAGGATAGTGCATTGAGGATTGAAGATTGAGTATTGATGATTGAATATTGAGGATTGAGGATTGAGGTTTGAGGATTGAGGACGAGGACTGACGGTAGAGGATTGATGTTTGAGGATTGAGGATTGAGGATTGAGGACTGAGGCTGAGGATTGAGGATTGAGCATAGAGGATTGAAGACTGAGGACTGGCGATTGAGGATTGAAGATTGAGGATTAAGGATTGAGGATTGTGGATTGAGGATCTAGGATTGGAGATTGATTATTGGGCATTGAAGATTGAGGATTGAGTATTGAGGATTGAGAATTGAGAATTGAGGATGAGGACTGAGGTTTGAGGATTGAGGTTTGAGGAAAGAGAATTGAGGATCGATGATTGAGGTCTGAGGATTGACGATTGAGTACTGAAGATTGAGGATTTATGACTGAGTATTGAGGATTGAGGACTGAGGACAGAGGATTGAGGATTGAAGGTTGAGTATTGATGATTGAATATTGAGGATTGTGGATTGAGGATTGAGGATTGAGGAATGAGGATTGACGATTGAGTATTGAAGATTGAGGATTTATGACTGAGGATTGAGGATTAAGGGTTGAAGATTGAGGACTGAGGATTGAGGATTGAGGATTGATCATTGAGGATTGAAGATTGAGGACTGGGGATTGAGGATTGAAAATTTAGGATTAAGGATTGAAGATTGGGGATTGAGGATCTAGGATTGGAGATTGATTATTGAGGATTGAAGATTGTGGATTGAGGATTGAGGACTGAGTATTGAGGATTGAGAATTGAGGATTGAAGATTAAGTATTGGGGATTGAATATTGAGGACTGAGGATTGAGGATTGAGAATGAGGGCTGAGGGTTGAGGATTGAGGTTTCAGTATTGAATCCTGAGAATTCAGGATATTCTATTGAGTATCGAGAATTGAGGATTGATGGTTAGTATTGAGGATTGAGGATTGAGGATTGAAGATCGAGGATTGAAGATTGAGGATGGGGGCTGACGGTTGAGGATTGAGGTTTGAGGACTGAGGACTGAGGATAGAGCATTGAGAAATGAGGATTGAGGATTGAGGATTGAAGAATGAGTATTGGGTATTGAGGATTGAGGAATGAGGATTGAGGATTGAGGATTGAGGATTGAGGATCGAGGATTGAGTATTGAAGATTGAGTATTGATGCCTGAGGATTGAGGATTGTGTATTGAGGATTGAGGATTGAGGATTGAAGATTGAGGATGGGGGCTGACGGTTGAGGATTGAGGTTTGAGGACTGAGGACTGAGGATAGAGCATTGAGAAATGAGGATTGAGGATTGAGGATTGAAGAATGAGTATTGGGTATTGAGGATTGAGGAATGAGGATTGAGGATTGAGGATTGAGGATTGAGGATCGAGGATTGAGTATTGAAGATTGAGTATTGATGCCTGAGGATTGAGGATTGTGTATTGAGGATTGAGGATTGAGGATTGAAGATTGAGTATTGGGGATTGAAGGTTGACGATTGAGGACCGAGGATTGAGGATGGAGGATGAGGACTGACGGTTGAGGATTGCGGTTTGTGGATTGAGGATTGAGGATTGAGGACTGAGGGTTGAGGATTGAGGATTGAGGACTGAGGGTTGAGGATTGAGGATTGAGCATTGAGGATTGAAGATTGTGGACTGGGGATTGAGGATTGAAGATTGAGGATTAAGGATTGAAGATTGGGGATTGAGGATCTAGGATTGGAGATTGATTATTGAGGATTGAAGATTGAGGATTGAGGATTGAGGATTGAGAATTGAGAATTGAGTATGAGGACTGAGGTTTGAGGATTGAGGTTTGAGGAATGAGGATTGAGTGTTGAGGATTGAGGATTGTGGATTGAGGATTGAGGAGTGAGTATTGAGGATTGAGGATTGAAATTGAGTATTGAGGATTGAAGATTGAGGATTGAGTATTGAGGATTGAGGATTGAGGATTGAGGATTGAGGATTGAGGATTGAAGATTGAATATTGATGATTGAATATTGAGGACTGAGGATTGAGTGTTGTGGATTGAGGAAGAGGACTGAGGGTTGAATATTGATGTTTGAGGTCTGAGGATTAAGGACTGAGGGTTGAGAATTGAGGATTGAGGATTGAGGATTGAAGATTGAGGATTGTGTATTGAGGATTGAAGAATGAGGATTGAGGATTGAGGTTTGAGGATTGAGGATTGCAGATTGAGTATTGAGGATTGAAGATTGAGGATTGAGGATTGAGGATTGGAGATTGAGGATTGAGGATTGAGGATTGAGGATTGAGGATTGAAGATTGAGTATTGAGGATTGAAGGTTGAGTATTGAGGATTGAGTACTGAGGATTGAGGATTGAGGATTGAGGATTGAAGATTGAGAATTGAAGACTGAGTATTGAGGTGTGAAGATTGACGATTGAGGATTAAGGATTGAGGATTGAGGATTTAGGATTGAAGATTCAGTATTGAGGATTGAAGGTTGAGGATCGTGGATTGAGAACGGAGGATTGAGGATTGAATATTGAGGATTGGGGACTGAGTGTTGAGGGTTGAGTGATGAGAATTGATGTTTGAGGATAGAGACTTGACGATTGCAGATTGAGTATTGAGTATTGAAATCTGTGAATTGATGATATTCTATTGAGGATTGAGGATTGGCAACTGATTGTTAAGGACTGATGGCTGAAGATTGAGGATTCAGGATTGAAGATTCGGGACTGATGTTTGAGGACTGAGGATTGAGGATTGAGGATTGAGGATTGAGGATTGAGGATTGAAGATTGAGGATTGGGAATTGAGGATTGAGGAATGAGGATTGAGGACTGTGGATTGAGTATTGAGGATTGAAGATTGAGAATTGAGGATTGAGGATTGAGGATTGAGGACTGAAGATTGAGGATTGAGCATTGAGGATTGAGGATTGAGGATTGAGGATTGAGGATTGAGGATTGAAGATTGAGGATTGAGGACTGAGGATTGAGGATTGAGGATTGAGGATTGAAGATTGAATATTGATGATTGATGACTGGGGACTTAGGATTGCAGATTGAGTATTAAGGATTGAATATTGGGGATTGAGGATCTAGGATTGGAGATCGATTATTGAGGATTGAAAATTGAGGATAGAGGATTGAGGATTGAAGGTTGAGAATTGAGGATGAGGACTGATGGTTGAGGATTGAGGTTTGATGAATGAGGATTGAGGATTGAGGATTGAGGATTGGGGATTGAAGATTGAGTATTGAGGATTGAAGATTGAGAATTCAGGATTGAGGATTGAGGATTGAGGATTGAATATTGAGGATTGAGGATTGAGGATTGAGGATTGAGGATTGAGGATTTAGGATTGAAGATTGAGTATTGAGGATTGAAGATTGAGGATTGAGGATTGGGGATTGAGGATTGAGGTTGAGGATTGAAGATTGAGGATTGGGGATTGAGTATTGACGATTGAGGATTGAGTATTGGGGATTGAGAGTTGGGGATTGAGGATTGAAATTGAGTATTGAGGATTGAAGATTGAGGATTGAGATTTGATTATTCAATATTGTGGATTGAGTATTGAACCATGAGTATTCAGAACATTCTATTGAGTATTGAGAATTGAGGATTGATGGTTGAGTATTGAGGATTGACGGCTGCGGGTTGTGTCTTGAATATTGAGGATTGAGAATTGAGGATTGAGGATAGTGCATTGAGGATTGAAGATTGAATATTGATGATTGAATATTGAGGATTGAGGATTGAGGTTTGAGGATTGAGGACGAGGACTGACGGTAGAGGATTGAGGTTTGAGGATTGTGGATTCAGGACTGAGGATTGAGGATGAGGGCTGAGGGTCGGGGACTGAGGTTTGACGACTGAGCACTGAGGATTGTGGATTGAGAATTGAGGACTGATGATTGAGGATTGAAGATTGAGGATTGGGTATTGAGGATTGAAGAATGAGGATTGAGGATTGAGGATTGAGGATTGAGGATTGTGGACTGAGAACCTAGGATTGGAGATTGATTATTGAGGATTGATGATTGGGGATTGAGGATTGAGGATTGAGGATCTAGGATTGGTAATCGATTATTGAGGATTGAGGTTTGAGGTCTGAGGACTGAGGATTGAGGATTGAGAATTGAGGATTGAGGATTGAGGATTGAAGATTGAGGATGGGGGACTGAGTGTTGAGTCTTGAGTGATGAGAATTGAAGTTTGTGGATAGAGATTTTAAGATTGCAGACTGTGTATTGAGTATTGAAAGGTGTGAATTGACGACATTCTATTGAGGATTGAGAACTGACGAATGATTGTTGAGGACTGAGGTCTGAAGATTGAGGATTCAGGATTGTGGATTCAGGATTGATGTTTGAGGACTGAGAATTGTGGATTGAGTATTGAGGATTGAGGATTGAGGATTGAAGATTGAGGATTGGGAATTGAGGATTGAAGAATGAGGATTGAGGACTGAGGATTGAGGATTGCGGATTGAAGATTGAGTATTGAGGATAGAACATTGAGGATTGAGGATTGAGAATTGAGGATTGGGGATTGAAGATTGAGTATTGAGGATTGAAGATTGAGGATTGAGGATTGAAGATTGAGGATTGAGGATTGAGGGTTGAGGATTGGGGATTGAGGATTGAAGATTGAATATTGATGATTGAAGATTGAGGATTGAGGATTGATGGTTATGGATAGCGGACGAGGACTGAGGGTTGAATATTGATGTTTGAGGTCTGAGGATTGAGGATTGAGGTTTGAGGAATGAGGAATGAGGATTGAGGGTTGAGGATTGAGGATTGTGGATTGAGGATTGAGGAGTGAGTATTGAGGATTGAGGATAGAAGGTTGAGTATTGATAATTGAAGATTGAGGATTGAGTATTGAGGATTGAGGATTGAGGATTGAAGATTGAGGATTGCGAATTGAGGATTGAGGATTGAGGATTGAGGATTGAAGATTGAATATTGATGATTGAATATTGAGGACTGAGGATTGAGTGTTGCGGATTGAGGACGAGGACTGAGGGTTGAATATTGATGCTTGAGGTCTGAGGATTAAGGATTGAGGGTTGAGAATTGGTGATTGAGGATTGAGGATTGAAGATTGAGTATTGTGTATTGAGGATTGAAGTATGAGGATTGAGGATTGAGGTTTGAGGATTGAGGATTGCAGATTGAGTATTGAGGATTGAAGATTGAGGATTGAGGATTGAGAATTGAAGATTGAGGATTGAGGATTGAGGATTGAGAATTGAGGATTGAAGATTGAGTATTGAGCATTGAAGGTTGAGGATTGAGGATTGAGGATTGAGGATTGAAGATTGAGAATTGAAGATTGAGTATTGAGGGTTGATGATTGACGATTGAGGATTAAGGATTGAGGATTGAGGATTGAGGATTGAAGATTCAGTATTGAGGATTGAAGGTTGAGTATCGTGGATTGAGAACGGAGGATTGAGGATTGAATATTGAGGATTGGGGACTGAGTGTTGAGGGTTGAGTGATGAGAACTGATGTTTGAGGAAGGAGACTTGAAGATTGGAGATTGAGTATTGAGTATTGAACTCTGTGAATTGATGATATTCTATTGAGGATTGAGGATTGACAGCCGATTGTTGAGGACTGAGGGCTGAAGATTGAGGATTCAGGATTGAAGATTCAGGACTGATGTTTCAGGACTGAGGATTGAGATTTGAGGATTGAGGATTGAGGATTGAGGATTGAATATTGAGGATTGGGTATTGAGGATTGAGGAATGAGGATTGAGGATTGAGGATTGAGGATTGAGGATTGAAGACTGAGTATTGAGGATTGAAGATTGACGATTGAGGATTAAGGATTAAAGATTGAGGATTAAGGATTGAAGATTGGGGATTGAGGATCTAGGATTGGAGATTGATTATTGAGGATTGAATATTGAGAATTGAGGATTGAGGATTCAGGGTTGAGGATTGAGTATTGAGGATTGAAGATTGAGTATTGAAGATTGAGGATTTATGAATGAGGATTGAGGATTGAGGATTGAGGATTGAGTATTGAAGATTGAAGGTTGAGTATTGAGGATTGAATATTGAGGATTGTGTATTGAGGATTGAGGATTGACGACTGAGGATTGAGGATCGAGGATTGCGGATAGAATATTGAGGATTGAGGATTGAGTATTGAGGATTGAGGACAAAAGATTGAAGATTGGGGATTGAGGCTCTATGATTGGAGATCGATTATTGAGGATTGAAGATTGAGGATAGAGGATTGAGGATTGAGGATTGAGAATTGAGGATGAGGACTGATGGATGAGGATTGAGGTTTGATGAATGAGGATTGAGGATTGAGGATTGAGGATTGGGGATTGAAGATTGAGTATTGAGGATTGAAGATTGAGAATTCAGGATTGAGGATTGAGGATTGAGGATTGAAGATTGAGGATTGAGGATTGAGGATTGAGGATTGATGATTGAATATTGAGGATTGAGGATTGAGGTTTGAGGATTGAGGGTTGAGGATTGAGGATTGAGGATTTAGGATTGAAGATTGAGTATTGAGGATTGAGGATTGAGGATTGAGGATTGGGGATTGAGGATTGAGGTTGAGGATTGAAGATTGAGGATTGGGGATTGAGTATTGACGATTGAGGATTGAGTATTGGGGATTGAGAGTTGGGGATTGAGGAATGAAATTGAGTATTGAGGATTGAAGATTGAGGATTGAGATTTGATTATTCAATATTGTGGATTGAGTATTGAACCATGAGTATTCAGAACATTCTATTGAGTATTGAGAATTGAGGATTGATGGTTGAGTATTGAGGATTGACGGATGCGGGTTGTTTCTTGAATATTGAGGATTGAGAATTGAGGATTGAGGATAGTGCATTGAGGATTGAAGATTGAGTATTGATGATTGAATATTGAGGATTGAGGATTGAGGTTTGAGGATTGAGGACGAGGACTGACGGTAGAGGATTGATGTTTGAGGATTGAGGATTGAGGATTGAGGACTGAGGCTGAGGATTGAGGATTGAGCATAGAGGATTGAAGACTGAGGACTGGCGATTGAGGATTGAAGATTGAGGATTAAGGATTGAGGATTGTGGATTGAGGATCTAGGATTGGAGATTGATTATTGGGCATTGAAGATTGAGGATTGAGTATTGAGGATTGAGAATTGAGAATTGAGGATGAGGACTGAGGTTTGAGGATTGAGGTTTGAGGAAAGAGAATTGAGGATCGATGATTGAGGTCTGAGGATTGACGATTGAGTACTGAAGATTGAGGATTTATGACTGAGTATTGAGGATTGAGGACTGAGGACAGAGGATTGAGGATTGAAGGTTGAGTATTGATGATTGAATATTGAGGATTGTGGATTGAGGATTGAGGATTGAGGAATGAGGATTGACGATTGAGTATTGAAGATTGAGGATTTATGACTGAGGATTGAGGATTAAGGGTTGAAGATTGAGGACTGAGGATTGAGGATTGAGGATTGATCATTGAGGATTGAAGATTGAGGACTGGGGATTGAGGATTGAAAATTTAGGATTAAGGATTGAAGATTGGGGATTGAGGATCTAGGATTGGAGATTGATTATTGAGGATTGAAGATTGTGGATTGAGGATTGAGGACTGAGTATTGAGGATTGAGAATTGAGGATTGAAGATTAAGTATTGGGGATTGAATATTGAGGACTGAGGATTGAGGATTGAGAATGAGGGCTGAGGGTTGAGGATTGAGGTTTCAGTATTGAATCCTGAGAATTCAGGATATTCTATTGAGTATCGAGAATTGAGGATTGATGGTTAGTATTGAGGATTGAGGATTGAGGATTGAAGATCGAGGATTGAAGATTGAGGATGGGGGCTGACGGTTGAGGATTGAGGTTTGAGGACTGAGGACTGAGGATAGAGCATTGAGAAATGAGGATTGAGGATTGAGGATTGAAGAATGAGTATTGGGTATTGAGGATTGAGGAATGAGGAATGAGGATTGAGGATTGAGGATTGAGGATTGAGGATTGAGGATTGAGTATTGAAGATTGAGTATTGATGCCTGAGGATTGAGGATTGTGTATTGAGGATTGAGGATTGAGGATTGAAGATTGAGTATTGGGGATTGAAGGTTGACGATTGAGGACCGAGGATTGAGGATGGAGGATGAGGACTGACGGTTGAGGATTGCGGTTTGTGGATTGAGGATTGAGGATTGAGGACTGAGGGTTGAGGATTGAGGATTGAGCATTGAGGATTGAAGATTGTGGACTGGGGATTGAGGATTGAAGATTGAGGATTAAGGATTGAAGATTGAGTATTGAGGATTGAAGATTGAGGATTGAGGATTGGGGATTGAGGGTTGAGGTTGAGGATTGAAGATTGAGGATTGGGGATTGAGTATTGACGATTGAGGATTGAGTATTGGGGATTGAGAGTTGGGGATTGAGGATTGAAACTGAGTATTGAGGATTGAAGATTGAGGTTTGAGATTTGATTATTCAATATTGTGGATTGAGTATTGAACCATGAGTATTCAGAACATTCTATTGAGTATTGAGAATTGAGGATTGATGGTTGAGTATTGAGGATTGACGGCTGCGGGTTGTGTCTTGAATATTGAGGATTGAGAATTGAGGATTGAGGATAGTGCATTGAGGATTGAAGATTGAGTATTGATGATTGAATATTGAGGATTGAGGATTGAGGTTTGAGGATTGAGGACGAGGACTGACGGTAGAGGATTGATGTTTGAGGATTGAGGATTGAGGATTGAGGACTGAGGCTGAGGATTGAGGATTGAGCACAGAGGATTGAAGACTGAGGACTGGCGATTGAGGATTGAAGATTGAGGATTAAGGATTGAGGATTGTGGATTGAGGATCTAGGATTGGAGATTGATTATTGGGCATTGAAGATTGAGGATTGAGTATTGAGGATTGAGAATTGAGAATTGAGGATGAGGACTGAGGTTTGAGGATTGAGGTTTGAGGAAAGAGAATTGAGGATCGATGATTGAGGTCTGAGGATTGACGATTGAGTACTGAAGATTGAGGATTTATGACTGAGTATTGAGGATTGAGGACTGAGGACAGAGGATTGAGGATTGAAGGTTGAGTATTGATGATTGAATATTGAGGATTGTGGATTGAGGATTGAGGATTGAGGAATGAGGATTGACGATTGAGTATTGAAGATTGAGGATTTATGACTGAGGATTGAGGATTAAGGGTTGAAGATTGAGGACTGAGGATTGAGGATTGAGGATTGATCATTGAGGATTGAAGATTGAGGACTGGGGATTGAGGATTGAAAATTTAGGATTAAGGATTGAAGATTGGGGATTGAGGATCTAGGATTGGAGATTGATTATTGAGGATTGAAGATTGTGGATTGAGGATTGAGGACTGAGTATTGAGGATTGAGAATTGAGGATTGAAGATTAAGTATTGGGGATTGAATATTGAGGACTGAGGATTGAGGATTGAGAATGAGGGTTGAGGGTTGAGGATTGAGGTTTCAGTATTGAATCCTGAGAATTCAGGATATTCTATTGAGTATCGAGAATTGAGGATTGATGGTTAGTATTGAGGATTGAGGATTGAGGATTGAAGATCGAGGATTGAAGATTGAGGATGGGGGCTGACGGTTGAGGATTGAGGTTTGAGGACTGAGGACTGAGGATAGAGCATTGAGAAATGAGGATTGAGGATTGAGGATTGAAGAATGAGTATTGGGTATTGAGGATTGAGGAATGAGGATTGAGGATTGAGGATTGAGGATTGAGGATTGAGGATTGAGTATTGAAGATTGAGTATTGATGCCTGAGGATTGAGGATTGTGTATTGAGGATTGAGGATTGAGGATTGAAGATTGAGTATTGGGGATTGAAGGTTGACGATTGAGGACCGAGGATTGAGGATGGAGGATGAGGACTGACGGTTGAGGATTGCGGTTTGTGGATTGAGGATTGAGGATTGAGGACTGAGGGTTGAGGATTGAGGATTGAGCATTGAGGATTGAAGATTGTGGACTGGGGATTGAGGATTGAAGATTGAGGATTAAGGATTGAAGATTGAGTATTGAGGATTGAAGATTGAGGATTGAAGATTGGGGATTGAGGGTTGAGGTTGAGGATTGAAGATTGAGGATTGGGGATTGAGTATTGACGATTGAGGTTTGAGTATTGGGGATTGAGAGTTGGGGATTGAGGATTGAAACTGAGTATTGAGGATTGAAGATTGAGGTTTGAGATTTGATTATTCAATATTGTGGATTGAGTATTGAACCATGAGTATTCAGAACATTCTATTGAGTATTGAGAATTGAGGATTGATGGTTGAGTATTGAGGATTGACGGCTGCGGGTTGTGTCTTGAATATTGAGGATTGAGAATTGAGGATTGAGGATAGTGCATTGAGGATTGAAGATTGAGTATTGATGATTGAATATTGAGGATTGAGGATTGAGGTTTGAGGATTGAGGACGAGGACTGACGGTAGAGGATTGATGTTTGAGGATTGAGGATTGAGGATTGAGGACTGAGGCTGAGGATTGAGGATTGAGCATAGAGGATTGAAGACTGAGGACTGGCGATTGAGGATTGAAGATTGAGGATTAAGGATTGAGGATTGTGGATTGAGGATCTAGGATTGGAGATTGATTATTGGGCATTGAAGATTGAGGATTGAGTATTGAGGATTGAGAATTGAGAATTGAGGATGAGGACTGAGGTTTGAGGATTGAGGTTTGAGGAAAGAGAATTGAGGATCGATGATTGAGGTCTGAGGATTGACGATTGAGTACTGAAGATTGAGGATTTATGACTGAGTATTGAGGATTGAGGACTGAGGACAGAGGATTGAGGATTGAAGGTTGAGTATTGATGATTGAATATTGAGGATTGTGGATTGAGGATTGAGGATTGAGGAATGAGGATTGACGATTGAGTATTGAAGATTGAGGATTTATGACTGAGGATTGAGGATTAAGGGTTGAAGATTGAGGACTGAGGATTGAGGATTGAGGATTGATCATTGAGGATTGAAGATTGAGGACTGGGGATTGAGGATTGAAAATTTAGGATTAAGGATTGAAGATTGGGGATTGAGGATCTAGGATTGGAGATTGATTATTGAGGATTGAAGATTGTGGATTGAGGATTGAGGACTGAGTATTGAGGATTGAGAATTGAGGATTGAAGATTAAGTATTGGGGATTGAATATTGAGGACTGAGGATTGAGGATTGAGTATGAGGGCTGAGGGTTGAGGATTGAGGTTTCAGTATTGAATCCTGAGAATTCAGGATATTCTATTGAGTATCGAGAATTGAGGATTGATGGTTAGTATTGAGGATTGAGGATTGAGGATTGAAGATCGAGGATTGAAGATTGAGGATGGGGGCTGACGGTTGAGGATTGAGGTTTGAGGACTGAGGACTGAGGATAGAGCATTGAGAAATGAGGATTGAGGATTGAGGATTGAAGAATGAGTATTGGGTATTGAGGATTGAGGAATGAGGATTGAGGATTGAGGATTGAGGATTGAGGATCGAGGATTGAGTATTGAAGATTGAGTATTGATGCCTGAGGATTGAGGATTGTGTATTGAGGATTGAGGATCGAGGATTGAAGATTGAGTATTGGGGATTGAAGGTTGACGATTGAGGACCGAGGATTGAGGATGGAGGATGAGGACTGACGGTTGAGGATTGCGGTTTGTGGATTGAGGATTGAGGATTGAGGACTGAGGGTTGAGGATTGAGGATTGAGGACTGAGGGTTGAGGATTGAGGATTGAGCATTGAGGATTGAAGATTGTGGACTGGGGATTGAGGATTGAAGATTGAGGATTAAGGATTGAAGATTGGGGATTGAGGATCTAGGATTGGAGATTGATTATTGAGGATTGAAGATTGAGGATTGAGGATTGAGGATTGAGAATTGAGAATTGAGTATGAGGACTGAGGTTTGAGGATTGAGGTTTGAGGAATGAGGATTGAGTGTTGAGGATTGAGGATTGTGGATTGAGGATTGAGGAGTGAGTATTGAGGATTGAGGATTGAAATTGAGTATTGAGGATTGAAGATTGAGGATTGAGTATTGAGGATTGAGGATTGAGGATTGAGGATTGAGGATTGAGGATTGAAGATTGAATATTGATGATTGAATATTGAGGACTGAGGATTGAGTGTTGTGGATTGAGGAAGAGGACTGAGGGTTGAATATTGATGTTTGAGGTCTGAGGATTAAGGACTGAGGGTTGAGAATTGAGGATTGAGGATTGAGGATTGAAGATTGAGGATTGTGTATTGAGGATTGAAGAATGAGGATTGAGGATTGAGGTTTGAGGATTGAGGATTGCAGATTGAGTATTGAGGATTGAAGATTGAGGATTGAGGATTGAGGATTGGAGATTGAGGATTGAGGATTGAGGATTGAGGATTGAGGATTGAAGATTGAGTATTGAGGATTGAAGGTTGAGTATTGAGGATTGAGTACTGAGGATTGAGGATTGAGGATTGAGGATTGAAGATTGAGAATTGAAGACTGAGTATTGAGGTGTGAAGATTGACGATTGAGGATTAAGGATTGAGGATTGAGGATTTAGGATTGAAGATTCAGTATTGAGGATTGAAGGTTGAGGATCGTGGATTGAGAACGGAGGATTGAGGATTGAATATTGAGGATTGGGGACTGAGTGTTGAGGGTTGAGTGATGAGAATTGATGTTTGAGGATAGAGACTTGACGATTGCAGATTGAGTATTGAGTATTGAAATCTGTGAATTGATGATATTCTATTGAGGATTGAGGATTGGCAACTGATTGTTAAGGACTGATGGCTGAAGATTGAGGATTCAGGATTGAAGATTCGGGACTGATGTTTGAGGACTGAGGATTGAGGATTGAGGATTGAGGATTGAGGATTGAGGATTGAAGATTGAGGATTGGGAATTGAGGATTGAGGAATGAGGATTGAGGACTGTGGATTGAGTATTGAGGATTGAAGATTGAGAATTGAGGATTGAGGATTGAGGATTGAGGACTGAAGATTGAGGATTGAGCATTAAGGATTGAGGATTGAGGATTGAGGATTGAGGATTGAGGATTGAAGATTGAGGATTGAGGACTGAGGATTGAGGATTGAGGATTGAGGATTGAAGATTGAATATTGATGATTGATGACTGGGGACTTAGGATTGCAGATTGAGTATTAAGGATTGAATATTGGGGATTGAGGATCTAGGATTGGAGATCGATTATTGAGGATTGAAAATTGAGGATAGAGGATTGAGGATTGAAGGTTGAGAATTGAGGATGAGGACTGATGGTTGAGGATTGAGGTTTGATGAATGAGGATTGAGGATTGAGGATTGAGGATTGGGGATTGAAGATTGAGTATTGAGGATTGAAGATTGAGAATTCAGGATTGAGGATTGAGGATTGAGGATTGAATATTGAGGATTGAGGATTGAGGATTGAGGATTGAGGATTGAGGATTTAGGATTGAAGATTGAGTATTGAGGATTGAAGATTGAGGATTGAGGATTGGGGATTGAGGATTGAGGTTGAGGATTGAAGATTGAGGATTGGGGATTGAGTATTGACGATTGAGGATTGAGTATTGGGGATTGAGAGTTGGGGATTGAGGATTGAAATTGAGTATTGAGGATTGAAGATTGAGGATTGAGATTTGATTATTCAATATTGTGGATTGAGTATTGAACCATGAGTATTCAGAACATTCTATTGAGTATTGAGAATTGAGGATTGATGGTTGAGTATTGAGGATTGACGGCTGCGGGTTGTGTCTTGAATATTGAGGATTGAGAATTGAGGATTGAGGATAGTGCATTGAGGATTGAAGATTGAATATTGATGATTGAATATTGAGGATTGAGGATTGAGGTTTGAGGATTGAGGACGAGGACTGACGGTAGAGGATTGAGGTTTGAGGATTGTGGATTCAGGACTGAGGATTGAGGATGAGGGCTGAGGGTCGGGGACTGAGGTTTGACGACTGAGCACTGAGGATTGTGGATTGAGAATTGAGGACTGATGATTGAGGATTGAAGATTGAGGATTGGGTATTGAGGATTGAAGAATGAGGATTGAGGATTGAGGATTGAGGATTGAGGATTGTGGACTGAGAACCTAGGATTGGAGATTGATTATTGATGATTGATGATTGAGAGTTGAGGATTGAGGATTGAAGATTGAGGATTGGGAATTGAGGATTGAAGAATGAGGATTGAGGACTGAGGATTGAGGATTGCGGATTGAAGATTGAGTATTGAGGATAGAACATTGAGGATTGAGGATTGAGAATTGAGGATTGGGGATTGAAGATTGAGTATTGAGGATTGAAGATTGAGGATTGAGGATTGAAGATTGAGGATTGAGGATTGAGGGTTGAGGATTGGGGATTGAGGATTGAAGATTGAATATTGATGATTGAAGATTGAGGATTGAGGATTGATGGTTATGGATAGCGGATGAGGACTGAGGGTTGAATATTGATGTTTGAGGTCTGAGGATTGAGGATTGAGGATTGAGAATTGAGGATTGAGGATTGAGGATTGAAGATTGAGGATTGGGTATTGAGGATTGAAGAATGAGGATTGAGGATTGAGGATTGAGGATTGAGGATTGCAGATTGAGTATTGAGGATTGAGGATTGAGGACTGAGGATTGAAGATCGAGGATTGAGGATTGAGTATTGAGGATTGAAGATAGAGTATTGAGGATTGAAGATTGAGGATTGAAGATTGAGGATTGAGGATTGAGGATTGAGGATTGAGGATTGAAGATTGAGTATTGAGGATTGAAGGTTGAGGATTGAGAATTGAGTATGAGGACTGAGGTTTGAGGATTGAGGTTTGAGGAATGAGGATTGAGGGTTGAGGATTGAGGATTGTGGATTGAGGATTGAGGAGTGAGTATTGAGGATTGAGGTTTGAGGATTGAGGATTGCAGATTGAGTATTGAGGATTGAAGATTGAGGATTGAGGATTGAGGATTGAAGATTGAGGATTGAGGATTGAGGATTGAGGATTGAGGATTGAAGATTGAGTATTGAGGATTGAAGGTTGAGTATTGAGGATTGAGTACTGAGGATTGAGGATTGAGGATTGAGGATTGAAGATTGAGAATTGAAGACTGAGTATTGAGGGGTGAAGATTGACGATTGAGGATTAAGGATTGAGGATTGAGGATTGAGGATTGAAGATTCAGTATTGAGGATTGAAGGTTGAGGATCGTGGATTGAGAACGGAGGATTGAGGATTGAATATTGAGGATTCGGGACTGAGTGTTGAGGGTTGAGTTATGAGAATTGATGTTTGAGGATAGAGACTTGACAATTGCAGATTGAGTATTGAGTATTGAAATCTGTGAATTGATGATATTCTATTGAGGATTGAGTATTGACAACTGATTGTTAAGGACTGATGGCTGAAGATTGAGGATTCAGGATTGAGGATTCGGGACTGATGTTTGAGGACTGAGGATTGAGGATTGAGAATGAGGGCTGAGGGTTGAGGATTGAGGTTTCAGTATTGAATCCTGAGAATTCAGGATATTCTATTGAGTATCGAGAATTGAGGATTGATGGTTAGTATTGAGGATTGAGGATTGAGGATTGAAGATCGAGGATTGAAGATTGAGGATGGGGGCTGACGGTTGAGGATTGAGGTTTGAGGACTGAGGACTGAGGATAGAGCATTGAGAAATGAGGATTGAGGATTGAGGATTGAAGAATGAGTATTGGGTATTGAGGATTGAGGAATGAGGATTGAGGATTGAGGATTGAGGATTGAGGATTGAGGATTGAGTATTGAAGATTGAGTATTGATGCCTGAGGATTGAGGATTGTGTATTGAGGATTGAGGATTGAGGATTGAAGATTGAGTATTGGGGATTGAAGGTTGACGATTGAGGACCGAGGATTGAGGATGGAGGATGAGGACTGACGGTTGAGGATTGCGGTTTGTGGATTGAGGATTGAGGATTGAGGACTGAGGGTTGAGGATTGAGGATTGAGCATTGAGGATTGAAGATTGTGGACTGGGGATTGAGGATTGAAGATTGAGGATTAAGGATTGAAGATTGAGTATTGAGGATTGAAGATTGAGGATTGAGGATTGGGGATTGAGGGTTGAGGTTGAGGATTGAAGATTGAGGATTGGGGATTGAGTATTGACGATTGACGATTGAGTATTGGCGATTGAGAGTTGGGGATTGAGGATTGAAACAGAGTATTGAGGATTGAAGATTGAGGTTTGAGATTTGATTATTCAATATTGTGGATTGAGTATTGAACCATGAGTATTCAGAACATTCTATTGAGTATTGAGAATTGAGGATTGATGGTTGAGTATTGAGGATTGACGGCTGCGGGTTGTGTCTTGAATATTGAGGGTTGAGAATTGAGGATTGAGGATAGTGCATTGAGGATTGAAGATTGAGTATTGATGATTGAATATTGAGGATTGAGGATTGAGGTTTGAGGATTGAGGACGAGGACTGACGGTAGAGGATTGATGTTTGAGGATTGAGGATTGAGGATTGAGGACTGAGGCTGAGGATTGAGGATTGAGCATAGAGGATTGAAGACTGAGGACTGGCGATTGAGGATTGAAGATTGAGGATTAAGGATTGAGGATTGTGGATTGAGGATCTAGGATTGGAGATTGATTATTGGGCATTGAAGATTGAGGATTGAGTATTGAGGATTGAGAATTGAGAATTGAGGATGAGGACTGAGGTTTGAGGATTGAGGTTTGAGGAAAGAGAATTGAGGATCGATGATTGAGGTCTGAGGATTGACGATTGAGTACTGAAGATTGAGGATTTATGACTGAGTATTGAGGATTGAGGACTGAGGACAGAGGATTGAGGATTGAAGGTTGAGTATTGATGATTGAATATTGAGGATTGTGGATTGAGGATTGAGGATTGAGGAATGAGGATTGACGATTGAGTATTGAAGATTGAGGATTTATGACTGAGGATTGAGGATTAAGGGTTGAAGATTGAGGACTGAGGATTGAGGATTGAGGATTGATCATTGAGGATTGAAGATTGAGGACTGGGGATTGAGGATTGAAAATTTAGGATTAAGGATTGAAGATTGGGGATTGAGGATCTAGGATTGGAGATTGATTATTGAGGATTGAAGATTGTGGATTGAGGATTGAGGACTGAGTATTGAGGATTGAGAATTGAGGATTGAAGATTAAGTATTGGGGATTGAATATTGAGGACTGAGGATTGAGGATTGAGTATGAGGGCTGAGGGTTGAGGATTGAGGTTTCAGTATTGAATCCTGAGAATTCAGGATATTCTATTGAGTATCGAGAATTGAGGATTGATGGTTAGTATTGAGGATTGAGGATTGAGGATTGAAGATCGAGGATTGAAGATTGAGGATGGGGGCTGACGGTTGAGGATTGAGGTTTGAGGACTGAGGACTGAGGATAGAGCATTGAGAAATGAGGATTGAGGATTGAGGATTGAAGAATGAGTATTGGGTATTGAGGATTGAGGAATGAGGATTGAGGATTGAGGATTGAGGATTGAGGATCGAGGATTGAGTATTGAAGATTGAGTATTGATGCCTGAGGATTGAGGATTGTGTATTGAGGATTGAGGATCGAGGATTGAAGATTGAGTATTGGGGATTGAAGGTTGACGATTGAGGACCGAGGATTGAGGATGGAGGATGAGGACTGACGGTTGAGGATTGCGGTTTGTGGATTGAGGATTGAGGATTGAGGACTGAGGGTTGAGGATTGAGGATTGAGGACTGAGGGTTGAGGATTGAGGATTGAGCATTGAGGATTGAAGATTGTGGACTGGGGATTGAGGATTGAAGATTGAGGATTAAGGATTGAAGATTGGGGATTGAGGATCTAGGATTGGAGATTGATTATTGAGGATTGAAGATTGAGGATTGAGGATTGAGGATTGAGAATTGAGAATTGAGTATGAGGACTGAGGTTTGAGGATTGAGGTTTGAGGAATGAGGATTGAGTGTTGAGGATTGAGGATTGTGGATTGAGGATTGAGGAGTGAGTATTGAGGATTGAGGATTGAAATTGAGTATTGAGGATTGAAGATTGAGGATTGAGTATTGAGGATTGAGGATTGAGGATTGAGGATTGAGGATTGAGGATTGAAGATTGAATATTGATGATTGAATATTGAGGACTGAGGATTGAGTGTTGTGGATTGAGGAAGAGGACTGAGGGTTGAATATTGATGTTTGAGGTCTGAGGATTAAGGACTGAGGGTTGAGAATTGAGGATTGAGGATTGAGGATTGAAGATTGAGGATTGTGTATTGAGGATTGAAGAATGAGGATTGAGGATTGAGGTTTGAGGATTGAGGATTGCAGATTGAGTATTGAGGATTGAAGATTGAGGATTGAGGATTGAGGATTGGAGATTGAGGATTGAGGATTGAGGATTGAGGATTGAGGATTGAAGATTGAGTATTGAGGATTGAAGGTTGAGTATTGAGGATTGAGTACTGAGGATTGAGGATTGAGGATTGAGGATTGAAGATTGAGAATTGAAGACTGAGTATTGAGGTGTGAAGATTGACGATTGAGGATTAAGGATTGAGGATTGAGGATTTAGGATTGAAGATTCAGTATTGAGGATTGAAGGTTGAGGATCGTGGATTGAGAACGGAGGATTGAGGATTGAATATTGAGGATTGGGGACTGAGTGTTGAGGGTTGAGTGATGAGAATTGATGTTTGAGGATAGAGACTTGACGATTGCAGATTGAGTATTGAGTATTGAAATCTGTGAATTGATGATATTCTATTGAGGATTGAGGATTGGCAACTGATTGTTAAGGACTGATGGCTGAAGATTGAGGATTCAGGATTGAAGATTCGGGACTGATGTTTGAGGACTGAGGATTGAGGATTGAGGATTGAGGATTGAGGATTGAGGATTGAAGATTGAGGATTGGGAATTGAGGATTGAGGAATGAGGATTGAGGACTGTGGATTGAGTATTGAGGATTGAAGATTGAGAATTGAGGATTGAGGATTGAGGATTGAGGACTGAAGATTGAGGATTGAGCATTAAGGATTGAGGATTGAGGATTGAGGATTGAGGATTGAGGATTGAAGATTGAGGATTGAGGACTGAGGATTGAGGATTGAGGATTGAGGATTGAAGATTGAATATTGATGATTGATGACTGGGGACTTAGGATTGCAGATTGAGTATTAAGGATTGAATATTGGGGATTGAGGATCTAGGATTGGAGATCGATTATTGAGGATTGAAAATTGAGGATAGAGGATTGAGGATTGAAGGTTGAGAATTGAGGATGAGGACTGATGGTTGAGGATTGAGGTTTGATGAATGAGGATTGAGGATTGAGGATTGAGGATTGGGGATTGAAGATTGAGTATTGAGGATTGAAGATTGAGAATTCAGGATTGAGGATTGAGGATTGAGGATTGAATATTGAGGATTGAGGATTGAGGATTGAGGATTGAGGATTGAGGATTTAGGATTGAAGATTGAGTATTGAGGATTGAAGATTGAGGATTGAGGATTGGGGATTGAGGATTGAGGTTGAGGATTGAAGATTGAGGATTGGGGATTGAGTATTGACGATTGAGGATTGAGTATTGGGGATTGAGAGTTGGGGATTGAGGATTGAAATTGAGTATTGAGGATTGAAGATTGAGGATTGAGATTTGATTATTCAATATTGTGGATTGAGTATTGAACCATGAGTATTCAGAACATTCTATTGAGTATTGAGAATTGAGGATTGATGGTTGAGTATTGAGGATTGACGGCTGCGGGTTGTGTCTTGAATATTGAGGATTGAGAATTGAGGATTGAGGATAGTGCATTGAGGATTGAAGATTGAATATTGATGATTGAATATTGAGGATTGAGGATTGAGGTTTGAGGATTGAGGACGAGGACTGACGGTAGAGGATTGAGGTTTGAGGATTGTGGATTCAGGACTGAGGATTGAGGATGAGGGCTGAGGGTCGGGGACTGAGGTTTGACGACTGAGCACTGAGGATTGTGGATTGAGAATTGAGGACTGATGATTGAGGATTGAAGATTGAGGATTGGGTATTGAGGATTGAAGAATGAGGATTGAGGATTGAGGATTGAGGATTGAGGATTGTGGACTGAGAACCTAGGATTGGAGATTGATTATTGATGATTGATGATTGAGAGTTGAGGATTGAGGATTGAAGATTGAGGATTGGGAATTGAGGATTGAAGAATGAGGATTGAGGACTGAGGATTGAGGATTGCGGATTGAAGATTGAGTATTGAGGATAGAACATTGAGGATTGAGGATTGAGAATTGAGGATTGGGGATTGAAGATTGAGTATTGAGGATTGAAGATTGAGGATTGAGGATTGAAGATTGAGGATTGAGGATTGAGGGTTGAGGATTGGGGATTGAGGATTGAAGATTGAATATTGATGATTGAAGATTGAGGATTGAGGATTGATGGTTATGGATAGCGGATGAGGACTGAGGGTTGAATATTGATGTTTGAGGTCTGAGGATTGAGGATTGAGGATTGAGAATTGAGGATTGAGGATTGAGGATTGAAGATTGAGGATTGGGTATTGAGGATTGAAGAATGAGGATTGAGGATTGAGGATTGAGGATTGAGGATTGCAGATTGAGTATTGAGGATTGAGGATTGAGGACTGAGGATTGAAGATCGAGGATTGAGGATTGAGTATTGAGGATTGAAGATAGAGTATTGAGGATTGAAGATTGAGGATTGAAGATTGAGGATTGAGGATTGAGGATTGAGGATTGAGGATTGAAGATTGAGTATTGAGGATTGAAGGTTGAGGATTGAGAATTGAGTATGAGGACTGAGGTTTGAGGATTGAGGTTTGAGGAATGAGGATTGAGGGTTGAGGATTGAGGATTGTGGATTGAGGATTGAGGAGTGAGTATTGAGGATTGAGGTTTGAGGATTGAGGATTGCAGATTGAGTATTGAGGATTGAAGATTGAGGATTGAGGATTGAGGATTGAAGATTGAGGATTGAGGATTGAGGATTGAGGATTGAGGATTGAAGATTGAGTATTGAGGATTGAAGGTTGAGTATTGAGGATTGAGTACTGAGGATTGAGGATTGAGGATTGAGGATTGAAGATTGAGAATTGAAGACTGAGTATTGAGGGGTGAAGATTGACGATTGAGGATTAAGGATTGAGGATTGAGGATTGAGGATTGAAGATTCAGTATTGAGGATTGAAGGTTGAGGATCGTGGATTGAGAACGGAGGATTGAGGATTGAATATTGAGGATTCGGGACTGAGTGTTGAGGGTTGAGTTATGAGAATTGATGTTTGAGGATAGAGACTTGACAATTGCAGATTGAGTATTGAGTATTGAAATCTGTGAATTGATGATATTCTATTGAGGATTGAGTATTGACAACTGATTGTTAAGGACTGATGGCTGAAGATTGAGGATTCAGGATTGAGGATTCGGGACTGATGTTTGAGGACTGAGGATTGAGGATTGAGAATGAGGGCTGAGGGTTGAGGATTGAGGTTTCAGTATTGAATCCTGAGAATTCAGGATATTCTATTGAGTATCGAGAATTGAGGATTGATGGTTAGTATTGAGGATTGAGGATTGAGGATTGAAGATCGAGGATTGAAGATTGAGGATGGGGGCTGACGGTTGAGGATTGAGGTTTGAGGACTGAGGACTGAGGATAGAGCATTGAGAAATGAGGATTGAGGATTGAGGATTGAAGAATGAGTATTGGGTATTGAGGATTGAGGAATGAGGATTGAGTATTGAGGATTGAGGATTGAGGATTGAGGATTGAGTATTGAAGATTGAGTATTGATGCCTGAGGATTGAGGATTGTGTATTGAGGATTGAGGATTGAGGATTGAAGATTGAGTATTGGGGATTGAAGGTTGACGATTGAGGACCGAGGATTGAGGATGGAGGATGAGGACTGACGGTTGAGGATTGCGGTTTGTGGATTGAGGATTGAGGATTGAGGACTGAGGGTTGAGGATTGAGGATTGAGCATTGAGGATTGAAGATTGTGGACTGGGGATTGAGGATTGAAGATTGAGGATTAAGGATTGAAGATTGAGTATTGAGGATTGAAGATTGAGGATTGAGGATTGGGGATTGAGGGTTGAGGTTGAGGATTCAAGATTGAGGATTGGGGATTGAGTATTGACGATTGACGATTGAGTATTGGCGATTGAGAGTTGGGGATTGAGGATTGAAACTGAGTATTGAGGATTGAAGATTGAGGTTTGAGATTTGATTATTCAATATTGTGGATTGAGTATTGAACCATGAGTATTCAGAACATTCTATTGAGTATTGAGAATTGAGGATTGATGGTTGAGTATTGAGGATTGACGGCTGCGGGTTGTGTCTTGAATATTGAGGGTTGAGAATTGAGGATTGAGGATAGTGCATTGAGGATTGAAGATTGAGTATTGATGATTGAATATTGAGGATTGAGGATTGAGGTTTGAGGATTGAGGACGAGGACTGACGGTAGAGGATTGATGTTTGAGGATTGAGGATTGAGGATTGAGGACTGAGGCTGAGGATTGAGGATTGAGCATAGAGGATTGAAGACTGAGGACTGGCGATTGAGGATTGAAGATTGAGGATTAAGGATTGAGGATTGTGGATTGAGGATCTAGGATTGGAGATTGATTATTGGGCATTGAAGATTGAGGATTGAGTATTGAGGATTGAGAATTGAGAATTGAGGATGAGGACTGAGGTTTGAGGATTGAGGTTTGAGGAAAGAGAATTGAGGATCGATGATTGAGGTCTGAGGATTGACGATTGAGTACTGAAGATTGAGGATTTATGACTGAGTATTGAGGATTGAGGACTGAGGACAGAGGATTGAGGATTGAAGGTTGAGTATTGATGATTGAATATTGAGGATTGTGGATTGAGGATTGAGGATTGAGGAATGAGGATTGACGATTGAGTATTGAAGATTGAGGATTTATGACTGAGGATTGAGGATTAAGGGTTGAAGATTGAGGACTGAGGATTGAGGATTGAGGATTGATCATTGAGGATTGAAGATTGAGGACTGGGGATTGAGGATTGAAAATTTAGGATTAAGGATTGAAGATTGGGGATTGAGGATCTAGGATTGGAGATTGATTATTGAGGATTGAAGATTGTGGATTGAGGATTGAGGACTGAGTATTGAGGATTGAGAATTGAGGATTGAAGATTAAGTATTGGGGATTGAATATTGAGGACTGAGGATTGAGGATTGAGAATGAGGGCTGAGGGTTGAGGATTGAGGTTTCAGTATTGAATCCTGAGAATTCAGGATATTCTATTGAGTATCGAGAATTGAGGATTGATGGTTAGTATTGAGGATTGAGGATTGAGGATTGAAGATCGAGGATTGAAGATTGAGGATGGGGGCTGACGGTTGAGGATTGAGGTTTGAGGACTGAGGACTGAGGATAGAGCATTGAGAAATGAGGATTGAGGATTGAGGATTGAAGAATGAGTATTGGGTATTGAGGATTGAGGAATGAGGATTGAGGATTGAGGATTGAGGATTGAGGATTGAGGATTGAGTATTGAAGATTGAGTATTGATGCCTGAGGATTGAGGATTGTGTATTGAGGATTGAGGATTGAGGATTGAAGATTGAGTATTGGGGATTGAAGGTTGACGATTGAGGACCGAGGATTGAGGATGGAGGATGAGGACTGACGGTTGAGGATTGCGGTTTGTGGATTGAGGATTGAGGATTGAGGACTGAGGGTTGAGGATTGAGGATTGAGCATTGAGGATTGAAGATTGTGGACTGGGGATTGAGGATTGAAGATTGAGGATTAAGGATTGAAGATTGAGTATTGAGGATTGAAGATTGAGGATTGAGGATTGGGGATTGAGGGTTGAGGTTGAGGATTGAAGATTGAGGATTGGGGATTGAGTATTGACGATTGAGGTTTGAGTATTGGGGATTGAGAGTTGGGGATTGAGGATTGAAACTGAGTATTGAGGATTGAAGATTGAGGTTTGAGATTTGATTATTCAATATTGTGGATTGAGTATGGAACCATGAGTATTCAGAACATTCTATTGAGTATTGAGAATTGAGGATTGATGGTTGAGTATTGAGGATTGACGGCTGCGGGTTGTGTCTTGAATATTGAGGATTGAGAATTGAGGATTGAGGATAGTGCATTGAGGATTGAAGATTGAGTATTGATGATTGAATATTGAGGATTGAGGATTGAGGTTTGAGGATTGAGGACGAGGACTGACGGTAGAGGATTGATGTTTGAGGATTGAGGATTGAGGATTGAGGACTGAGGCTGAGGATTGAGGATTGAGCATAGAGGATTGAAGACTGAGGACTGGCGATTGAGGATTGAAGATTGAGGATTAAGGATTGAGGATTGTGGATTGAGGATCTAGGATTGGAGATTGATTATTGGGCATTGAAGATTGAGGATTGAGTATTGAGGATTGAGAATTGAGAATTGAGGATGAGGACTGAGGTTTGAGGATTGAGGTTTGAGGAAAGAGAATTGAGGATCGATGATTGAGGTCTGAGGATTGACGATTGAGTACTGAAGATTGAGGATTTATGACTGAGTATTGAGGATTGAGGACTGAGGACAGAGGATTGAGGATTGAAGGTTGAGTATTGATGATTGAATATTGAGGATTGTGGATTGAGGATTGAGGATTGAGGAATGAGGATTGACGATTGAGTATTGAAGATTGAGGATTTATGACTGAGGATTGAGGATTAAGGGTTGAAGATTGAGGACTGAGGATTGAGGATTGAGGATTGATCATTGAGGATTGAAGATTGAGGACTGGGGATTGAGGATTGAAAATTTAGGATTAAGGATTGAAGATTGGGGATTGAGGATCTAGGATTGGAGATTGATTATTGAGGATTGAAGATTGTGGATTGAGGATTGAGGACTGAGTATTGAGGATTGAGAATTGAGGATTGAAGATTAAGTATTGGGGATTGAATATTGAGGACTGAGGATTGAGGATTGAGAATGAGGGCTGAGGGTTGAGGATTGAGGTTTCAGTATTGAATCCTGAGAATTCAGGATATTCTATTGAGTATCGAGAATTGAGGATTGATGGTTAGTATTGAGGATTGAGGATTGAGGATTGAAGATCGAGGATTGAAGATTGAGGATGGGGGCTGACGGTTGAGGATTGAGGTTTGAGGACTGAGGACTGAGGATAGAGCATTGAGAAATGAGGATTGAGGATTGAGGATTGAAGAATGAGTATTGGGTATTGAGGATTGAGGAATGAGGATTGAGGATTGAGGATTGAGGATTGAGGATCGAGGATTGAGTATTGAAGATTGAGTATTGATGCCTGAGGATTGAGGATTGTGTATTGAGGATTGAGGATTGAGGATTGAAGATTGAGTATTGGGGATTGAAGGTTGACGATTGAGGACCGAGGATTGAGGATGGAGGATGAGGACTGACGGTTGAGGATTGCGGTTTGTGGATTGAGGATTGAGGATTGAGGACTGAGGGTTGAGGATTGAGGATTGAGGACTGAGGGTTGAGGATTGAGGATTGAGCATTGAGGATTGAAGATTGTGGACTGGGGATTGAGGATTGAAGATTGAGGATTAAGGATTGAAGATTGGGGATTGAGGATCTAGGATTGGAGATTGATTATTGAGGATTGAAGATTGAGGATTGAGGATTGAGGATTGAGAATTGAGAATTGAGTATGAGGACTGAGGTTTGAGGATTGAGGTTTGAGGAATGAGGATTGAGTGTTGAGGATTGAGGATTGTGGATTGAGGATTGAGGAGTGAGTATTGAGGATTGAGGATTGAAATTGAGTATTGAGGATTGAAGATTGAGGATTGAGTATTGAGGATTGAGGATTGAGGATTGAGGATTGAGGATTGAGGATTGAAGATTGAATATTGATGATTGAATATTGAGGACTGAGGATTGAGTGTTGTGGATTGAGGAAGAGGACTGAGGGTTGAATATTGATGTTTGAGGTCTGAGGATTAAGGACTGAGGGTTGAGAATTGAGGATTGAGGATTGAGGATTGAAGATTGAGGATTGTGTATTGAGGATTGAAGAATGAGGATTGAGGATTGAGGTTTGAGGATTGAGGATTGCAGATTGAGTATTGAGGATTGAAGATTGAGGATTGAGGATTGAGGATTGGAGATTGAGGATTGAGGATTGAGGATTGAGGATTGAGGATTGAAGATTGAGTATTGAGGATTGAAGGTTGAGTATTGAGGATTGAGTACTGAGGATTGAGGATTGAGGATTGAGGATTGAAGATTGAGAATTGAAGACTGAGTATTGAGGTGTGAAGATTGACGATTGAGGATTAAGGATTGAGGATTGAGGATTTAGGATTGAAGATTCAGTATTGAGGATTGAAGGTTGAGGATCGTGGATTGAGAACGGAGGATTGAGGATTGAATATTGAGGATTGGGGACTGAGTGTTGAGGGTTGAGTGATGAGAATTGATGTTTGAGGATAGAGACTTGACGATTGCAGATTGAGTATTGAGTATTGAAATCTGTGAATTGATGATATTCTATTGAGGATTGAGGATTGGCAACTGATTGTTAAGGACTGATGGCTGAAGATTGAGGATTCAGGATTGAAGATTCGGGACTGATGTTTGAGGACTGAGGATTGAGGATTGAGGATTGAGGATTGAGGATTGAGGATTGAAGATTGAGGATTGGGAATTGAGGATTGAGGAATGAGGATTGAGGACTGTGGATTGAGTATTGAGGATTGAAGATTGAGAATTGAGGATTGAGGATTGAGGATTGAGGACTGAAGATTGAGGATTGAGCATTGAGGATTGAGGATTGAGGATTGAGGATTGAGGATTGAGGATTGAAGATTGAGGATTGAGGACTGAGGATTGAGGATTGAGGATTGAGGATTGAAGATTGAATATTGATGATTGATGACTGGGGACTTAGGATTGCAGATTGAGTATTAAGGATTGAATATTGGGGATTGAGGATCTAGGATTGGAGATCGATTATTGAGGATTGAAAATTGAGGATAGAGGATTGAGGATTGAAGGTTGAGAATTGAGGATGAGGACTGATGGTTGACGATTGAGGTTTGATGAATGAGGATTGAGGATTGAGGATTGAGGATTGGGGATTGAAGATTGAGTATTGAGGATTGAAGATTGAGAATTCAGGATTGAGGATTGAGGATTGAGGATTGAATATTGAGGATTGAGGATTGAGGATTGAGGATTGAGGATTGAGGATTTAGGATTGAAGATTGAGTATTGAGGATTGAAGATTGAGGATTGAGGATTGGGGATTGAGGATTGAGGTTGAGGATTGAAGATTGAGGATTGGGGATTGAGTATTGACGATTGAGGATTGAGTATTGGGGATTGAGAGTTGGGGATTGAGGATTGAAATTGAGTATTGAGGATTGAAGATTGAGGATTGAGATTTGATTATTCAATATTGTGGATTGAGTATTGAACCATGAGTATTCAGAACATTCTATTGAGTATTGAGAATTGAGGATTGATGGTTGAGTATTGAGGATTGACGGCTGCGGGTTGTGTCTTGAATATTGAGGATTGAGAATTGAGGATTGAGGATAGTGCATTGAGGATTGAAGATTCAGTATTGATGATTGAATATTGAGGATTGAGGATTGAGGTTTGAGGATTGAGGACGAGGACTGACGGTAGAGGATTGATGTTTGAGGATTGAGGATTGAGGATTGAGGACTGAGGCTGAGGATTGAGGATTGAGCATAGAGGATTGAAGACTGAGGACTGGCGATTGAGGATTGAAGATTGAGGATTAAGGATTGAGGATTGTGGATTGAGGATCTAGGATTGGAGATTGATTATTGGGCATTGAAGATTGAGGATTGAGTATTGAGGATTGAGAATTGAGAATTGAGGATGAGGACTGAGGTTTGAGGATTGAGGTTTGAGGAAAGAGAATTGAGGATCGATGATTGAGGTCTGAGGATTGACGATTGAGTACTGAAGATTGAGGATTTATGACTGAGTATTGAGGATTGAGGACTGAGGACAGAGGATTGAGGATTGAAGGTTGAGTATTGATGATTGAATATTGAGGATTGTGGATTGAGGATTGAGGATTGAGGAATGAGGATTGACGATTGAGTATTGAAGATTGAGGATTTATGACTGAGGATTGAGGATTAAGGGTTGAAGATTGAGGACTGAGGATTGAGGATTGAGGATTGATCATTGAGGATTGAAGATTGAGGACTGGGGATTGAGGATTGAAAATTTAGGATTAAGGATTGAAGATTGGGGATTGAGGATCTAGGATTGGAGATTGATTATTGAGGATTGAAGATTGTGGATTGAGGATTGAGGACTGAGTATTGAGGATTGAGAATTGAGGATTGAAGATTAAGTATTGGGGATTGAATATTGAGGACTGAGGATTGAGGATTGAGAATGAGGGCTGAGGGTTGAGGATTGAGGTTTCAGTATTGAATCCTGAGAATTCAGGATATTCTATTGAGTATCGAGAATTGAGGATTGATGGTTAGTATTGAGGATTGAGGATTGAGGATTGAAGATCGAGGATTGAAGATTGAGGATGGGGGCTGACGGTTGAGGATTGAGGTTTGAGGACTGAGGACTGAGGATAGAGCATTGAGAAATGAGGATTGAGGATTGAGGATTGAAGAATGAGTATTGGGTATTGAGGATTGAGGAATGAGGATTGAGGATTGAGGATTGAGGATTGAGGATTGAGGATTGAGTATTGAAGATTGAGTATTGATGCCTGAGGATTGAGGATTGTGTATTGAGGATTGAGGATTGAGGATTGAAGATTGAGTATTGGGGATTGAAGGTTGACGATTGAGGACCGAGGATTGAGGATGGAGGATGAGGACTGACGGTTGAGGATTGCGGTTTGTGGATTGAGGATTGAGGATTGAGGACTGAGGGTTGAGGATTGAGGATTGAGCATTGAGGATTGAAGATTGTGGACTGGGGATTGAGGATTGAAGATTGAGGATTAAGGATTGAAGATTGAGTATTGAGGATTGAAGATTGAGGATTGAGGATTGGGGATTGAGGGTTGAGGTTGAGGATTGAAGATTGAGGATTGGGGATTGAGTATTGACGATTGAGGTTTGAGTATTGGGGATTGAGAGTTGGGGATTGAGGATTGAAACTGAGTATTGAGGATTGAAGATTGAGGTTTGAGATTTGATTATTCAATATTGTGGATTGAGTATTGAACCATGAGTATTCAGAACATTCTATTGAGTATTGAGAATTGAGGATTGATGGTTGAGTATTGAGGATTGACGGCTGCGGGTTGTGTCTTGAATATTGAGGATTGAGAATTGAGGATTGAGGATAGTGCATTGAGGATTGAAGATTGAGTATTGATGATTGAATATTGAGGATTGAGGATTGAGGTTTGAGGATTGAGGACGAGGACTGACGGTAGAGGATTGATGTTTGAGGATTGAGGATTGAGGATTGAGGACTGAGGCTGAGGATTGGGGATTGAGCATAGAGGATTGAAGACTGAGGACTGGCGATTGAGGATTGAAGATTGAGGATTAAGGATTGAGGATTGTGGATTGAGGATCTAGGATTGGAGATTGATTATTGGGCATTGAAGATTGAGGATTGAGTATTGAGGATTGAGAATTGAGAATTGAGGATGAGGACTGAGGTTTGAGGATTGAGGTTTGAGGAAAGAGATTTGAGGATCGATGATTGAGGTCTGAGGATTGACGATTGAGTACTGAAGATTGAGGATTTATGACTGAGTATTGAGGATTGAGGACTGAGGACAGAGGACTGAGGATTGAAGGTTGAGTATTGATGATTGAATATTGAGGATTGTGGATTGAGGATTGAGGATTGAGGAATGAGGATTGACGATTGAGTATTGAAGATTGAGGATTTATGACTGAGGATTGAGGATTAAGGGTTGAAGATTGAGGACTGAGGATTGAGGATTGAGGATTGATCATTGAGGATTGAAGATTGAGGACTGGGGATTGAGGATTGAAAATTTAGGATTAAGGATTGAAGATTGGGGATTGAGGATCTAGGATTGGAGATTGATTATTGAGGATTGAAGATTGTGGATTGAGGATTGAGGACTGAGTATTGAGGATTGAGAATTGAGGATTGAAGATTAAGTATTGGGGATTGAATATTGAGGACTGAGGATTGAGGATTGAGAATGAGGGCTGAGGGTTGAGGATTGAGGTTTCAGTATTGAATCCTGAGAATTCAGGATATTCTATTGAGTATCGAGAATTGAGGATTGATGGTTAGTATTGAGGATTGAGGATTGAGGATTGAAGATCGAGGATTGAAGATTGAGGATGGGGGCTGACGGTTGAGGATTGAGGTTTGAGGACTGAGGACTGAGGATAGAGCATTGAGAAATGAGGATTGAGGATTGAGGATTGAAGAATGAGTATTGGGTATTGAGGATTGAGGAATGAGGATTGAGGATTGAGGATTGAGGATTGAGGATTGAGGATTGAGTATTGAAGATTGAGTATTGATGCCTGAGGATTGAGGATTGTGTATTGAGGATTGAGGATTGAGGATTGAAGATTGAGTATTGGGGATTGAAGGTTGACGATTGAGGACCGAGGATTGAGGATGGAGGATGAGGACTGACGGTTGAGGATTGCGGTTTGTGGATTGAGGATTGAGGATTGAGGACTGAGGGTTGAGGATTGAGGATTGAGGACTGAGGGTTGAGGATTGAGGATTGAGCATTGAGGATTGAAGATTGTGGACTGGGGATTGAGGATTGAAGATTGAGGATTAAGGATTGAAGATTGGGGATTGAGGATCTAGGATTGGAGATTGATTATTGAGGATTGAAGATTGAGGATTGAGGATTGAGGAATGAGAATTGAGAATTGAGTATGAGGACTGAGGTTTGAGGATTGAGGTTTGAGGAATGAGGATTGAGTGTTGAGGATTGAGGATTGTGGATTGAGGATTGAGGAGTGAGTATTGAGGATTGAGGATTGAAATTGAGTATTGAGGATTGAAGATTGAGGATTGAGTATTGAGGATTGAGGATTGAGGATTGAGGATTGAGGATTGAGGATTGAAGATTGAATATTGATGATTGAATATTGAGGACTGAGGATTGAGTGTTGTGGATTGAGGAAGAGGACTGAGGGTTGAATATTGATGTTTGAGGTCTGAGGATTAAGGACTGAGGGTTGAGAATTGAGGATTGAGGATTGAGGATTGAAGATTGAGGATTGTGTATTGAGGATTGAAGAATGAGGATTGAGGATTGAGGTTTGAGGATTGAGGATTGCAGATTGAGTATTGAGGATTGAAGATTGAGGATTGAGGATTGAGGATTGGAGATTGAGGATTGAGGATTGAGGATTGAGGATTGAGGATTGAAGATTGAGTATTGAGGATTGAAGGTTGAGTATTGAGGATTGAGTACTGAGGATTGAGGATTGAGGATTGAGGATTGAAGATTGAGAATTGAAGACTGAGTATTGAGGTGTGAAGATTGACGATTGAGGATTAAGGATTGAGGATTGAGGATTTAGGATTGAAGATTCAGTATTGAGGATTGAAGGTTGAGGATCGTGGATTGAGAACGGAGGATTGAGGATTGAATATTGAGGATTGGGGACTGAGTGTTGAGGGTTGAGTGATGAGAATTGATGTTTGAGGATAGAGACTTGACGATTGCAGATTGAGTATTGAGTATTGAAATCTGTGAATTGATGATATTCTATTGAGGATTGAGGATTGGCAACTGATTGTTAAGGACTGATGGCTGAAGATTGAGGATTCAGGATTGAAGATTCGGGACTGATGTTTGAGGACTGAGGATTGAGGATTGAGGATTGAGGATTGAGGATTGAGGATTGAAGATTGAGGATTGGGAATTGAGGATTGAGGAATGAGGATTGAGGACTGTGGATTGAGTATTGAGGATTGAAGATTGAGAATTGAGGATTGAGGATTGAGGATTGAGGACTGAAGATTGAGGATTGAGCATTGAGGATTGAGGATTGAGGATTGAGGATTGAGGATTGAGGATTGAAGATTGAGGATTGAGGACTGAGGATTGAGGATTGAGGATTGAGGATGGAAGATTGAATATTGATGATTGATGACTGGGGACTTAGGATTGCAGATTGAGTATTAAGGATTGAATATTGGGGATTGAGGATCTAGGATTGGAGATCGATTATTGAGGATTGAAAATTGAGGATAGAGGATTGAGGATTGAAGGTTGAGAATTGAGGATGAGGACTGATGGTTGAGGATTGAGGTTTGATGAATGAGGATTGAGGATTGAGGATTGAGGATTGGGGATTGAAGATTGAGTATTGAGGATTGAAGATTGAGAATTCAGGATTGAGGATTGAGGATTGAGGATTGAATATTGAGGATTGAGGATTGAGGATTGAGGATTGAGGATTGAGGATTTAGGATTGAAGATTGAGTATTGAGGATTGAAGATTGAGGATTGAGGATTGGGGATTGAGGATTGAGGTTGAGGATTGAAGATTGAGGATTGGGGATTGAGTATTGACGATTGAGGATTGAGTATTGGGGATTGAGAGTTGGGGATTGAGGATTGAAATTGAGTATTGAGGATTGAAGATTGAGGATTGAGATTTGATTATTCAATATTGTGGATTGAGTATTGAACCATGAGTATTCAGAACATTCTATTGAGTATTGAGAATTGAGGATTGATGGTTGAGTATTGAGGATTGACGGCTGCGGGTTGTGTCTTGAATATTGAGGATTGAGAATTGAGGATTGAGGATAGTGCATTGAGGATTGAAGATTGAATATTGATGATTGAATATTGAGGATTGAGGATTGAGGTTTGAGGATTGAGGACGAGGACTGACGGTAGAGGATTGAGGTTTGAGGATTGTGGATTCAGGACTGAGGATTGAGGATGAGGGCTGAGGGTCGGGGACTGAGGTTTGACGACTGAGCACTGAGGATTGTGGATTGAGAATTGAGGACTGATGATTGAGGATTGAAGATTGAGGATTGGGTATTGAGGATTGAAGAATGAGGATTGAGGATTGAGGATTGAGGATTGAGGATTGTGGACTGAGAACCTAGGATTGGAGATTGATTATTGAGGATTGATGATTGGGGATTGAGGATTGAGGATTGAGGATCTAGGATTGGTAATCGATTATTGAGGATTGAGGTTTGAGGTCTGAGGACTGAGGATTGAGGATTGAGAATTGAGGATTGAGGATTGAGGATTGAAGATTGAGGATGGGGGACTGAGTGTTGAGTCTTGAGTGATGAGAATTGAAGTTTGTGGATAGAGATTTTAAGATTGCAGACTGTGTATTGAGTATTGAAAGGTGTGAATTGACGACATTCTATTGAGGATTGAGAACTGACGAATGATTGTTGAGGACTGAGGTCTGAAGATTGAGGATTCAGGATTGTGGATTCAGGATTGACGTTTGAGGACTGAGAATTGTGGATTGAGTATTGAGGATTGAGGATTGAGGATTGAGGATTGAGGATTGAAGATCGAGGATTGGGTATTGCGGATTGAATATTGAGGATTGAGGATTGAGGATTGAGGATTGAGGACTGAAGATTGAATATTGATGATTGATGATTGAGGATTGAGGATTGAGGGTTGTGGATAGTGGACGAGGACTGAGGGTTGAGTATTGATGTGTGAGGTCTGAGGATTCAGGATTGAGGATTGAGAGTTGAGGATTGAGGATTGAAGATTGAGGATTGGGAATTGAGGATTGAAGAATGAGGATTGAGGACTGAGGATTGAGGATTGCGGATTGAAGATTGAGTATTGAGGATAGAACATTGAGGATTGAGGATTGAGAATTGAGGATTGGGGATTGAAGATTGAGTATTGAGGATTGAAGATTGAGGATTGAGGATTGAAGATTGAGGATTGAGGATTGAGGGTTGAGGATTGGGGATTGAGGATTGAAGATTGAATATTGATGATTGAAGATTGAGGATTGAGGATTGATGGTTATGGATAGCGGATGAGGACTGAGGGTTGAATATTGATGTTTGAGGTCTGAGGATTGAGGATTGAGGATTGAGAATTGAGGATTGAGGATTGAGGATTGAAGATTGAGGATTGGGTATTGAGGATTGAAGAATGAGGATTGAGGATTGAGGATTGAGGATTGAGGATTGCAGATTGAGTATTGAGGATTGAGGATTGAGGACTGAGGATTGAAGATCGAGGATTGAGGATTGAGTATTGAGGATTGAAGATAGAGTATTGAGGATTGAAGATTGAGGATTGAAGATTGAGGATTGAGGATTGAGGATTGAGGATTGAGGATTGAAGATTGAGTATTGAGGATTGAAGGTTCAGGATTGAGAATTGAGTATGAGGACTGAGGTTTGAGGATTGAGGTTTGAGGAATGAGGATTGAGGGTTGAGGATTGAGGATTGTGGATTGAGGATTGAGGAGTGAGTATTGAGGATTGAGGTTTGAGGATTGAGGATTGCAGATTGAGTATTGAGGATTGAAGATTGAGGATTGAGGATTGAGGATTGAAGATTGAGGATTGAGGATTGAGGATTGAGGATTGAGGATTGAGTACTGAGGATTGAGGATTGAGGATTGAGGATTGAAGATTGAGAATTGAAGACTGAGTATTGAGGTGTGAAGATTGACGATTGAGGATTAAGGATTGAGGATTGAGGATTTAGGATTGAAGATTCAGTATTGAGGATTGAAGGTTGAGGATCGTGGATTGAGAACGGAGGATTGAGGATTGAATATTGAGGATTGGGGACTGAGTGTTGAGGGTTGAGTGATGAGAATTGATGTTTGAGGATAGAGACTTGACGATTGCAGATTGAGTATTGAGTATTGAAATCTGTGAATTGATGATATTCTATTGAGGATTGAGGATTGGCAACTGATTGTTAAGGACTGATGGCTGAAGATTGAGGATTCAGGATTGAAGATTCGGGACTGATGTTTGAGGACTGAGGATTGAGGATTGAGGATTGAGGATTGAGGATTGAGGATTGAAGATTGAGGATTGGGAATTGAGGATTGAGGAATGAGGATTGAGGACTGTGGATTGAGTATTGAGGATTGAAGATTGAGAATTGAGGATTGAGGATTGAGGATTGAGGACTGAAGATTGAGGATTGAGCATTGAGGATTGAGGATTGAGGATTGAGGATTGAGGATTGAGGATTGAAGATTGAGGATTGAGGACTGAGGATTGAGGATTGAGGATTGAGGATGGAAGATTGAATATTGATGATTGATGACTGGGGACTTAGGATTGCAGATTGAGTATTAAGGATTGAATATTGGGGATTGAGGATCTAGGATTGGAGATCGATTATTGAGGATTGAAAATTGAGGATAGAGGATTGAGGATTGAAGGTTGAGAATTGAGGATGAGGACTGATGGTTGAGGATTGAGGTTTGATGAATGAGGATTGAGGATTGAGGATTGAGGATTGGGGATTGAAGATTGAGTATTGAGGATTGAAGATTGAGAATTCAGGATTGAGGATTGAGGATTGAGGATTGAATATTGAGGATTGAGGATTGAGGATTGAGGATTGAGGATTGAGGATTTAGGATTGAAGATTGAGTATTGAGGATTGAAGATTGAGGATTGAGGATTGGGGATTGAGGATTGAGGTTGAGGATTGAAGATTGAGGATTGGGGATTGAGTATTGACGATTGAGGATTGAGTATTGGGGATTGAGAGTTGGGGATTGAGGATTGAAATTGAGTATTGAGGATTGAAGATTGAGGATTGAGATTTGATTATTCAATATTGTGGATTGAGTATTGAACCATGAGTATTCAGAACATTCTATTGAGTATTGAGAATTGAGGATTGATGGTTGAGTATTGAGGATTGACGGCTGCGGGTTGTGTCTTGAATATTGAGGATTGAGAATTGAGGATTGAGGATAGTGCATTGAGGATTGAAGATTGAATATTGATGATTGAATATTGAGGATTGAGGATTGAGGTTTGAGGATTGAGGACGAGGACTGACGGTAGAGGATTGAGGTTTGAGGATTGTGGATTCAGGACTGAGGATTGAGGATGAGGGCTGAGGGTCGGGGACTGAGGTTTGACGACTGAGCACTGAGGATTGTGGATTGAGAATTGAGGACTGATGATTGAGGATTGAAGATTGAGGATTGGGTATTGAGGATTGAAGAATGAGGATTGAGGATTGAGGATTGAGGATTGAGGATTGTGGACTGAGAACCTAGGATTGGAGATTGATTATTGAGGATTGATGATTGGGGATTGAGGATTGAGGATTGAGGATCTAGGATTGGTAATCGATTATTGAGGATTGAGGTTTGAGGTCTGAGGACTGAGGATTGAGGATTGAGAATTGAGGATTGAGGATTGAGGATTGAAGATTGAGGATGGGGGACTGAGTGTTGAGTCTTGAGTGATGAGAATTGAAGTTTGTGGATAGAGATTTTAAGATTGCAGACTGTGTATTGAGTATTGAAAGGTGTGAATTGACGACATTCTATTGAGGATTGAGAACTGACGAATGATTGTTGAGGACTGAGGTCTGAAGATTGAGGATTCAGGATTGTGGATTCAGGATTGACGTTTGAGGACTGAGAATTGTGGATTGAGTATTGAGGATTGAGGATTGAGGATTGAGGATTGAGGATTGAAGATCGAGGATTGGGTATTGCGGATTGAATATTGAGGATTGAGGATTGAGGGTTGAGGATTGAGGACTGAAGATTGAATATTGATGATTGATGATTGAGGATTGAGGATTGAGGGTTGTGGATAGTGGACGAGGACTGAGGGTTGAGTATTGATGTGTGAGGTCTGAGGATTCAGGATTGAGGATTGAGAGTTGAGGATTGAGGATTGAAGATTGAGGATTGGGAATTGAGGATTGAAGAATGAGGATTGAGGACTGAGGATTGAGGATTGCGGATTGAAGATTGAGTATTGAGGATAGAACATTGAGGATTGAGGATTGAGAATTGAGGATTGGGGATTGAAGATTGAGTATTGAGGATTGAAGATTGAGGATTGAGGATTGAAGATTGAGGATTGAGGATTGAGGGTTGAGGATTGGGGATTGAGGATTGAAGATTGAATATTGATGATTGAAGATTGAGGATTGAGGATTGATGGTTATGGATAGCGGATGAGGACTGAGGGTTGAATATTGATGTTTGAGGTCTGAGGATTGAGGATTGAGGATTGAGAATTGAGGATTGAGGATTGAGGATTGAAGATTGAGGATTGGGTATTGAGGATTGAAGAATGAGGATTGAGGATTGAGGATTGAGGATTGAGGATTGCAGATTGAGTATTGAGGATTGAGGATTGAGGACTGAGGATTGAAGATCGAGGATTGAGGATTGAGTATTGAGGATTGAAGATAGAGTATTGAGGATTGAAGATTGAGGATTGAAGATTGAGGATTGAGGATTGAGGATTGAGGATTGAGGATTGAAGATTGAGTATTGAGGATTGAAGGTTCAGGATTGAGAATTGAGTATGAGGACTGAGGTTTGAGGATTGAGGTTTGAGGAATGAGGATTGAGGGTTGAGGATTGAGGATTGTGGATTGAGGATTGAGGAGTGAGTATTGAGGATTGAGGTTTGAGGATTGAGGATTGCAGATTGAGTATTGAGGATTGAAGATTGAGGATTGAGGATTGAGGATTGAAGATTGAGGATTGAGGATTGAGGATTGAGGATTGAGGATTGAAGATTGAGTATTGAGGATTGAAGGTTGAGTATTGAGGATTGAGTACTGAGGATTGAGGATTGAGGATTGAGGATTGAAGATTGAGAATTGAAGACTGAGTATTGAGGGGTGAAGATTGACGATTGAGGATTAAGGATTGAGGATTGAGGATTGAGGATTGAAGATTCAGTATTGAGGATTGAAGGTTGAGGATCGTGGATTGAGAACGGAGGATTGAGGATTGAATATTGAGGATTCGGGACTGAGTGTTGAGGGTTGAGTTATGAGAATTGATGTTTGAGGATAGAGACTTGACAATTGCAGATTGAGTATTGAGTATTGAAATCTGTGAATTGATGATATTCTATTGAGGATTGAGTATTGACAACTGATTGTTAAGGACTGATGGCTGAAGATTGAGGATTCAGGATTGAGGATTCGGGACTGATGTTTGAGGACTGAGGATTGAGGATTGAGGATTGAGGATTGAGGATTGAGGATTGAAGATTGAGGATTGGGTATTGAGGATTGAGGAATGAGGATTGAGGACTGAGGATTGAGTATTGAGGATTGAAGATTGAGAATTGAGGATTGAGGATTGAGGATTGAGGACTGAAGATTGAGGATTGAGCATTGAGGATTGAGGATTGAGGATTGAGGATTGAGGATTGAGGATTGAATATTGAGGATTGAGGATTGAGGATTGAGGATTGAGGATTGAGGATTGAAGATTGAATATTGATGATTGATGACTGGGGATTTAGGATTGAAGATTGAGTATTAAGGATTGAAGATTGGGGATTGAGTATCTAGGATTAGAGATTGATTATTGAGGATTGAAGATTGAGGATTGAGGATTGAGGATTGAAGGTTGAGTATTGAGGATTGAATATTGAGGATTGTGGGTTGAGGATTGAGGATTGAGGAATGAGGATTGACGATTGAGTATTGAAAATTGAGGATTTATGACTGAGGATTGAGGATTAAGGGTTGAAGATTGGGGATTGAGGATCTAGGATTGGAGATTGATTATTGAGGATTGAAGATTGAGGATTAAGGATTGAGGACTGAGAATTGGGAATTGAGGATAAGGACTGAGGGTTGAGGATTGAGGTTTGAGGAATGAGGATTGAGGGTTGACGATTGAGGATTGAGGATTGAGTATTGAGGATTGAGTATTGAAGATTGAGTATTGATGCCTGAGGATTGAGCATTGTGGATTGAGGATTGAGGATTGAGGATTGAAGATTGAGTATTGGGGATTGAAGATTGAAGATTGAGGACTGAGGATTCAGGATGGACGATGAGGACTGACGGTTGAGGATTGAGGTTTGAGGATTGAGGATTGAGGATTGAGGACTGAGGGTTGAGGATAGAGGATTGAGCATTGAGGATTGAAGATTGAGGACTGGGGATTGAGGATTGAAGATTGAGGATTAAGAATTGAAGATTGGGGATTGAGGATCTAGGATTGGAGATTGATTATTGAGGATTGAAGATTGAGGATTGAGGATTGAGGATTGAGAATTGAGAATTGAGTATGAGGACTGAGGTTTGAGGATTGAGGTTTGAGGAATGAGGAATGAGGATTGAGGGTTGAGGATTGAGGATTGTGGATTGAGGATTGAGGAGTGAGTATTGAGGATTGAGGATAGAAGATTGAGTATTGATAATTGACGATTGAGGATTGAGTATTGAGGATTGAGGATTGAGGATTGAAGATTGAGGATTGCGAATTGAGGATTGAGGATTGAGGATTGAGGATTGAAGATTGAATATTGATGATTGAATATTGAGGACTGAGGATTGAGTGTTGTGGATTGAGGACGAGGACTGAGGGTTGAATATTGATGTTTGAGGTCTGAGGATTAAGGATTGAGGGTTGAGAATTGGGGATTGAGGATTGAGGATTGAAGATTGAGTATTGTGTATTGAGGATTGAAGTATGAGGATTGAGGATTGAGGTTTGAGGATTGAGGATTGCAGAATGAGTATTGAGGATTGAAGATTGAGGATTGAGGATTGAGAATTGAAGATTGAGGATTGAGGATTGAGGATTGAGAATTGAGGATTGAAGATTGAGTATTGAGCATTGAAGGTTGAGGATTGAGGATTGAGGATTGAGGATTGAAGATTGAGAATTGAAGATTGAGTATTGAGGGTTGATGATTGACGATTGAGGATTAAGGATTGAGGATTGAGGATTGAGGATTGTAGATTCAGTATTGAGGATTGAAGGTTGAGTATCGTGGATTGAGAACGGAGGATTGAGGATTGAATATTGAGGATTGGGGACTGAGTGTTGAGGGTTGAGTGATGAGAACTGATGTTTGAGGATGGAGACTTGAAGATTGGAGATTGAGTATTGAGTATTGAACTCTGTGAATTGATGATATTCTATTGAGGATTGAGTATTGACAACCGATTGTTGAGGACTGAGGGCTGAAGATTGAGGATTCAGGATTGAAGATTCAGGACTGATGTTTCAGGACTGAGGATTGAGATTTGAGGATTGAGGATTGAGGATTGAGGATTGAATATTGAGGATTGGGTATTGAGGATTGAGGAATGAGGATTGAGGATTGAGGATTGAGGATTGAGGATTGAAGACTGAGTATTGAGGATTGAAGATTGACGATTGAGGATTAAGGATTAAAGATTGAGGATTAAGGATTGAAGATTGGGGATTGAGGATCTAGGATTGGAGATTGATTATTGAGGATTGAAGATTGAGAATTGAGGATTGAGGATTCAGGGTTGAGGATTGAGTATTGAGGATTGAAGATTGAGTATTGAAGATTGAGGATTTATGAATGAGGATTGAGGATTGAGGATTGAGGATTGAGTATTGAAGATTGAAGGTTGAGTATTGAGGATTGAATATTGAGGATTGTGTATTGAGGATTGAGGATTGACGACTGAGGATTGAGGATCGAGGATTGCGGATAGAATATTGAGGATTGAGGATTGAGTATTGAGGATTGAGGACAAAAGATTGAAGATTGGGGATTGAGGCTCTATGATTGGAGATCGATTATTGAGGATTGAAGATTGAGGATAGAGGATTGAGGATTGAGGATTGAGAATTGAGGATGAGGACTGATGGATGAGGATTGAGGTTTGATGAATGAGGATTGAGGATTGGGGATTGAGGATTGGGGATTGAAGATTGAGTATTGAGGATTGAAGATTGAGAATTCAGGATTGAGGGTTGAGGATTGAGGATTGAAGATTGAGGATTGAGGGTTGAGGATTGAGGATTGATGATTGAATATTGAGGATTGAGGATTGAGGTTTGAGGATTGAGGATTGAGGATTGAGGATTGAGGATTTAGGATTGAAGATTGAGTATTGAGGATTGAGGATTGAGGATTGAGGATTGGGGATTGAGGATTGAGGTTGAGGATTGAAGATTGAGGATTGGGGATTGAGTATTGACGATTGAGGATTGAGTATTGGGGATTGAGAGTTGGGGATTGAGGAATGAAATTGAGTATTGAGGATTGAAGATTGAGGATTGAGATTTGATTATTCAATATTGTGGATTGAGTATTGAACCATGAGTATTCAGAACATTCTATTGAGTATTGAGGATTGAGGATTGATGGTTGAGTATTGAGGATTGACGGCTGCGGGTTGTGTCTTGAATATTGAGGATTGAGAATTGAGGATTGAGGATAGTGCATTGAGGATTGAAGATTGAGTATTGATGATTGAATATTGAGGATTGAGGATTGAGGTTTGAGGATTGAGGACGAGGACTGACGGTAGAGGATTGAGGTTTGAGGATTGAGGATTCAGGACTGACGATTGAGGATGAGGGCTGAGGGTCGGGGACTGAGGTTTGACGACTGAGCACTGAGGATTGAGGATTGAGAATTGAGGACTGATGATTGAGGATTGGAGATTGAGGATTGGGTATTGAGGATTGAAGAATGAGGATTGAGGATTGAGGATTGAGGATTGTGTATTGAGAACCTAGGATTGGAGATTGATTATTGAGGATTGATGATTGGTGATTGAGGATTGAGGATTGAGGATCTAGGATTGCTAATCGATTATTGAGGATGGAGGTTTGAGCTCTGAGGACTGAGGATTGAGGATTGAGAATTCAGGATTGAGGATTGAGGATTGAAGATTGAGGATGGGGGACTGAGTGTTGAGGGTTGAGTGATGAGAATTGAAGTTTGTGGATAGAGATTTTAAGATTTCAGACTGAGTACTGAGTATTGAAAGGTGTGAATTGACGACATTCTATTGAGGATTGAGAACTGACGAATGATTGTTGAGGTCTGAGGTCTGAAGATTGAGGATTCAGGATTGTGGATTCAGGATTGATGTTTGAGGACTGAGAATTGTGGATTGAGTATTGAGGATTGAGGATTGAGGATTGAGGATTGAGGATTGAAGATTGAGGATTGGGTATTGCGAATTGAATATTGAGGATTGAGGATTGAGGATCGAGGATTGAGGACTGAAGATTGAATATTGATGATTGATGATTGAGGATTGAGGATTGAGGGTTGTGGATAGTGGACGAGGACTGAGGGTTGAGTATTGATGTGTGAGGTCTGAGGATTCAGGATTGAGGATTGAGAGTTGAGGATTGAGGATTGAAGATTGAGGATTGGGAATTGAGGATTGAAGAATGAGGATTGAGGACTGAGGATTGAGGAATGCGGATTGAAGATTGAGTATTGAGGATTGAACATTGAGGATTGAGGATTGAGAATTGAGGATTGGGGATTGAAGATTGAGTATTGAGGATTGAAGATTGAGGATTGAGGATTGAAGATTGAGGATTGTGGATTGAGGGTTGAGGATTGGGGATTGAGGATTGAAGATTGAATATTGATGTTTGAAGATTGAGGATTGAGGATTGATGGTTGTAGATAGAGGACGAGGACTGAGGGTTGAATATTGATGTTTGAGGTCTGAGGATTGAGGATTGAGGATTGAGAATTGAGGATTGAGGATTGAGGATTGAAGATTGAGGATTGGGTATTGAGGATTGAAGAATGAGGATTGAGGATTGAGGATTGAGGATTGAGGATTGCAGATTGAGTATTGAGGATTGAGGATTGAGGATTGAGGACTGAGGATTGAGGATCGAGGATTGAGGATTGAGTATTGAGGATTGAAGATTGAGTATTGAGGATTGAAGATTGAGGATTGAAGATTGAGGAATGAGGATTGAGGATTGAGGATTGAGGATTGAGGATTGAGGATTGAAGACTGAGTATTGAGGATTGAAGATTGACGATTGAGAATTAAGGATTAAAGATTGAGGATTAAGGATTGAAGATTGGGGATTGATGATCTAGGATTGGAGATTGATTATTGAGGATTGAAGATTGAGAATTGAGGATTGTGGATTGAGGATTGAGGATTGAGGAATGAGGATTGACGATTGAGTATTGAAGATTGAGGATTTATGACTGAGGATTGAGGATTAAGGGTTGAAGATTGAGGACTGAGGATTGAGGATTGAGGATTGATCATTGAGGATTGAAGATTGAGGACTGGGGATTGAGGATTGAAAGTTTAGGATTAAGGATTGAAGACTGGGGATTGAGGATCTAGGATTGGAGATTGATTATTGAGGATTGAAGATTGTGGATTGAGGATTGAGGACTGAGAATTGAGAATTGAGTATGAGGACTGAGGGTTGAGGATTGAAGTTTGAGAAATGAGGATTGAGGGTTGAGGATTGAGGATTGAGGATTGAGGATTGAGGATTGAGTATTGAAGATTGAGTATTGATGCCCGAGGATTGAGGATTGAGGATTGAGGATTGAGGATCGAGGATTGAAGATTGAGAATTGAGGATTGATGGTTGAGTATTGAGGATTGAGAATTGAGGATTGAGGATTGAGTATTGAAGATTGAGGATTGATGATTGAGGATTGAGGATTGAGGATCGAGGATTGAGGATTGAATATTGAGAATTGAGGATTGAGGATTGAGGACTGAGGATTAAGGATTGAAGATTGGGGATTGAGGGTCTATGATTGGGGATTGATTATTAAGGATTGAAGATTGAGGATAGAGGATTGAGGATTGAGAATTGAGAACTGAGGATGAGGACTGAGGGTTGAGGATTGAGGTTTGAGGAATGAGGATTGAGGAATGAGGATTGAGGATTGGGGATTGAGGATTGAGGATTGAGGATTGTAGATTGAAGATTGGGTATTGAGGATTGAAGAATGAGGATTGAGGATTGAGGATTGAGGATTGACGATTGCAGATTGAGTATTGAGGATTGAGGATTGAGGATTGAGGATTGAGGATTGAGGATTGAGGATTGAGGATTGAGGATTGAGGATTGAGGATTGAGGATTGAGGATTGAAGATTGAGTATTGAGGATTGAATATTGAGGATTGAGGATTGAGGATTGAGGTTTGAGGATTGAGAACGAGGACTGACGGTAGAGGATTGAGGTTTGAGGATTGAGGATTCAGGACTGAGGATTGAGGATGAGGGCTGAGGGTCGGGGACTGAGGTTTGACGACTGAGCACTGAGGATTGAGGATTGAGAATTGAGGACTGATGATTGAGGATTGAGGATAGAGCATTGAGGATTGAAGATTGAGTATTGATGATTGAAAATTGAGGATTGAGGATTGAGGTTTGAGGATTGAGGACTAGGACTGACGGTTGAGGATTGATGTTTGAGGATTGAGGATTGTGGATAGAGGACTGAGGATTGAGGATTGAGGATTGAGCATTGAGGATTGAAGATTGATGACTGGGGACTGAGGATTGAAGATTGAGTATTAAGGATTGAAGATTGGGGATTGAGGATCTAGGATTGGAGATTGATTATTGAGGATTGAAGATTGAGTATTGAGGATTGAGTATTGAGAATTGAGAAATGAGGATGAGGACTGAGGGTTGAGGATTGAGGTTTGAGGAATGAGGACTGAGGATTGAGCATTGTGAGTTGAGGACTGATGTTTGAAGATTGAAGATTGAGGATTGTGGATTCAGGATAGAGGTTTGAGGACTGAGAATTGAGGATTGAGTATTGAGGGTTGAGGATTGAGGATTGAGGATTGAGGATTGAAGATTGAGGATTGGGCATTTCGGATTGAACATTGAGGATTGAGGATTGAGGATTGAGGATTGAGGATTGAGGACTGAAGATTGAATATTGATGATTGATGATTGAGGATTGAGGATTGAGGGTTGTGGATTGAGGACGAGGACTGAGGGTTGAGTATTGATATGTGAGGTCTGAGGATTGAGGATTGAGGATTGAGAGTTGAGGATTGAGGATTGAAGATTGAGGATTGGGTATTGAGGATTGAAGAATGAGGATTGAGGATTGAGTATTGAGGATTGAGGATTGAAGATTGAGTATTGAGGATTGAACATTGAGGCTTGAGGATTGAGAATTGAGGATTGTGGATTGAGGATTGGGGGATTGGGGATTGAAGATTGAGGATTGGGTATTGAGGATTGAAGAATGATTATTGAGGATTGAGGATTGAGGATTGAGGATTGCAGATTGAGTATTGAGGATTGAGGATTGAGGATTGAGGATTGTGGATTGAGGATTGAGGACTGAGGATTGAGGATTGAGGATTGAGAATTGAGAATTGAGAATGAGGACTGTGGGTTGAGGATTGAGGTTTGAGGAATGAGGATTGAGGTTTGGGGAATGAGGAATGAGGATTGAGGATTGAGGACTGAGGATTGAGGATTGAAGACTGAGTATTGAGGATTGAAGATTGACGATTGAGGATTGAGGATTGAAGGTTGGGTATTGAGGATTGAATATTGAGGATTGTGGATTGAGGATTGAGGATTGAGGACTGAGGATTGACGATTGAGTATTGAAGATTGAGGATTTATGACTGAGGATTGAGGATTAAGGATTGAAGATTGGGGATTGAGGATCTAGGATTGGAGATTGATTATTGAGGACTGAAGATTGAGGATTGAGGATTGAGGATTGAGAATTGAGAATTGAGGATGAGGACTGAGGGTTGAGGATTGAGGTTTGAGGAATGAGGATTGAGGGTTGAGGATTGAGGATTGAGGATTGAGGATTGAGGATTGAGGATTGAGTATTGAAGATTGAGTATTGATGCCTGAGGATTGAGGATTGTGGATTGAGGATTGTGGATTGAGGATTGAAGATTGAGTATTGGGGATTGAAGATTGAGGATTGAGGATTTAGGAATGAGGATGGAGGATGAGGACTGACGGTTGAGGATTGAGGTAGGAGGATTGAGGATTGAGGATTGAGGACTGAGGATTGAGGATTGAGGATTGAGCATTGAGGATTGAAGATTGAGGATTGAGGATTGAGGACTGAGAATTGAGAATTGGGTATGAGGACCGAGGGTTGAGGATTGAGGTTTGAGGAATGAGGATTGAGGTTTGGGGAATGAGGAATGAGGATTGAGGATTGAGGATTGAGGATTGAGGATTGAAGACTGAGTATTGAGGATTGAAGATTGACGATTGAGGATTGAGGATTGAAGGTTGAGTATTGAGGATTGAATATTGAGGATTGTGGATTGACGATTGAGGATTGAGGACTGAGGATTGACGATTGAGTATTGAAGATTGAGGATTTATGACTGAGGATTGAGGATTAAGGATTGAAGATTGGGGATTGAGGATCTAGGATTGGAGATTGATTATTGAGGATTGAAGATTGAGGATTGAGGATTGAGGATTGAGAATTGAGAATTGAGGATGAGGACTGAGGGTTGGCGATTGAGGTTTGAGGAATGAGGATTGAGGGTTGAGGATTGAGAATTGTGGATTAAGCATCGAGGATAGAGTATTGAAGATTGAGTATTGATGCCTGAGGGTTGAGGATTGTGCATTGAGGATTGTGGATTGAGGATTGAGGATTGAGGACTGAGAATTGAGAATTGTGTATGAGGACTGAGGGTTGAGGATTGAGGTTTGAGGAATGAGGATTGAGGGTTGAGGATTGAGGATTGAGGATTAAGTATTGGAGATTGGGGATTGAGGATCTAGGATTGGAGATTGATTATTGAGGATTGGAAATTGAGGATTGAGGATTCAGGATTGAGAACTGAGGATAGAGGATTGAGGATTAAGGATTGTGGATTGAGGATTGAAGATTGAGGATTGAATATTGATGATTGATGATTGAGGATTCAGGATTGATGGTTGTGGATTGAGGACGAGGACTGAGGGTTGAGTATTGATGTGTGAGGTCTGAGGATTGAGGAATGATGATTGAGAGTTGAGGATTGAGGATTGAAGATTCAGGATTGGGTATTGAGGATTGAAGAATGAGGATTGAGGGTTGAGGATTGAGGACTGAGGATTGAGGAATGCGGATTGAAGATTGAGTATTGAGGATTGAACATTGAGGATTGAGGATTGAGAATTGAGGATTGGGGATTGAAGATTGAGTATTGAGGATTGAAGATTGAGGATTGAGGATTGATGATTGAGGATTGAGGATTGAGGGTTGAGGATTGGGGATTGAGGATTGAAGATTGAATATTGATGTTTGAAGTTTGAGGATTGAGGATTGATGGTTGTGGATAGAGGACGAGGACTGAGGGTTGAATATTGATGTTTGAGGTCTGAGGATTGAGGATTGAGGATTGAGAATTGAGGATTGAGGATTGAGGATTGAAGATTGAGGATTGGGTATTGAGGATTGAAGAATGAGGATTGAGGATTGAGGATTGAGGATTGAGGATTGCAGATTGAGTATTGAGGATTGAGGATTGAGGTTTGAGGACTGAGGATTGAGGATCGAGGATTGAGGATTGAGTATTGAGGATTGAAGATTGAGTATTGAGGATTGAAGATTGAGGATTGAAGATTGAGGATTGAGGATTGAGGATTGAGGATTGAGGATTGAAGATTGAGTATTGAGGATTGAAGGTTGAGGATTCAGGATTGAGTACTGAGGATTGAGGATTGAGGATTGAGGATTGAGGATTGAGGATTGAGGATTGAGGATTGAGGATTGAGGATTGAGGATTGAAGATTGAGTATTGAGGATTGAAGATTGAGGATTGAGGATTGAGGATTGAAGATTGAGGATTGAGGATTGAGGATTGAGGATTGAGGTTGAGGATTGAAGATTGAGGATTGGGGATTGAGGATTGACGATTGAGGATAGAGTATTGGGGATTGAGAATTGAGGATTGAGGAATGAAATTGAGTATTGAGGATTGAAGATTGAGGATTGAGATTTGATTATTGAATATTGTGGATTGAGTATTGAACCATGAGTATTCAGAAGATTCTATTGAGTATTGAGAATTGAGGATTGATGGTTGAGTATTGAGGATTGATGGCTGAGGGTTGTGTCTTGAATATTGAGGATTGAGGATTGAGGATTGCGGATAGAGCAATGAGGATTGAAGACTGAGTATTGATGATTGAATATTGAGGATTGAGGATTGAGGTTTGAGGATTGAGGACGAGGACTGACGGTTGAGGATTGAGGTTTGAGGGTCGAGGATTGTGGATTGAGGACTGAGGATTGGGTATTGAGGATTGAAGAATGAGGATTGAGGATTGAGGATTGAGGATTGAGGATTGCAGATTGAGTATTGAGGATTGAGGATTGAGGATTGAGGACTGAGGATTGAGGATCGAGGATTGAGGATTGAGTATTGAGGATTGAAGATTGAGTATTGAGGATTGAAGATTGAGGATTGAAGATTGAGGATTGAGGATTGAGGATTGAGGATTGAGGATTGAAGATTGAGTATTGAGGATTGAAGGTTGAGGATTGAGGATTGAGTACTGAGGGTTGAGGATTGAGGATTGAGGATTGAGGATTGAGGATTGAGGATTGAGGATTGAGGATTGAGGATTGAGGATTGAGGATTGAGGATTGAAGATTGAGTATTGAGGATTGAAGATTGAGGATTGAGGATTGAGGATTGAGGATTGAGGTTGAGGATTGAAGATTGAGGATTGGGGATTGAGGATTGACGATTGAGGATTGAGTATTGGGGATTGAGAATTGAGGATTGAGGATTGAAATTGAGTATTGAGGATTGAAGATTGAGGATTGAGATTTGATTATTGAATATTGTGGATTGAGTATTGAACCATGAGTATTCAGAATATTCTATTGAGTATTGAGAATTGAGGATTGATGGTTGAGTATTGAGGATTGATGGCTGAGGGTTGTGTCTTGAATATTGAGGATTGAGGATTGAGGATTGAGGATAGAGCAATGAGGATTGAAGACTGAGTATTGATGACTGAATATTGAGGATTGAGGATTGAGGTTTGAGGATTGAGGACGAGGTCTGACGGTTGAGGATTGAGGTTTGAGGATTGAGGATTGTGGATTGAGGACTGAGGATTGAGTATTGAGGATTGAGCATTGAGGATTGAAGATTGATGACTGGGGATTGAGGATTGAAGATTGAGTATTAAGGATTGAAGATTGAGGATTGGGTATTGAGGATTGAGGAATGAGGATTGAGGATTGAGGATTGAGGATTGAGGATTGAAGACTGAGTATTGAGGATTGAAGTTCGACGATTGAGAATTAAGGATTAAAGATTGAGGATTAAGGATTGAAGATTGGGGATTGATGATCTAGGATTGGAGATTGATTATTGAGGATTGAAGATTGAGAATTGAGGATTGAGGATAGAGTGTTGAGGATTGAGGACGAGGACTGACGGTTGAGGATTGAGGTTTGAGGATTGAGGATTGAGGATTGAGGATTGAGGACTGAGGCTGAGGATTGAGGATTGAGCATAGAGGATTGAAGACTGAGGACTGGCGATTGAGGATTGAAGGTTGAGGATTAAGGATTGAGGATTGTGGATTGAGGATCTAGGATTGGATATTGATTATTGGGCATTGAAGATTGAGGATTGAGTATTGAGGATTGAGGATTGAGAATTGAGGATGAGGACTGAGGTTTGAGGATTGAGGTTTGAGGAAAGAGAATTGAGGATTGAGGATTGAGGACTGAGGATTGACGATTGAGTATTGAAGATTGAGGATTTATGACTGAGTATTGAGGATTGAGGACTGAGGACAGAGGATTGAGGATTGAAGGTTGAGTATTGAGGATTGAATATTGAGGATTGTGGATTGAGGATTGAGGATTGAGGAATGAGGATTGACGATTGAGTATTGAAGATTGAGGATTTATGACTGAGGATTGAGGTTTAAGGGTTGAAGATTGAGGACTGAGGATTGAGGATTGAGGATTGATCATTGAGGATTGAAGATTGAGGACTGGGGATTGAGGATTGAAAATTTAGGATTAAGGATTGAAGATTGGGGATTGAGGATCTAGGATTGGAGATTGATTATTGAGGATTGAAGATTGTGGATTGAGGATTGAGGACTGAGAATTGAGAATTGGGTATGAGGACTGAGGGTTGAGGATTGATGTTTGAGAAATGAGGATTGAGGGTTGAGGATTGAGGATTGAGGATTGAGGATTGAGGATTGAGTATTGAAGATTGAGTATTGATGCCCGAGGATTGAGGATTGAGGATTGAGGATTGAGGATCGAGGATTGAATATTGAGAATTGAGGATTGATGGTTGAGTATTGAGGATTGAGAATTGAGGATTGAGGATTGAGTATTGAAGATTGAGGATTGATGATTGAGGATTGAGGATTGAGGATCGAGGATTGAGGATTGAATATTGAGAATTGAGGATTGAGGATTGAGGATTGAGGATTAAGGATTGAAGATTGGGGATTGAGGATCTATGATTGGGGATTGATTATTAAGGATTGAAGATTGAGGATAGAGGATTGAGGATTGAGAATTGAGAATTGATAATGAGGACTGAGGGTTGAGGATTGAGGTTTGAGGAATGAGGATTGAGGAATGAGGATTGAGGATTGGGGATTGAGGATTGAGGATTGAGGATTGTAGATGGAAGATTGGGTATTGAGGATTGAAGAATGAGGCTTGAGGATTGAGGATTGAGGATTGACGATTGCAGATTGAGTATTGAGGATTGAGGATTGAGGATTGAGGATTGAGGATTGAGGATTGAAGGTTGAGGATTGAGGATTGAGGATTGAGGACTGAAGATTGAGTATTGAGGATTGAATATTGAGGATTGAGGATTGAGGATTGAGGATTGAGGTTGAGGATTGAAGATTGAGGTTTGGGGATTGAGGATTGAAATAGGGTATTGAGGATTCAGGATTGAGGATCGAGATTTTATTATTCAATATTGTGGATTGAGTATTGAACCATGAGTATTCAGAACATTATATTGGGTATTGAGAATTGAGGATTGATGGTTGAGTATTGAGGATTGACGGCTGCGGGTTGTGTCTTGAATATTGAGGATTGAGAATTGAGGATTGAGGATAGTGCATTGAGGACTGAAGATTGAGTATTGATGATTGAATATTGAGGATTGAGGATTGAGGTTTGAGGATTGAGGACGAGGACTGACGGTAGAGGATTGAGGTTTGAGGATTGAGGATTCAGGACTGAGGATTGAGGATGAGGGCTGAGGGTCGGGGACTGAGGTTTGACGACTGAGCACTGAGGATTGAGGATTGAGAATTGAGGACTGATGATTGAGGATTGAGAATTGAGGACTGATGATTGAGGATTGAAGATTGAGGATTGGGTATTGAGGACTGAAGAATGAGGATTGAGGATTGAGGATTGAGGATTGTGTATTGAGAACCTAGGATTGGAGATTGATTATTGAGGATTGATGATTGGGGATTGAGGATTGAGGATTGAGGATCTAGGATTGGTAATCAATTATTGAGGATTGAGGTTTGAGGTCTGAGGACTGAGGATTGAGGATTGAGAATTGAGGATTGAGGATTGAGTATTGAAGATTGAGGATGGGGGACAGAGTGTTGAGGGTTGAGTGATGAGAATTGAAGTTTGTGGATAGAGATTTTAAGATTGCAGACTGAGTATTGAGTATTGAAAGGTGTGAATTGACGACATTCTATTGAGGATTGAGAACTGACGAATGATTGTTGAGGACTGAGGTCTGAAGATTGAGGATTCAGGATTGTGGATTCAGGATTGATGTTTGAGGACTGAGAATTGTGGATTGAGTATCGAGGATTGAGGATTGAGGATTGAGGATTGAGGATAAGAAGATTGAGGATTGGGTATTGCGGATTGAATATTGAGGATTGAGGATTGAGGATTGAGGATTGAGGACTGAAGATTGAATATTGATGATTGATGATTGAGGATTGAGGATTGAGGGTTGTGGATAGTGGACGAGGACTGAGGGTTGAGAATTGATGTGTGAGGTCTGAGGATTCAGGATTGAGGATTGAGAGTTGAGGATTGAGGATTGAAGATTGAGGATTGGGAATTGAGGATTGAAGAATGAGGATTGAGGACTGTGGATTGAGGATGCGGATTGAAGATTGAGTATTGAGGATTGAACATTGAGGATTGAGGATTGAGAATTGAGGATTGGGGATTGAAGATTGAGTATTGAGGATTGAAGATTGAGGATTGAGGATTGAAGATTGAGGATTGAGGATTGAGGGTTGAGGATTGGGGATTGAGGATTGAAGATTGAATATTGATGTTTGAAGATTGAGGATTGAGGATTGATGGTTGTGGATAGAGGACGAGGACTGAGGGTTGAATATTGATGTTTGAGGTCTGAGGATTGAGGATTGAGGATTGAGAATTGAGGATTGAGGATTGAGGATTGAAGATTGAGGATTGGGTATTGAGGATTGAAGAATGAGGATTGAGGATTGAGGATTGAGGATTGAGGATTGCAGATTGAGTATTGAGGATTGAGGATTGAGGATTGAGGACTGAGGATTGAGGATCGAGGATTGAGGATTGAGTATTGAGGATTGAAGATTGAGTATTGAGGATTGAAGATTGAGGATTGAAGATTGAGGATTGAGGATTGAGGATTGAGGATTGAGGATTGAAGATTGAGTATTGAGGATTGAAGGTTGAGGATTCAGGATTGAGTACTGAGGATTGAGGATTGAGGATTGAGGATTGAGGATTGAGGATTGAGGATTGAGGATTGAGGATTGAGGATTGAGGATTGAAGATTGAGTATTGAGGATTGAAGATTGAGGATTGAGGATTGAGGATTGAGGATTGAGGTTGAGGATTGAAGATTGAGGATTGGGGATTGAGGATTGACGATTGAGGATAGAGTATTGGGGATTGAGAATTGAGGATTGAGGAATGAAATTGAGTATTGAGGATTGAAGATTGAGGATTGAGATTTGATTATTGAATATTGTGGATTGAGTATTGAACCATGAGTATTCAGAAGATTCTATTGAGTATTGAGAATTGAGGATTGATGGTTGAGTATTGAGGATTGATGGCTGAGGGTTGTGTCTTGAATATTGAGGATTGAGGATTGAGGATTGCGGATAGAGCAATGAGGATTGAAGACTGAGTATTGATGATTGAATATTGAGGATTGAGGATTGAGGTTTGAGGATTGAGGACGAGGACTGACGGTTGAGGATTGAGGTTTGAGGGTCGAGGATTGTGGATTGAGGACTGAGGATTGAGGATTGATGATTGAGCATTGAGGATTGAAGATTGATGACTGGGGATTGAGGATTGAAGATTGAGTATTAAGGATTGAAGATTGAGGATTGGGTATTGAGGATTGAGGAATGAGGATTGAGGATTGAGGATTGAGGATTGAGGATTGAAGACTGAGCATTGAGGATTGAAGATCGACGATTGAGAATTAAGGATTAAAGATTGAGGATTAAGGATTGAAGATTGGGGATTGATGGTCTAGGATTGGAGATTGATTATTGAGGATTGAAGATTGAGAATTGAGGATTGAGGATTGAGGGTTGAGTGTTGAGGACGAGGACTGACGGTTGAGGATTGAGGTTTGAGGATTGAGGATAGAGGATTGAGGACTGAGGCTGAGGATTGAGGATTGAGCATAGAGGATTGAAGACTGAGGACTGGCGATTGAGGATTGAAGATTGAGCATTAAGGATTGAGGATTGTGGATTGAGGATCTAGGATTGGATATTGATTATTGGGCATTGACGATTGAGGATTGAGTATTGAGGATTTAGAATTGAGTATTGAGGATGAGGACTGAGGTTTGAGGATTGAGGTTTGAGGAAAGAGAATTGAGGATTGAGGATTGAGGATTGAAGGTTGAGGATTCAGGATTGAGTACTGAGGATTGAGGATTGAGGATTGAGGATTGAGGACTGAGGCTTGATGACTGAGGATTGAGGATTGAGGATTGAGTATTGAAGATTGAGGATTGATGATTGAGGATTGAGGATTGAGGATCGAGGATTGAGGATTGAATATTGAGAATTGAGGATTGAGGATTGAGGATTGAGGATTAAGGATTGAAGATTGGGGATTGAGGATCTATGATTGGGGATTGATTATTAAGGATTGAAGATTGAGGATAGAGGATTGAGGATTGAGAATTGAGAATTGATAATGAGGACTGAGGGTTGAGGATTGAGGTTTGAGGAATGAGGATTGAGGAATGAGGATTGAGGATTGGGGATTGAGGATTGAGGATTGAGGATTGTAGATGGAAGATTGGGTATTGAGGATTGAAGAATGAGGATTGAGGATTGAGGATTGAGGATTGACGATTGCAGATTGAGTATTGAGGATTGAGGATTGAGGATTGAGGATTGAGGATTGAGGATTGAAGGTTGAGGATTGAGGATTGAGGATTGAGGACTGAAGATTGAGTATTGAGGATTGAATATTGAGGATTGAGGATTGAGGATTGAGGATTGAGGTTGAGGATTGAAGATTGAGGTTTGGGGATTGAGGATTGAAATAGGGTATTGAGGATTCAGGATTGAGGATCGAGATTTTATTATTCAATATTGTGGATTGAGTATTGAACCATGAGTATTCAGAACATTATATTGGGTATTGAGAATTGAGGATTGATGGTTGAGTATTGAGGATTGACGGCTGCGGGTTGTGTCTTGAATATTGAGGATTGAGAATTGAGGATTGAGGATAGTGCATTGAGGACTGAAGATTGAGTATTGATGATTGAATATTGAGGATTGAGGATTGAGGTTTGAGGATTGAGGACGAGGACTGACGGTAGAGGATTGAGGTTTGAGGATTGAGGATTCAGGACTGAGGATTGAGGATGAGGGCTGAGGGTCGGGGACTGAGGTTTGACGACTGAGCACTGAGGATTGAGGATTGAGAATTGAGGACTGATGATTGAGGATTGAGAATTGAGGACTGATGATTGAGGATTGAAGATTGAGGATTGGGTATTGAGGACTGAAGAATGAGGATTGAGGATTGAGGATTGAGGATTGTGTATTGAGAACCTAGGATTGGAGATTGATTATTGAGGATTGATGATTGGGGATTGAGGATTGAGGATTGAGGATCTAGGATTGGTAATCAATTATTGAGGATTGAGGTTTGAGGTCTGAGGACTGAGGATTGAGGATTGAGAATTGAGGATTGAGGATTGAGTATTGAAGATTGAGGATGGGGGACAGAGTGTTGAGGGTTGAGTGATGAGAATTGAAGTTTGTGGATAGAGATTTTAAGATTGCAGACTGAGTATTGAGTATTGAAAGGTGTGAATTGACGACATTCTATTGAGGATTGAGAACTGACGAATGATTGTTGAGGACTGAGGTCTGAAGATTGAGGATTCAGGATTGTGGATTCAGGATTGATGTTTGAGGACTGAGAATTGTGGATTGAGTATCGAGGATTGAGGATTGAGGATTGAGGATTGAGGATAAGAAGATTGAGGATTGGGTATTGCGGATTGAATATTGAGGATTGAGGATTGAGGATTGAGGATTGAGGACTGAAGATTGAATATTGATGATTGATGATTGAGGATTGAGGATTGAGGGTTGTGGATAGTGGACGAGGACTGAGGGTTGAGAATTGATGTGTGAGGTCTGAGGATTCAGGATTGAGGATTGAGAGTTGAGGATTGAGGATTGAAGATTGAGGATTGGGAATTGAGGATTGAAGAATGAGGATTGAGGACTGTGGATTGAGGATGCGGATTGAAGATTGAGTATTGAGGATTGAACATTGAGGATTGAGGATTGAGAATTGAGGATTGGGGATTGAAGATTGAGTATTGAGGATTGAAGATTGAGGATTGAGGATTGAAGATTGAGGATTGAGGATTGAGGGTTGAGGATTGGGGATTGAGGATTGAAGATTGAATATTGATGTTTGAAGATTGAGGATTGAGGATTGATGGTTGTGGATAGAGGACGAGGACTGAGGGTTGAATATTGATGTTTGAGGTCTGAGGATTGAGGATTGAGGATTGAGAATTGAGGATTGAGGATTGAGGATTGAAGATTGAGGATTGGGTATTGAGGATTGAAGAATGAGGAATGAGGATTGAGGATTGAGGATTGAGGATTGCAGATTGAGTATTGAGGATTGAGGATTGAGGATTGAGGACTGAGGATTGAGGATCGAGGATTGAGGATTGAGTATTGAGGATTGAAGATTGAGTATTGAGGATTGAAGATTGAGGATTGAAGATTGAGGATTGAGGATTGAGGATTGAGGATTGAGGATTGAAGATTGAGTATTGAGGATTGAAGGTTGAGGATTCAGGATTGAGTACTGAGGATTGAGGATTGAGGATTGAGGATTGAGGATTGAGGATTGAGGATTGAGGATTGAGGATTGAGGATTGAGGATTGAAGATTGAGTATTGAGGATTGAAGATTGAGGATTGAGGATTGAGGATTGAGGATTGAGGTTGAGGATTGAAGATTGAGGATTGGGGATTGAGGATTGACGATTGAGGATAGAGTATTGGGGATTGAGAATTGAGGATTGAGGAATGAAATTGAGTATTGAGGATTGAAGATTGAGGATTGAGATTTGATTATTGAATATTGTGGATTGAGTATTGAACCATGAGTATTCAGAAGATTCTATTGAGTATTGAGAATTGAGGATTGATGGTTGAGTATTGAGGATTGATGGCTGAGGGTTGTGTCTTGAATATTGAGGATTGAGGATTGAGGATTGCGGATAGAGCAATGAGGATTGAAGACTGAGTATTGATGATTGAATATTGAGGATTGAGGATTGAGGTTTGAGGATTGAGGACGAGGACTGACGGTTGAGGATTGAGGTTTGAGGGTCGAGGATTGTGGATTGAGGACTGAGGATTGAGGATTGATGATTGAGCATTGAGGATTGAAGATTGATGACTGGGGATTGAGGATTGAAGATTGAGTATTAAGGATTGAAGATTGAGGATTGGGTATTGAGGATTGAGGAATGAGGATTGAGGATTGAGGATTGAGGATTGAGGATTGAAGACTGAGCATTGAGGATTGAAGATCGACGATTGAGAATTAAGGATTAAAGATTGAGGATTAAGGATTGAAGATTGGGGATTGATGGTCTAGGATTGGAGATTGATTATTGAGGATTGAAGATTGAGAATTGAGGATTGAGGATTGAGGGTTGAGTGTTGAGGACGAGGACTGACGGTTGAGGATTGAGGTTTGAGGATTGAGGATAGAGGATTGAGGACTGAGGCTGAGGATTGAGGATTGAGCATAGAGGATTGAAGACTGAGGACTGGCGATTGAGGATTGAAGATTGAGCATTAAGGATTGAGGATTGTGGATTGAGGATCTAGGATTGGATATTGATTATTGGGCATTGAAGATTGAGGATTGAGTATTGAGGATTTAGAATTGAGTATTGAGGATGAGGACTGAGGTTTGAGGATTGAGGTTTGAGGAAAGAGAATTGAGGATTGAGGATTGAGGACTGAGGATTGACGATTGAGTATTGAAGATTGAGGATTTATGACTGAGTATTGAGGATTGAGGACTGAGGACAGAGGATTGAGGATTGAAGGTAGAGTATTGAGGATTGAATATTGAGGATTGTGGATTGAGGATTGAGGATTGAGGAATGAGGATTGACGATTGTGTATTGAAGATTGGGGATTTATGACTGAGGATTGAGGATTAAGGGTTGAAGATTGAGGACTGAGGATTGAGGATTGAGGATTGATCATTGAGGATTGAAGATTGAGGACTGGGGATTGAGGATTGAAAATTTAGGATTAAGGATTGAAGATTGGGGATTGGGGATCTAGGATTGGAGATTGATTATTGAGGATTGAAGATTGTGGATTGAGTATGAGGACTGAGGGTTGAGGATTGAAGTTTGAGAAATGAGGATTGAGGGTTGAGGATTGAGGATTGAGGATTGAGGATTGAGGATTGAGGATTGAGTATTGAAGATTGAGTATTGATGCCCGAGGATTGAGGATTGAGGATTGAGGATTGTGGATCGAGGATTGAGGATTGAGGATTGAGGATCGAGGATTGAAGATTGAGGATTGAGGATTGATGGTTGAGTATTGAGGATTGAGAATTGAGGATTGAGGATTGAGTATTGAAGATTGAGGATTGATGATTGAGGATTGAGGATTGAGGATCGAGTATTGAGGATTGAATATTGAGAATTGAGGATTGAGGATTGAGGATTGAGGATTAAGGATTGAAGTTTGGGGATTGAGGATTGAAGAATGAGGATTGAGGATTGAGGATTGAGGATTGACGATTGCAGATTGAGTATTGAGGATTGAGGATTGACGATTGAGGAATGAGGATTGAGGATTGAGGGTTGAGGATTGAGGATTGAGGATTGAGGACTGAAGATTGAGTATTGAGGATTGAATATTGAGGATTGAGGATTGAGGATTGAGGATTGAGGTTGAGGATTGAAGATTGAGGTTTGGGGATTGAGGATTGAAATAGGGTATTGAGGATTCAGGATTGAGGATCGAGATTTTATTATTCAATATTGTGGATTGAGTATTGAACCATGAGTATTCAGAACATTATATTGGGTATTGAGAATTGAGGATTGATGGTTGAGTATTGAGGATTGACGGCTGCGGGTTGTGTCTTGAATATTGAGGATTGAGAATTGAGGATTGAGGATAGTGCATTGAGGACTGAAGATTGAGTATTGATGATTGAATATTGAGGATTGAGGATTGAGGTTTGAGGATTGAGGACGAGGACTGACGGTAGAGGATTGAGGTTTGAGGATTGAGGATTCAGGACTGAGGATTGAGGATGAGGGCTGAGGGTCGGGGACTGAGGTTTGACGACTGAGCACTGAGGATTGAGGATTGAGAATTGAGGACTGATGATTGAGGATTGAGAATTGAGGACTGATGATTGAGGATTGAAGATTGAGGATTGGGTATTGAGGACTGAAGAATGAGGATTGAGGATTGAGGATTGAGGATTGTGTATTGAGAACCTAGGATTGGAGATTGATTATTGAGGATTGATGATTGGGGATTGAGGATTGAGGATTGAGGATCTAGGATTGGTAATCAATTATTGAGGATTGAGGTTTGAGGTCTGAGGACTGAGGATTGAGGATTGAGAATTGAGGATTGAGGATTGAGTATTGAAGATTGAGGATGGGGGACAGAGTGTTGAGGGTTGAGTGATGAGAATTGAAGTTTGTGGATAGAGATTTTAAGATTGCAGACTGAGTATTGAGTATTGAAAGGTGTGAATTGACGACATTCTATTGAGGATTGAGAACTGACGAATGATTGTTGAGGACTGAGGTCTGAAGATTGAGGATTCAGGATTGTGGATTCAGGATTGATGTTTGAGGACTGAGAATTGTGGATTGAGTATCGAGGATTGAGGATTGAGGATTGAGGATTGAGGATAAGAAGATTGAGGATTGGGTATTGCGGATTGAATATTGAGGATTGAGGATTGAGGATTGAGGATTGAGGACTGAAGATTGAATATTGATGATTGATGATTGAGGATTGAGGATTGAGGGTTGTGGATAGTGGACGAGGACTGAGGGTTGAGAATTGATGTGTGAGGTCTGAGGATTCAGGATTGAGGATTGAGAGTTGAGGATTGAGGATTGAAGATTGAGGATTGGGAATTGAGGATTGAAGAATGAGGATTGAGGACTGTGGATTGAGGATGCGGATTGAAGATTGAGTATTGAGGATTGAACATTGAGGATTGAGGATTGAGAATTGAGGATTGGGGATTGAAGATTGAGTATTGAGGATTGAAGATTGAGGATTGAGGATTGAAGATTGAGGATTGAGGATTGAGGGTTGAGGATTGGGGATTGAGGATTGAAGATTGAATATTGATGTTTGAAGATTGAGGATTGAGGATTGATGGTTGTGGATAGAGGACGAGGACTGAGGGTTGAATATTGATGTTTGAGGTCTGAGGATTGAGGATTGAGGATTGAGAATTGAGGATTGAGGATTGAGGATTGAAGATTGAGGATTGGGTATTGAGGATTGAAGAATGAGGATTGAGGATTGAGGATTGAGGATTGAGGATTGCAGATTGAGTATTGAGGATTGAGGATTGAGGATTGAGGACTGAGGATTGAGGATCGAGGATTGAGGATTGAGTATTGAGGATTGAAGATTGAGTATTGAGGATTGAAGATTGAGGATTGAAGATTGAGGATTGAGGATTGAGGATTGAGGATTGAGGATTGAAGATTGAGTATTGAGGATTGAAGGTTGAGGATTCAGGATTGAGTACTGAGGATTGAGGATTGAGGATTGAGGATTGAGGATTGAGGATTGAGGATTGAGGATTGAGGATTGAGGATTGAGGATTGAAGATTGAGTATTGAGGATTGAAGATTGAGGATTGAGGATTGAGGATTGAGGATTGAGGTTGAGGATTGAAGATTGAGGATTGGGGATTGAGGATTGACGATTGAGGATAGAGTATTGGGGATTGAGAATTGAGGATTGAGGAATGAAATTGAGTATTGAGGATTGAAGATTGAGGATTGAGATTTGATTATTGAATATTGTGGATTGAGTATTGAACCATGAGTATTCAGAAGATTCTATTGAGTATTGAGAATTGAGGATTGATGGTTGAGTATTGAGGATTGATGGCTGAGGGTTGTGTCTTGAATATTGAGGATTGAGGATTGAGGATTGCGGATAGAGCAATGAGGATTGAAGACTGAGTATTGATGATTGAATATTGAGGATTGAGGATTGAGGTTTGAGGATTGAGGACGAGGACTGACGGTTGAGGATTGAGGTTTGAGGGTCGAGGATTGTGGATTGAGGACTGAGGATTGAGGATTGATGATTGAGCATTGAGGATTGAAGATTGATGACTGGGGATTGAGTATTGAAGATTGAGTATTAAGGATTGAAGATTGAGGATTGGGTATTGAGGATTGAGGAATGAGGATTGAGGATTGAGGATTGAGGATTGAGGATTGAAGACTGAGCATTGAGGATTGAAGATCGACGATTGAGAATTAAGGATTAAAGATTGAGGATTAAGGATTGAAGATTGGGGATTGATGGTCTAGGATTGGAGATTGATTATTGAGGATTGAAGATTGAGAATTGAGGATTGAGGATTGAGGGTTGAGTGTTGAGGACGAGGACTGACGGTTGAGGATTGAGGTTTGAGGATTGAGGATAGAGGATTGAGGACTGAGGCTGAGGATTGAGGATTGAGCATAGAGGATTGAAGACTGAGGACTGGCGATTGAGGATTGAAGATTGAGCATTAAGGATTGAGGATTGTGGATTGAGGATCTAGGATTGGATATTGATTATTGGGCATTGAAGATTGAGGATTGAGTATTGAGGATTTAGAATTGAGTATTGAGGATGAGGACTGAGGTTTGAGGATTGAGGTTTGAGGAAAGAGAATTGAGGATTGAGGATTGAGGATTGAAGGTTGAGGATTCAGGATTGAGTACTGAGGATTGAGGATTGAGGATTGAGGATTGAGGACTGAGGCTTGATGACTGAGGATTGAGGATTGAGGATTGAGTATTGAAGATTGAGGATTGATGATTGAGGATTGAGGATTGAGGATCGAGGATTGAGGATTGAATATTGAGAATTGAGGATTGAGGATTGAGGATTGAGGATTAAGGATTGAAGATTGGGGATTGAGGATCTATGATTGGGGATTGATTATTAAGGATTGAAGATTGAGGATAGAGGATTGAGGATTGAGAATTGAGAATTGATAATGAGGACTGAGGGTTGAGGATTGAGGTTTGAGGAATGAGGATTGAGGAATGAGGATTGAGGATTGGGGATTGAGGATTGAGGATTGAGGATTGTAGATGGAAGATTGGGTATTGAGGACTGAAGAATGAGGATTGAGGATTGAGGATTGAGGATTGACGATTGCAGATTGAGTATTGAGGATTGAGGATTGAGGATTGAGGATTGAGGATTGAGGATTGAAGGTTGAGGATTGAGGATTGAGGATTGAGGACTGAAGATTGAGTATTGAGGATTGAATATTGAGGATTGAGGATTGAGGATTGAGGATTGAGGTTGAGGATTGAAGATTGAGGTTTGGGGATTGAGGATTGAAATAGGGTATTGAGGATTCAGGATTGAGGATCGAGATTTTATTATTCAATATTGTGGATTGAGTATTGAACCATGAGTATTCAGAACATTATATTGGGTATTGAGAATTGAGGATTGATGGTTGAGTATTGAGGATTGACGGCTGCGGGTTGTGTCTTGAATATTGAGGATTGAGAATTGAGGATTGAGGATAGTGCATTGAGGACTGAAGATTGAGTATTGATGATTGAATATTGAGGATTGAGGATTGAGGTTTGAGGATTGAGGACGAGGACTGACGGTAGAGGATTGAGGTTTGAGGATTGAGGATTCAGGACTGAGGATTGAGGATGAGGGCTGAGGGTCGGGGACTGAGGTTTGACGACTGAGCACTGAGGATTGAGGATTGAGAATTGAGGACTGATGATTGAGGATTGAGAATTGAGGACTGATGATTGAGGATTGAAGATTGAGGATTGGGTATTGAGGACTGAAGAATGAGGATTGAGGATTGAGGATTGAGGATTGTGTATTGAGAACCTAGGATTGGAGATTGATTATTGAGGATTGATGATTGGGGATTGAGGATTGAGGATTGAGGATCTAGGATTGGTAATCAATTATTGAGGATTGAGGTTTGAGGTCTGAGGACTGAGGATTGAGGATTGAGAATTGAGGATTGAGGATTGAGTATTGAAGATTGAGGATGGGGGACAGAGTGTTGAGGGTTGAGTGATGAGAATTGAAGTTTGTGGATAGAGATTTTAAGATTGCAGACTGAGTATTGAGTATTGAAAGGTGTGAATTGACGACATTCTATTGAGGATTGAGAACTGACGAATGATTGTTGAGGACTGAGGTCTGAAGATTGAGGATTCAGGATTGTGGATTCAGGATTGATGTTTGAGGACTGAGAATTGTGGATTGAGTATCGAGGATTGAGGATTGAGGATTGAGGATTGAGGATAAGAAGATTGAGGATTGGGTATTGCGGATTGAATATTGAGGATTGAGGATTGAGGATTGAGGATTGAGGACTGAAGATTGAATATTGATGATTGATGATTGAGGATTGAGGATTGAGGGTTGTGGATAGTGGACGAGGACTGAGGGTTGAGAACTGTTGTGTGAGGTCTGAGGATTCAGGATTGAGGATTGAGAGTTGAGGATTGAGGATTGAAGATTGAGGATTGGGAATTGAGGATTGAAGAATGAGGATTGAGGACTGTGGATTGAGGATGCGGATTGAAGATTGAGTATTGAGGATTGAACATTGAGGATTGAGGATTGAGAATTGAGGATTGGGGATTGAAGATTGAGTATTGAGGATTGAAGATTGAGGATTGAGGATTGAAGATTGAGGATTGAGGATTGAGGGTTGAGGATTGGGGATTGAGGATTGAAGATTGAATATTGATGTTTGAAGATTGAGGATTGAGGATTGATGGTTGTGGATAGAGGACGAGGACTGAGGGTTGAATATTGATGTTTGAGGTCTGAGGATTGAGGATTGAGGATTGAGAATTGAGGATTGAGGATTGAGGATTGAAGATTGAGGATTGGGTATTGAGGATTGAAGAATGAGGAATGAGGATTGAGGATTGAGGATTGAGGATTGCAGATTGAGTATTGAGGATTGAGGATTGAGGATTGAGGACTGAGGATTGAGGATCGAGGATTGAGGATTGAGTATTGAGGATTGAAGATTGAGTATTGAGGATTGAAGATTGAGGATTGAAGATTGAGGATTGAGGATTGAGGATTGAGGATTGAGGATTGAAGATTGAGTATTGAGGATTGAAGGTTGAGGATTCAGGATTGAGTACTGAGGATTGAGGATTGAGGATTGAGGATTGAGGATTGAGGATTGAGGATTGAGGATTGAGGATTGAGGATTGAGGATTGAAGATTGAGTATTGAGGATTGAAGATTGAGGATTGAGGATTGAGGATTGAGGATTGAGGTTGAGGATTGAAGATTGAGGATTGGGGATTGAGGATTGACGATTGAGGATAGAGTATTGGGGATTGAGAATTGAGGATTGAGGAATGAAATTGAGTATTGAGGATTGAAGATTGAGGATTGAGATTTGATTATTGAATATTGTGGATTGAGTATTGAACCATGAGTATTCAGAAGATTCTATTGAGTATTGAGAATTGAGGATTGATGGTTGAGTATTGAGGATTGATGGCTGAGGGTTGTGTCTTGAATATTGAGGATTGAGGATTGAGGATTGCGGATAGAGCAATGAGGATTGAAGACTGAGTATTGATGATTGAATATTGAGGATTGAGGATTGAGGTTTGAGGATTGAGGACGAGGACTGACGGTTGAGGATTGAGGTTTGAGGGTCGAGGATTGTGGATTGAGGACTGAGGATTGAGGATTGATGATTGAGCATTGAGGATTGAAGATTGATGACTGGGGATTGAGGATTGAAGATTGAGTATTAAGGATTGAAGATTGAGGATTGGGTATTGAGGATTGAGGAATGAGGATTGAGGATTGAGGATTGAGGATTGAGGATTGAAGACTGAGCATTGAGGATTGAAGATCGACGATTGAGAATTAAGGATTAAAGATTGAGGATTAAGGATTGAAGATTGGGGATTGATGGTCTAGGATTGGAGATTGATTATTGAGGATTGAAGATTGAGAATTGAGGATTGAGGATTGAGGGTTGAGTGTTGAGGACGAGGACTGACGGTTGAGGATTGAGGTTTGAGGATTGAGGATAGAGGATTGAGGACTGAGGCTGAGGATTGAGGATTGAGCATAGAGGATTGAAGACTGAGGACTGGCGATTGAGGATTGAAGATTGAGCATTAAGGATTGAGGATTGTGGATTGAGGATCTAGGATTGGATATTGATTATTGGGCATTGAAGATTGAGGATTGAGTATTGAGGATTTAGAATTGAGTATTGAGGATGAGGACTGAGGTTTGAGGATTGAGGTTTGAGGAAAGAGAATTGAGGATTGAGGATTGAGGACTGAGGATTGACGATTGAGTATTGAAGATTGAGGATTTATGACTGAGTATTGAGGATTGAGGACTGAGGACAGAGGATTGAGGATTGAAGGTAGAGTATTGAGGATTGAATATTGAGGATTGTGGATTGAGGATTGAGGATTGAGGAATGAGGATTGACGATTGTGTATTGAAGATTGGGGATTTATGACTGAGGATTGAGGATTAAGGGTTGAAGATTGAGGACTGAGGATTGAGGATTGAGGATTGATCATTGAGGATTGAAGATTGAGGACTGGGGATTGAGGATTGAAAATTTAGGATTAAGGATTGAAGATTGGGGATTGGGGATCTAGGATTGGAGATTGATTATTGAGGATTGAAGATTGTGGATTGAGTATGAGGACTGAGGGTTGAGGATTGAAGTTTGAGAAATGAGGATTGAGGGTTGAGGATTGAGGATTGAGGATTGAGGATTGAGGATTGAGGATTGAGTATTGAAGATTGAGTATTGATGCCCGAGGATTGAGGATTGAGGATTGAGGATTGTGGATCGAGGATTGAGGATTGAGGATTGAGGATCGAGGATTGAAGATTGAGGATTGAGGATTGATGGTTGAGTATTGAGGATTGAGAATTGAGGATTGAGGATTGAGTATTGAAGATTGAGGATTGATGATTGAGGATTGAGGATTGAGGATCGAGTATTGAGGATTGAATATTGAGAATTGAGGATTGAGGATTGAGGATTGAGGATTAAGGATTGAAGTTTGGGGATTGAGGATTGAAGAATGAGGATTGAGGATTGAGGATTGAGGATTGACGATTGCAGATTGAGTATTGAGGATTGAGGATTGACGATTGAGGAATGAGGATTGAGGATTGAGGGTTGAGGATTGAGGATTGAGGATTGAGGATTGAAGATTGAGTATTGAGGATTGAATATTGAGGATTGAGGATTGAGGATTGAGGATTGAGGTTGAGGATTGAAGATTGAGGTTTGGGGATTGAGGATTGAAATTGAGTATTGAGGATTCAAGATTGAGGATCGAGATTTTATTATTCAATATTGTGGATTGAGTATTGAACCATGAGTATTCAGAACATTATATTGGGTATTGAGAATTGAGGATTGATGGTTGAGTATTGATGATTGACGGCTGCGGGTTGTGTCTTGAATATTGAGGATTGAGAATTGAGGATTGAGGATAGTGCATTGAGGATTGAAGATTGAGTATTGATGATTGAATATTGAGGATTGAGGATTGAGGTTTGAGGATTGAGGACGAGGACTGACGGTAGAGGAATGAGGTTTGAGGATTGAGGATTCAGGACTGAGGATTGAGGATGAGAGCTGAGGGTCGGGGACTGAGGTTTGACGACTGAGCACTGAGGATTGAGGATTGAGAATTGAGGACTGATGATTGAGGATTGAGAATTGAGGACTGATGATTGAGGATTGAAGATTGAGGATTGGGTATTGAGGACTGAAGAATGAGGATTGAGGATTGAGGATTGAGGATTGTGTATTGAGAACCTAGGATTGGAGATTGATTATTGAGGATTGATGATTGGGGATTGAGGATTGAGGATTGAGGATCTAGGATTGGTAATCGATTATTGAGGATTGAGGTTTGAGGTCTGAGGACTGAGGATTGAGGATTGAGAATTGAGGATTGAGGATTGAGTATTGAAGATTGAGGATGGGGGACTGAGTGTTGAGGGTTGAGTGATGAGAATTGAAGTTTGTGGATAGAGATTTTAAGATTGCAGACTGAGTATTGAGTATTGCAAGGTGTGAATTGACGACATTCTATTGAGGATTGAGAACTGACGAATGATTGTTGAGGACTGAGGTCTGAAGATTGAGGATTCAGGATTGTTGATTCAGGATTGATGTTTGAGGACTGAGAATTGTGGATTGAGTATTGAGGATTGAGGATTGAGGATTGAGGATTGAGGATAAGAAGATTGAGGATTGGGTATTGCGGAATGAATATTGAGGATTGAGGATTGAGGATTGAGGATTGAGGACTGAAGATTGAATATTGATGATTGATGATTGAGGATTGAGGATTGAGGGTTGTGGATAGTGGACGAGGACTGAGGGTTGAGTATTGATGTGTGAGGTCTGAGGATTCAGGATTGAGGACTGAGAGTTGAGGATTGAGGATTGAAGATTGAGGATTGGGAATTGAGGATTGAAGAATGAGGATTGAGGACTGTGGATTGAGGATTGCGGATTGAAGATTGAGTATTGAGGATTGAACATTGAGGATTGAGGATTGAGAATTGAGGATTGGGGATTGAAGATTGAGTATTGAGGATTGGAGATTGAGGATTGAGGATTGAAGATTGAGGATTGAGGATTGAGGGTTGAGGATTGGGGATTGAGGATTGAAGATTGAATATTGATGTTTGAAGATTGAGGATTGAGGATTGATGGTTGTGGGTAGAGGACGAGGACCGAGGGTTGAATATTGATGTTTGATGTCTGAGGATTGAGGATTGAGGATTGAGAATTGAGGATTGAGGATTGAGGATTGAAGATTGAGTATTGGGTATTGAGGATTGAAGAATGAGGATTGAGAATTGAGAATTGAGGATTGAGGATTGCAGATTGAGTATTGAGGATTGAGGATTGAGGATTGAGGACTGAGGATTGAGGATCGAGGATTGAGGATTGAGTATTGAGGATTGAAGATTGAGTATTGAGGATTGAAGATTGAGGATTGAAGATTGAGGATTGAGGATTGAGGATTGAGGATTGAGGATTGAAGATTGAGTATTGAGGATTGAAGGTTGAGGATTCAGGATTGAGTACTGAGGATTGAGGATTGAGGATTGAGGATTGAGGATTGAGGATTGAGGATTGAGGATTGAGGATTGAGGATTGAAGATTGAGCATAGAGGATTGAAGACTGAGGACTGGCGATTGAGGATTGAAGATTGAGGATTAAGGATTGAGGATTGTGGATTGAGGATCTAGGATTGGAGATCGATTATTGGGCATTGAAGATTGAGGATTGAGTATTGAGGATTGAGAATTGAGAATTGAGGATGTGGACTGAGGTTTGAGGATTGAGGTTTGAGAAAAGAGAATTGAGGATTGAGGATTGAGGACTGAGGATTGACGATTGAGTATTGAAGATTGAGGATTTATGACTGAGGATTGAGGATTGAGGACTGAGGATTGAGGATTGAGGATTGAGCATTGAGGATTGAAGATTGATGACTGGGGATTGAGGATTGAATATTGAGGATTGTGGATTGAGGATTGAGGATTAGGGATTGAGGATTGACGATTGAGGATTGAGTATTGGGGATTGAGAATTGAGGATTGAGCATTGAAATTGAGTATTGAGGACTGAAGATTGACGATTGAGATTTGATTATTGAATATTGTGGATTGAGTATTGAACCATGAGTATTCAGAATATTCTATTGAGTATTGAGAATTGAGGATTGATGGTTGAGTATTGAGGATTGATGGCTTAGGGTTGTGTCTTGAATATTGAGGATTGAGGATTGAGGATTGAGGATAGAGCATTGAGGATTGAAGATTGAGTATTGATGATTGAAAATAGAGGATTGAGGATTGAGGTTTGAGGATTGAGGACGAGGACTGACGGTTGAGGATTGATGTTAGAGGATTGAGGATTGTGGATAGAGGACTGAGGATTGAGGATTGAGGATTGAGCATTGAGGATTGAAGATTGATGACTGGGGACTGAGGATTGAAGATTGAGTATTAAGGAATGAAGATTGGGGATTGAGGATCTAGGATTGGAGATTGATTATTGAGGATTGAAGATTGATTATTGAGGATTGAGTATTGAGAATTGAGAAATGAGGATGAGGACTGAGGGTTGAGGATTGAGGTTTGAGGAATGAGGACTGAGGATTGAGCATTGAGAATTGAGGACTGATGTTTGAGGATTGAAGATTGAGGATTGTGGATTCAGGATAGAGGTTTGAGGACTGAGAATTGAGGATTGAGTATTGAGGGTTGAGGATTGAGGATTGAGGATTGAGGATTGAAGATTGAGGATTGGGTATTTCGGATTGAACATTGAGGATTGAGGATTGAGGATTGAGGATTGAGGATTGAGGACTGAAGATTGAATATTGATGATTGATGATTGAGGATTGAGGATTGAGGGTTGTGGATTGAGGACGAGGACTGAGGGTTGAGTATTGATGTGTGAGGTCTGAGGATTGAGGATTGAGGATTGAGAGTTGAGGATTGAGGATTGAAGATTGAGGATTGGGTAGTGAGGATTGAAGAATGAGGATTGAGGATTGAGAATTGAGGATTGAGGATTGAAGATTGAGTATTGAGGATTGAACATTGAGGCTTGAGGATTGAGAATTGAGGATTGTGGATTGAAGAATGAGTATTGAGGATTGAAGATTGAGGATTGAGGATTGAGGATTGAGGATTGAGGATTGAGGATTGAGGATTGGGGGATTGGGGATTGAAGATTGAATATTGATGATTGAAGGTTGAGTATAGAGGATTGATGTTTGTGGATAGAGGACGAGGACTGAGGGTTGAACATTGATGTTTGAGGTCTGAGGATTGAGGATTGAGGATTGAGAATTGAGGATTGAGGATTGAGGATTGAAGATTGAGGATTGGGTATTGAGGATTGAAGAATGAGGATTGAGGATTGAGGATTGAGGATTGAGGATTGCAGATTGAGTATTGAGGATTGAGGATTGAGGATTGAGGATTGTGGATTGAGGATTGAGGACTGAGGATTGAGGATTGAGGATTGAGAATTGAGAATTGAGTATGAGGACTGTGGGTTGAGGATTGAGGTTTGAGGAATGAGGATTGAGGTTTGGGGAATGAGGAATGAGGATTGAGGATTGAGGATTGAGGATTGAGGATTGAAGACTGAGTATTGATGCCTGAGGATTGAGGATTGTGGATTGAGGATTGTGGATTGAGGATTGAAGATTGAGTATTGGGGATAGAAGATTGAGGATTGAGGATTTAGGAATGAGGATGGAGGATGAGGACTGACGGTTGAGGATTGAGGTTGGAGGATTGAGGATTGAGGATTGAGGACTGAGGATTGAGGATTGAGGATTGAGCATTGAGGATTGAAGATTGAGGATTGAGGATTGAAGATTGAGGATTGAGGATTGAGAATTGAGAATTGAGTATGAGGACTGAGGGTTGAGGATTGAGGTTTGAGGAATGGGGATTGAGGGTTGGGGAATGAGGATTGAGGATTGAGGATTGAGGAATGAGGATCGAGAATTGAGGACTGATGATTGAGGATTGAAGGTTGAGGATTGGGTATTGAGGATTGAAGGATGAGGATTGAGGATTTAGGATTGAGGGTTGCGGATTGAGGACCTAGGATTGGAGATTGATTATTGACGATTGATGATTGGGGTTTGAGGATTGAGGATTGAGGATCTAGGATTGGTAATCGATTATTGAGGATTGAGGTTTGAGGTCTGAGGACTGAGGATTGAGTATTGAGGATTGAGGATTGAGGATTGAGGATTGAAGATTGAGGATGGGGAACTGAGTGTTGAGGGTTGAGTGATGAGAATTGAAGTTTGTGGATAGAGATTTTAAGATTGCAGACTGAGTATTGAGTATTGAAAGGTGTGAATTGACGATATTGTATTGAGGATTGAGAACTGACGAATGATTGCTGAGGACTGCGGACTGAAGGTTGAGGATTCAGGATTGTGGATTCAGGATTGAGGTTTGAGGACTGAGAATTGAGGATTGAGTATTGAGGATTGAGGATTGAGGATTGAGGATTGAGGATTGAAGATTGAGGATTGGGTATTGTGGATTGAACATTGAGGATTGAGGATTGAGGATTGAGGATTGAGGATTGAGGACTGAAGATTGAATATTGATGATTGATGATTGAGGATTGAGGATTGAGCATTGTGAGTTGAGGACGAGGACTGAGGGTTGAGTATTGATGTGTGAGGTCTGAGGATTGAGGATTGAGGATTGAGAGTTGAGGATTGAGGATTGAAGATTGAGGATTGGGTGTTGAGGATTGCAGAATGAGGATTGAGGATTGAGGATTGAGGATTGAGGATTGAAGATTGAGTATTGAGGATTGCACATTGAGGATTGAGGATTGAGAATTGAGGATTGGGGATTGAAGATTGAGGATTGAGGATTGGGGGATTGGGGATTGAAGAATGAATACTGATGATTGAAGATTGAGGATTGAGGATTGATGTTTGTGGATAGACGACGAGGACTGAGGGTTGAATATTGAGTATTGAAGTTTGAGGATTTATGACTGAGGATTGAGGATTAAGGATTGAAGATTGGGGATTGAGGATCTAGGATTGGAGATTGATTATTGAGGATTGAAGATTGAGGATTGAGGATTGAGGATTGAGAATTGAGAATTGAGGATGAGGACTGAGGGTTGAGGATTGAGGTTTGAGGAATGAGGATTGAGGGTTGAGGATTGAGGATTGAGGATTGAGGATTGAGGATTGAGGATTGAGTATTGAAGATTGAGTATTGATGCCTGAGGATTGAGGATTGTGGATTGAGGATTGTGGATTGAGGATTGAAGATTGAGTATTGGGGATTGAAGATTGAGGATTGAGACTTGATTATTGAATATTGTGGATTGAGTATTGAACCATGAGTATTCAGAATATTGTATTGAGTATAGAGAATTGAGGATTGATGGTTGAGTATTGAGGATTGATGGCTGAGGGTTGTGTCTTGAATATTGAGGATTGAGGATTGAGGATTGAGGATAGAGCATTGAGGATTGAAGATTGAGTATTGATGATTGAATATTGAGGATTGAGGATTGAGGTTTGAGGATTGAGGACGAGGACTGACGGTTGAAGATGAGGTTTGAGGATTGAGGATTGTGGATTGAGGACTGAGGATTGAGGATTGAGGATTGAGCATTGAGGATTGAAGATTGATGACTGGGGATTGAGGATTGAAGATTGAGGATTGAGGATTGAGGATTGAGGATTGAGGATTGAAGATTGAGGATTGTGGATTGAGGATCGAGGATTGAGCATTGAGGATTGGGGATTGAAGATTGAGTATTGAGGATTGAGGATTGAGGATTGAGGATTGAGGATTGAGGTTGAGGATTGAAGATTGAGGTTTGGGGATTGAGGATTGAAATTGAGTATTGAGGATTCAAGATTGAGGATCGAGATTTTATTATTCAATATTGTGGATTGAGTATTGAACCATGAGTATTCAGAACATTATATTGGGTATTGAGAATTGAGGATTGATGGTTGAGTATTGATGATTGACGGCTGCGGGTTGTGTCTTGAATATTGAGGATTGAGAATTGAGGATTGAGGATAGTGCATTGAGGATTGAAGATTGAGTATTGATGATTGAATATTGAGGATTGAGGATTGAGGTTTGAGGATTGAGGACGAGGACTGACGGTAGAGGATTGAGGTTTGAGGATTGAGGATTCAGGACTGAGGATTGAGGATGAGGGCTGAGGGTCGGGGACTGAGGCTTGACGACTGAGCACTGAGGATTGAGGATTGAGAATTCAGGACTGATGATTGAGGATTGAGAATTGAGGACTGATGATTGAGGATTGAAGATTGAGGATTGGGTATTGAGGACTGAAGAATGAGGATTGAGGATTGAGGATTGAGGATTGTGTATTGAGAACCTAGGATTGGAGATTGATTATTGAGGATTGATGATTGGGGATTGAGGATTGAGGATTGAGGATCTAGGATTGGTAATCGATTATTGAGGATTGAGGTTTGAGGTCTGAGGACTGAGGATTGAGGATTGAGAATTGATGATTGAGGATTGAGTATTGAAGATTGAGGATGGGGGACTGAGTGTTGAGGGTTGAGTGATGAGAATTGAAGTTTGTGGATAGAGATTTTAAGATTGCAGACTGAGTATTGAGTATTGAAAGGTGTGAATTGACGACATTCTATTGAGGATTGAGAACTGACGAATGATTGTTGAGGACTGAGGTCTGAAGATTGAGGATTCAGGATTGTTGATTCAGGATTGATGTTTGAGGACTGAGAATTGTGGATTGAGTATTGAGGATTGAGGATTGAGGATTGAGGATTGAGGATAAGAAGATTGAGGATTGGGTATTGCGGATTGAATATTGAGGATTGAGGATTGAGGATTGAGGATTGAGGACTGAAGATTGAATATTGATGATTGATGATTGAGGATTGAGGATTGAGGGTTGTGGATAGTGGACGAGGACTGAGGGTTGAGTATTGATGTGTGAGCTCTGAGGATTCAGGATTGAGGACTGAGAGTTGAGGATTGAGGATTGAAGTTTGAGGATTGGGAATTGAGGATTGAAGAATGAGGATTGAGGACTGTGGATTGAGGATTGCGGATTGAAGATTGAGTATTGAGGATTGAACATTGAGGATTGAGGATTGAGAATTGAGGATTGGGGATTGAAGATTGAGTATTGAGGATTGGAGATTGAGGATTAGAGATTGAAGATTGAGGATTGAGGATTGAGGGTTGAGGATTGGGGATTGAGGATTGAAGATTGAATAATGATGTTTGAAGATTGAGGATTGAGGATTGATGGTTGTGGATAGAGGACGAGGACTGAGGGTTGAATATTGATGTTTGAGGTCTGAGGATTGAGGATTGAGGATTGAGAATTGAGGATTGAGGATTGAGGATTGAAGATTGAGTATTGGGTATTGAGGATTGAAGAATGAGTATTGAGGATTGAGAATTGAGGATTGAGGATTGCAGATTGAGTATTGAGGATTGAGGATTGAGGATTGAGGACTGAGGATTGAGGATCGAGGATTGAGGATTGAGTATTGAGGATTGAAGATTGAGTATTGAGGATTGAAGATTGAGGATTGAAGATTGAGGATTGAGGATTGAGGATTGAGGATTGAGGATTGAAGATTGAGTATTGAGGATTGAAGGTTGAGGATTCAGGATTGAGTACTGAGGATTGAGGATTGAGGATTGAGGATTGAGGATTGAGGATTGAGGATTGAGGATTGAGGATTGAGGATTGAAGATTGAGTATTGAGGATTGAAGATTGAGGATTGAGGATTGAGGATTGAGGATTGAGGTTGAGGATTGAAGATTGAGGATTGGGGATTGAGGATTGACGATTGAGGATAGAGTATTGGGGATTGAGAATTGAGGATTGAGGAATGAAATTGAGTATTGAGGATTGAAGATTGAGGATTGAGATTTGATTATTGAATATTGTGGATTGAGTATTGAACCATGAGTATTCAGAATATTCTATTGAGTATTGAGAATTGAGGATTGATGGTTGAGTATTGAGGATTGATGGCTGAGGGTTGTGTCTTGAATATTGAGGATTGAGGATTGAGGATTGAGGATAGAGCAATGACGATTGAAGACTGAGTATTGATGATTGAATATTGAGGATTGAGGATTGAGGTTTGAGGACTGAGGGTTGAGGATTGAAGTTTGAGAAATGAGGATTGAGGGTTGAGGATTGAGGATTGAGGATTGAGGATTGAGGATTGAGGATTGAGTATTGAAGATTGAGTATTGATGCCCGAGGATTGAGGATTGAGGATTGAGGATTGTGGATCGAGGATTGAGGATTGAGGATTGAGGATCGAGGATTGAAGATTGAGGATTGAGGATTGATGGTTGAGTATTGAGGATTGAGAATTGAGGATTGAGGATTGAGTATTGAAGATTGAGGATTGATGATTGAGGATTGAGGATTGAGGATCGAGTATTGAGGATTGAATATTGCGAATTGAGGATTGAGGATTGAGGATTGAGGATTAAGGATTGAAGTTTGGGGATTGAGGATTGAAGAATGAGGATTGAGGATTGAGGATTGAGGATTGACGATTGCAGATTGAGTATTGAGGATTGAGGATTGACGATTGAGGAATGAGGATTGAGGATTGAGGGTTGAGGATTGAGGATTGAGGATTGAGGATTGAAGATTGAGTATTGAGGATTGAATATTGAGGATTGAGGATTGAGGATTGAGGATTGAGGTTGAGGATTGAAGATTGAGGTTTGGGGATTGAGGATTGAAATTGAGTATTGAGGATTCAAGATTGAGGATCGAGATTTTATTATTCAATATTGTGGATTGAGTATTGAACCATGAGTATTCAGAACATTATATTGGGTATTGAGAATTGAGGATTGATGGTTGAGTATTGATGATTGACGGCTGCGGGTTGTGTCTTGAATATTGAGGATTGAGAATTGAGGATTGAGGATAGTGCATTGAGGATTGAAGATTGAGTATTGATGATTGAATATTGAGGATTGAGGATTGAGGTTTGAGGATTGAGGACGAGGACTGACGGTAGAGGAATGAGGTTTGAGGATTGAGGATTCAGGACTGAGGATTGAGGATGAGAGCTGAGGGTCGGGGACTGAGGTTTGACGACTGAGCACTGAGGATTGAGGATTGAGAATTGAGGACTGATGATTGAGGATTGAGAATTGAGGACTGATGATTGAGGATTGAAGATTGAGGATTGGGTATTGAGGACTGAAGAATGAGGATTGAGGATTGAGGATTGAGGATTGTGTATTGAGAACCTAGGATTGGAGATTGATTATTGAGGATTGATGATTGGGGATTGAGGATTGAGGATTGAGGATCTAGGATTGGTAATCGATTATTGAGGATTGAGGTTTGAGGTCTGAGGACTGAGGATTGAGGATTGAGAATTGAGGATTGAGGATTGAGTATTGAAGATTGAGGATGGGGGACTGAGTGTTGAGGGTTGAGTGATGAGAATTGAAGTTTGTGGATAGAGATTTTAAGATTGCAGACTGAGTATTGAGTATTGAAAGGTGTGAATTGACGACATTCTATTGAGGATTGAGAACTGACGAATGATTGTTGAGGACTGAGGTCTGAAGATTGAGGATTCAGGATTGTTGATTCAGGATTGATGTTTGAGGACTGAGAATTGTGGATTGAGTATTGAGGATTGAGGATTGAGGATTGAGGATTGAGGATAAGAAGATTGAGGATTGGGTATTGCGGAATGAATATTGAGGATTGAGGATTGAGGATTGAGGATTGAGGACTGAAGATTGAATATTGATGATTGATGATTGAGGATTGAGGATTGAGGGTTGTGGATAGTGGACGAGGACTGAGGGTTGAGTATTGATGTGTGAGGTCTGAGGATTCAGGATTGAGGACTGAGAGTTGAGGATTGAGGATTGAAGATTGAGGATTGGGAATTGAGGATTGAAGAATGAGGATTGAGGACTGTGGATTGAGGATTGCGGATTGAAGATTGAGTATTGAGGATTGAACATTGAGGATTGAGGATTGAGAATTGAGGATTGGGGATTGAAGATTGAGTATTGAGGATTGGAGATTGAGGATTGAGGATTGAAGATTGAGGATTGAGGATTGAGGGTTGAGGATTGGGGATTGAGGATTGAAGATTGAATATTGATGTTTGAAGATTGAGGATTGAGGATTGATGGTTGTGGGTAGAGGACGAGGACCGAGGGTTGAATATTGATGTTTGATGTCTGAGGATTGAGGATTGAGGATTGAGAATTGAGGATTGAGGATTGAGGATTGAAGATTGAGTATTGGGTATTGAGGATTGAAGAATGAGGATTGAGAATTGAGAATTGAGGATTGAGGATTGCAGATTGAGTATTGAGGATTGAGGATTGAGGATTGAGGACTGAGGATTGAGGATCGAGGATTGAGGATTGAGTATTGAGGATTGAAGATTGAGTATTGAGGATTGAAGATTGAGGATTGAAGATTGAGGATTGAGGATTGAGGATTGAGGATTGAGGATTGAAGATTGAGTATTGAGGATTGAAGGTTGAGGATTCAGGATTGAGTACTGAGGATTGAGGATTGAGGATTGAGGATTGAGGATTGAGGATTGAGGATTGAGGATTGAGGATTGAGGATTGAAGATTGAGCATAGAGGATTGAAGACTGAGGACTGGCGATTGAGGATTGAAGATTGAGGATTAAGGATTGAGGATTGTGGATTGAGGATCTAGGATTGGAGATCGATTATTGGGCATTGAAGATTGAGGATTGAGTATTGAGGATTGAGAATTGAGAATTGAGGATGTGGACTGAGGTTTGAGGATTGAGGTTTGAGAAAAGAGAATTGAGGATTGAGGATTGAGGACTGAGGATTGACGATTGAGTATTGAAGATTGAGGATTTATGACTGAGGATTGAGGATTGAGGACTGAGGATTGAGGATTGAGGATTGAGCATTGAGGATTGAAGATTGATGACTGGGGATTGAGGATTGAATATTGAGGATTGTGGATTGAGGATTGAGGATTAGGGATTGAGGATTGACGATTGAGGATTGAGTATTGGGGATTGAGAATTGAGGATTGAGCATTGAAATTGAGTATTGAGGACTGAAGATTGACGATTGAGATTTGATTATTGAATATTGTGGATTGAGTATTGAACCATGAGTATTCAGAATATTCTATTGAGTATTGAGAATTGAGGATTGATGGTTGAGTATTGAGGATTGATGGCTTAGGGTTGTGTCTTGAATATTGAGGATTGAGGATTGAGGATTGAGGATAGAGCATTGAGGATTGAAGATTGAGTATTGATGATTGAAAATAGAGGATTGAGGATTGAGGTTTGAGGATTGAGGACGAGGACTGACGGTTGAGGATTGATGTTAGAGGATTGAGGATTGTGGATAGAGGACTGAGGATTGAGGATTGAGGATTGAGCATTGAGGATTGAAGATTGATGACTGGGGACTGAGGATTGAAGATTGAGTATTAAGGAATGAAGATTGGGGATTGAGGATCTAGGATTGGAGATTGATTATTGAGGATTGAAGATTGATTATTGAGGATTGAGTATTGAGAATTGAGAAATGAGGATGAGGACTGAGGGTTGAGGATTGAGGTTTGAGGAATGAGGACTGAGGATTGAGCATTGAGAATTGAGGACTGATGTTTGAGGATTGAAGATTGAGGATTGTGGATTCAGGATAGAGGTTTGAGGACTGAGAATTGAGGATTGAGTATTGAGGGTTGAGGATTGAGGATTGAGGATTGAGGATTGAAGATTGAGGATTGGGTATTTCGGATTGAACATTGAGGATTGAGGATTGAGGATTGAGGATTGAGGATTGAGGACTGAAGATTGAATATTGATGATTGATGATTGAGGATTGAGGATTGAGGGTTGTGGATTGAGGACGAGGACTGAGGGTTGAGTATTGATGTGTGAGGTCTGAGGATTGAGGATTGAGGATTGAGAGTTGAGGATTGAGGATTGAAGATTGAGGATTGGGTAGTGAGGATTGAAGAATGAGGATTGAGGATTGAGAATTGAGGATTGAGGATTGAAGATTGAGTATTGAGGATTGAACATTGAGGCTTGAGGATTGAGAATTGAGGATTGTGGATTGAAGAATGAGTATTGAGGATTGAAGATTGAGGATTGAGGATTGAGGATTGAGGATTGAGGATTGAGGATTGAGGATTGGGGGATTGGGGATTGAAGATTGAATATTGATGATTGAAGGTTGAGTATAGAGGATTGATGTTTGTGGATAGAGGACGAGGACTGAGGGTTGAACATTGATGTTTGAGGTCTGAGGATTGAGGATTGAGGATTGAGAATTGAGGATTGAGGATTGAGGATTGAAGATTGAGGATTGGGTATTGAGGATTGAAGAATGAGGATTGAGGATTGAGGATTGAGGATTGAGGATTGCAGATTGAGTATTGAGGATTGAGGATTGAGGATTGAGGATTGTGGATTGAGGATTGAGGACTGAGGATTGAGGATTGAGGATTGAGAATTGAGAATTGAGTATGAGGACTGTGGGTTGAGGATTGAGGTTTGAGGAATGAGGATTGAGGTTTGGGGAATGAGGAATGAGGATTGAGGATTGAGGATTGAGGATTGAGGATTGAAGACTGAGTATTGATGCCTGAGGATTGAGGATTGTGGATTGAGGATTGTGGATTGAGGATTGAAGATTGAGTATTGGGGATAGAAGATTGAGGATTGAGGATTTAGGAATGAGGATGGAGGATGAGGACTGACGGTTGAGGATTGAGGTTGGAGGATTGAGGATTGAGGATTGAGGACTGAGGATTGAGGATTGAGGATTGAGCATTGAGGATTGAAGATTGAGGATTGAGGATTGAAGATTGAGGATTGAGGATTGAGAATTGAGAATTGAGTATGAGGACTGAGGGTTGAGGATTGAGGTTTGAGGAATGGGGATTGAGGGTTGGGGAATGAGGATTGAGGATTGAGGATTGAGGAATGAGGATCGAGAATTGAGGACTGATGATTGAGGATTGAAGGTTGAGGATTGGGTATTGAGGATTGAAGGATGAGGATTGAGGATTTAGGATTGAGGGTTGCGGATTGAGGACCTAGGATTGGAGATTGATTATTGACGATTGATGATTGGGGTTTGAGGATTGAGGATTGAGGATCTAGGATTGGTAATCGATTATTGAGGATTGAGGTTTGAGGTCTGAGGACTGAGGATTGAGTATTGAGAATTGAGGATTGAGGATTGAGGATTGAAGATTGAGGATGGGGAACTGAGTGTTGAGGGTTGAGTGATGAGAATTGAAGTTTGTGGATAGAGATTTTAAGATTGCAGACTGAGTATTGAGTATTGAAAGGTGTGAATTGACGATATTGTATTGAGGATTGAGAACTGACGAATGATTGCTGAGGACTGCGGACTGAAGGTTGAGGATTCAGGATTGTGGATTCAGGATTGAGGTTTGAGGACTGAGAATTGAGGATTGAGTATTGAGGATTGAGGATTGAGGATTGAGGATTGAGGATTGAAGATTGAGGATTGGGTATTGTGGATTGAACATTGAGGATTGAGGATTGAGGATTGAGGATTGAGGATTGAGGACTGAAGATTGAATATTGATGATTGATGATTGAGGATTGAGGATTGAGCATTGTGAGTTGAGGACGAGGACTGAGGGTTGAGTATTGATGTGTGAGGTCTGAGGATTGAGGATTGAGGATTGAGAGTTGAGGATTGAGGATTGAAGATTGAGGATTGGGTGTTGAGGATTGCAGAATGAGGATTGAGGATTGAGGATTGAGGATTGAGGATTGAAGATTGAGTATTGAGGATTGCACATTGAGGATTGAGGATTGAGAATTGAGGATTGGGGATTGAAGATTGAGGATTGAGGATTGGGGGATTGGGGATTGAAGAATGAATACTGATGATTGAAGATTGAGGATTGAGGATTGATGTTTGTGGATAGACGACGAGGACTGAGGGTTGAATATTGAGTATTGAAGTTTGAGGATTTATGACTGAGGATTGAGGATTAAGGATTGAAGATTGGGGATTGAGGATCTAGGATTGGAGATTGATTATTGAGGATTGAAGATTGAGGATTGAGGATTGAGGATTGAGAATTGAGAATTGAGGATGAGGACTGAGGGTTGAGGATTGAGGTTTGAGGAATGAGGATTGAGGGTTGAGGATTGAGGATTGAGGATTGAGGATTGAGGATTGAGGATTGAGTATTGAAGATTGAGTATTGATGCCTGAGGATTGAGGATTGTGGATTGAGGATTGTGGATTGAGGATTGAAGATTGAGTATTGGGGATTGAAGATTGAGGATTGAGACTTGATTATTGAATATTGTGGATTGAGTATTGAACCATGAGTATTCAGAATATTGTATTGAGTATAGAGAATTGAGGATTGATGGTTGAGTATTGAGGATTGATGGCTGAGGGTTGTGTCTTGAATATTGAGGATTGAGGATTGAGGATTGAGGATAGAGCATTGAGGATTGAAGATTGAGTATTGATGATTGAATATTGAGGATTGAGGATTGAGGTTTGAGGATTGAGGACGAGGACTGACGGTTGAAGATGAGGTTTGAGGATTGAGGATTGTGGATTGAGGACTGAGGATTGAGGATTGAGGATTGAGCATTGAGGATTGAAGATTGATGACTGGGGATTGAGGATTGAAGATTGAGGATTGAGGATTGAGGATTGAGGATTGAGGATTGAAGATTGAGGATTGTGGATTGAGGATCGAGGATTGAGCATTGAGGATTGGGGATTGAAGATTGAGTATTGAGGATTGAGGATTGAGGATTGAGGATTGAGGATTGAGGTTGAGGATTGAAGATTGAGGTTTGGGGATTGAGGATTGAAATTGAGTATTGAGGATTCAAGATTGAGGATCGAGATTTTATTATTCAATATTGTGGATTGAGTATTGAACCATGAGTATTCAGAACATTATATTGGGCATTGAGAATTGAGGATTGATGGTTGAGTATTGATGATTGACGGCTGCGGGTTGTGTCTTGAATATTGAGGATTGAGAATTGAGGATTGAGGATAGTGCATTGAGGATTGAAGATTGAGTATTGATGATTGAATATTGAGGATTGAGGATTGAGGTTTGAGGATTGAGGACGAGGACTGACGGTAGAGGATTGAGGTTTGAGGATTGAGGATTCAGGACTGAGGATTGAGGATGAGGGCTGAGGGTCGGGGACTGAGGCTTGACGACTGAGCACTGAGGATTGAGGATTGAGAATTGAGGACTGATGATTGAGGATTGAGAATTGAGGACTGATGATTGAGGATTGAAGATTGAGGATTGGGTATTGAGGACTGAAGAATGAGGATTGAGGATTGAGGATTGAGGATTGTGTATTGAGAACCTAGGATTGGAGATTGATTATTGAGGATTGATGATTGGGGATTGAGGATTGAGGATTGAGGATCTAGGATTGGTAATCGATTATTGAGGATTGAGGTTTGAGGTCTGAGGACTGAGGATTGAGGATTGAGAATTGATGATTGAGGATTGAGTATTGAAGATTGAGGATGGGGGACTGAGTGTTGAGGGTTGAGTGATGAGAATTGAAGTTTGTGGATAGAGATTTTAAGATTGCAGACTGAGTATTGAGTATTGAAAGGTGTGAATTGACGACATTCTATTGAGGATTGAGAACTGACGAATGATTGTTGAGGACTGAGGTCTGAAGATTGAGGATTCAGGATTGTTGATTCAGGATTGATGTTTGAGGACTGAGAATTGTGGATTGAGTATTGAGGATTGAGGATTGAGGATTGAGGATTGAGGATAAGAAGATTGAGGATTGGGTATTGCGGATTGAATATTGAGGATTGAGGATTGAGGATTGAGGATTGAGGACTGAAGATTGAATATTGATGATTGATGATTGAGGATTGAGGATTGAGGGTTGTGGATAGTGGACGAGGACTGAGGGTTGAGTATTGATGTGTGAGCTCTGAGGATTCAGGATTGAGGACTGAGAGTTGAGGATTGAGGATTGAAGTTTGAGGATTGGGAATTGAGGATTGAAGAATGAGGATTGAGGACTGTGGATTGAGGATTGCGGATTGAAGATTGAGTATTGAGGATTGAACATTGAGGATTGAGGATTGAGAATTGAGGATTGGGGATTGAAGATTGAGTATTGAGGATTGGAGATTGAGGATTGAGGATTGAAGATTGAGGATTGAGGATTGAGGGTTGAGGATTGGGGATTGAGGATTGAAGATTGAATAATGATGTTTGAAGATTGAGGATTGAGGATTGATGGTTGTGGATAGAGGACGAGGACTGAGGGTTGAATATTGATGTTTGAGGTCTGAGGATTGAGGATTGAGGATTGAGAATTGAGGATTGAGGATTGAGGATTGAAGATTGAGTATTGGGTATTGAGGATTGAAGAATGAGTATTGAGGATTGAGAATTGAGGATTGAGGATTGCAGATTGAGTATTGAGGATTGAGGATTGAGGATTGAGGACTGAGGATTGAGGATCGAGGATTGAGGATTGAGTATTGAGGATTGAAGATTGAGTATTGAGGATTGAAGATTGAGGATTGAAGATTGAGGATTGAGGATTGAGGATTGAGGATTGAGGATTGAAGATTGAGTATTGAGGATTGAAGGTTGAGGATTCAGGATTGAGTACTGAGGATTGAGGATTGAGGATTGAGGATTGAGGATTGAGGATTGAGGATTGAGGATTGAGGATTGAGGATTGAAGATTGAGTATTGAGGATTGAAGATTGAGGATTGAGGATTGAGGATTGAGGATTGAGGTTGAGGATTGAAGATTGAGGATTGGGGATTGAGGATTGACGATTGATGACTGGGGATTGAGGATTGAAGATTGAGTATTAAGGATTGAAGATTGAGGATTGGGTATTGAGGATTGAGGAATGAGGATTGAGGATTGAGGATTGAGGTTTGAGGTCTGAGGACTGAGGATTGAGTATTGAGAATTGAGGATTGAGGATTGAGGATTGAAGATTGAGGATGGGGAACTGAGTGTTGAGGGTTGAGTGATGAGAATTGAAGTTTGTGGATAGAGATTTTAAGATTGCAGACTGAGTATTGAGTATTGAAAGGTGTGAATTGACGATATTGTATTGAGGATTGAGAACTGACGAATGATTGCTGAGGACTGCGGACTGAAGGTTGAGGATTCAGGATTGTGGATTCAGGATTGAGGTTTGAGGACTGAGAATTGAGGATTGAGTATTGAGGATTGAGGATTGAGGATTGAGGATTGAGGATTGAAGATTGAGGATTGGGTATTGTGGATTGAACATTGAGGATTGAGGATTGAGGATTGAGGATTGAGGATTGAGGACTGAAGATTGAATATTGATGATTGATGATTGAGGATTGAGGATTGAGCATTGTGAGTTGAGGACGAGGACTGAGGGTTGAGTATTGATGTGTGAGGTCTGAGGATTGAGGATTGAGGATTGAGAGTTGAGGATTGAGGATTGAAGATTGAGGATTGGGTGTTGAGGATTGCAGAATGAGGATTGAGGATTGAGGATTGAGGATTGAGGATTGAAGATTGAGTATAGAGGATTGCACATTGAGGATTGAGGATTGAGAATTGAGGATTGGGGATTGAAGATTGAGGATTGAGGATTGGGGGATTGGGGATTGAAGAATGAATACTGATGATTGAAGATTGAGGATTGAGGATTGATGTTTGTGGATAGACGACGAGGACTGAGGGTTGAATATTGAGTATTGAAGTTTGAGGATTTATGACTGAGGATTGAGGATTAAGGATTGAAGATTGGGGATTGAGGATCTAGGATTGGAGATTGATTATTGAGGATTGAAGATTGAGGATTGAGGATTGAGGATTGAGAATTGAGAATTGAGGATGAGGACTGAGGGTTGAGGATTGAGGTTTGAGGAATGAGGATTGAGGGTTGAGGATTGAGGATTGAGGATTGAGGATTGAGGATTGAGGATTGAGTATTGAAGATTGAGTATTGATGCCTGAGGATTGAGGATTGTGGATTGAGGATTGTGGATTGAGGATTGAAGATTGAGTATTGGGGATTGAAGATTGAGGATTGAGACTTGATTATTGAATATTGTGGATTGAGTATTGAACCATGAGTATTCAGAATATTGTATTGAGTATAGAGAATTGAGGATTGATGGTTGAGTATTGAGGATTGATGGCTGAGGGTTGTGTCTTGAATATTGAGGATTGAGGATTGAGGATTGAGGATAGAGCATTGAGGATTGAAGATTGAGTATTGATGATTGAATATTGAGGATTGAGGATTGAGGTTTGAGGATTGAGGACGAGGACTGACGGTTGAAGATGAGGTTTGAGGATTGAGGATTGTGGATTGAGGACTGAGGATTGAGGATTGAGGATTGAGCATTGAGGATTGAAGATTGATGACTGGGGATTGAGGATTGAAGATTGAGGATTGAGGATTGAGGATTGAGGATTGAGGATTGAAGATTGAGGATTGTGGATTGAGGATCGAGGATTGAGCATTGAGGATTGGGGATTGAAGATTGAGTATTGAGGATTGAGGATTGAGGATTGAGGATTGAGGATTGAGGTTGAGGATTGAAGATTGAGGTTTGGGGATTGAGGATTGAAATTGAGTATTGAGGATTCAAGATTGAGGATCGAGATTTTATTATTCAATATTGTGGATTGAGTATTGAACCATGAGTATTCAGAACATTATATTGGGTATTGAGAATTGAGGATTGATGGTTGAGTATTGATGATTGACGGCTGCGGGTTGTGTCTTGAATATTGAGGATTGAGAATTGAGGATTGAGGATAGTGCATTGAGGATTGAAGATTGAGTATTGATGATTGAATATTGAGGATTGAGGATTGAGGTTTGAGGATTGAGGACGAGGACTGACGGTAGAGGATTGAGGTTTGAGGATTGAGGATTCAGGACTGAGGATTGAGGATGAGGGCTGAGGGTCGGGGACTGAGGCTTGACGACTGAGCACTGAGGATTGAGGATTGAGAATTGAGGACTGATGATTGAGGATTGAGAATTGAGGACTGATGATTGAGGATTGAAGATTGAGGATTGGGTATTGAGGACTGAAGAATGAGGATTGAGGATTGAGGATTGAGGATTGTGTATTGAGAACCTAGGATTGGAGATTGATTATTGAGGATTGATGATTGGGGATTGAGGATTGAGGATTGAGGATCTAGGATTGGTAATCGATTATTGAGGATTGAGGTTTGAGGTCTGAGGACTGAGGATTGAGGATTGAGAATTGATGATTGAGGATTGAGTATTGAAGATTGAGGATGGGGGACTGAGTGTTGAGGGTTGAGTGATGAGAATTGAAGTTTGTGGATAGAGATTTTAAGATTGCAGACTGAGTATTGAGTATTGAAAGGTGTGAATTGACGACATTCTATTGAGGATTGAGAACTGACGAATGATTGTTGAGGACTGAGGTCTGAAGATTGAGGATTCAGGATTGTTGATTCAGGATTGATGTTTGAGGACTGAGAATTGTGGATTGAGTATTGAGGATTGAGGATTGAGGATTGAGGATTGAGGATAAGAAGATTGAGGATTGGGTATTGCGGATTGAATATTGAGGATTGAGGATTGAGGATTGAGGATTGAGGACTGAAGATTGAATATTGATGATTGATGATTGAGGATTGAGGATTGAGGGTTGTGGATAGTGGACGAGGACTGAGGGTTGAGTATTGATGTGTGAGCTCTGAGGATTCAGGATTGAGGACTGAGAGTTGAGGATTGAGGATTGAAGTTTGAGGATTGGGAATTGAGGATTGAAGAATGAGGATTGAGGACTGTGGATTGAGGATTGCGGATTGAAGATTGAGTATTGAGGATTGAACATTGAGGATTGAGGATTGAGAATTGAGGATTGGGGATTGAAGATTGAGTATTGAGGATTGGAGATTGAGGATTGAGGATTGAAGATTGAGGATTGAGGATTGAGGGTTGAGGATTGGGGATTGAGGATTGAAGATTGAATAATGATGTTTGAAGATTGAGGATTGAGGATTGATGGTTGTGGATAGAGGACGAGGACTGAGGGTTGAATATTGATGTTTGAGGTCTGAGGATTGAGGATTGAGGATTGAGAATTGAGGATTGAGGATTGAGGATTGAAGATTGAGTATTGGGTATTGAGGATTGAAGAATGAGTATTGAGGATTGAGAATTGAGGATTGAGGATTGCAGATTGAGTATTGAGGATTGAGGATTGAGGATTGAGGACTGAGGATTGAGGATCGAGGATTGAGGATTGAGTATTGAGGATTGAAGATTGAGTATTGAGGATTGAAGATTGAGGATTGAAGATTGAGGATTGAGGATTGAGGATTGAGGATTGAGGATTGAAGATTGAGTATTGAGGATTGAAGGTTGAGGATTCAGGATTGAGTACTGAGGATTGAGGATTGAGGATTGAGGATTGAGGATTGAGGATTGAGGATTGAGGATTGAGGATTGAGGATTGAAGATTGAGTATTGAGGATTGAAGATTGAGGATTGAGGATTGAGGATTGAGGATTGAGGTTGAGGATTGAAGATTGAGGATTGGGGATTGAGGATTGACGATTGAGGATAGAGTATTGGGGATTGAGAATTGAGGATTGAGGAATGAAATTGAGTATTGAGGATTGAAGATTGAGGATTGAGATTTGATTATTGAATATTGTGGATTGAGTATTGAACCATGAGTATTCAGAATATTCTATTGAGTATTGAGAATTGAGGATTGATGGTTGAGTATTGAGGATTGATGGCTGAGGGTTGTGTCTTGAATATTGAGGATTGAGGATTGAGGATTGAGGATAGAGCAATGACGATTGAAGACTGAGTATTGATGATTGAATATTGAGGATTGAGGATTGAGGTTTGAGGATTGAGGACGAGGACTGACGGTTGAGTATTGAGGTTTGAGGATCGAGGATTGTGGATTGAGGACTGAGGATTGAGGATTGAGGATTGAGCATTGAGGATTGAAGATTGATGACTGGGGATTGAGGATTGAAGATTGAGTATTAAGGATTGAAGATTGAGGATTGGGTATTGAGGATTGAGGAATGAGGATTGAGGATTGAGGATTGAGGATTGAGGATTGAAGACTGAGCATTGAGGATTGAAGATTGACGATTGAGAATTAAGGATTAAAGATTGAGGATTAAGGATTGAAGATTGGGGATTGATGGTCTAGGATTGGAGATTGATTATTGAGGATTGAAGATTGAGAATTGAGGATTGAGGATTGAGGGTTGAGGATTGAGGACGAGGACTGACGGTTGAGGATTGAGGTTTGAGGATTGAGGATTGAGGATTGAGGACTGAGGCTGAGGATTGAGGATTGAGCATAGAGGATTGAAGACTGAGGACTGGCGATTGAGGATTGAAGATTGAGGATTAAGGATTGAGGATTGTGGATTGAGGATCTAGGATTGGAGATTGATTATTGGGCATTGAAGATTGAGGATTGAGTATTGAGGATTGAGAATTGAGAATTGAGGATGTGGACTGAGGTTTGAGGATTGAGAGTTGAGGATTGAGGATTGAAGATTGAGGATTGGGTAGTGAGGATTGAAGAATGAGGATTGAGGATTGAGAATTGAGGATTGAGGATAGAAGATTGAGTATTGAGGATTGAACATTGAGGCTTGAGGATTGAGAATTGAGGATTGTGGATTGAAGAATGAGTATTGAGGATTGAAGATTGAGGATTGAGGATTGAGGATTGAGGATTGAGGATTGAGGATTGAGGATTGGGGGATTGGGGATTGAAGATTGAATATTGATGATTGAAGGTTGAGTATAGAGGATTGATGTTTGTGGATAGAGGACGAGGACTGAGGGTTGAACATTGATGTTTGAGGTCTGAGGATTGAGGATTGAGGATTGAGAATTGAGGATTGAGGATTGAGGATTGAAGATTGAGGATTGGGTATTGAGGATTGAAGAATGAGGATTGAGGATTGAGGATTGAGGATTGAGGATTGCAGATTGAGTATTGAGGATTGAGGATTGAGGATTGAGGATTGTGGATTGAGGATTGAGGACTGAGGATTGAGGATTGAGGATTGAGAATTGAGAATTGAGTATGAGGACTGTGGGTTGAGGATTGAGGTTTGAGGAATGAGAATTGAGGTTTGGGGAATGAGGAATGAGGATTGAGGATTGAGGATTGAGGATTGAGGATTGAAGACTGAGTATTGATGCCTGAGGATTGAGGATTGTGGATTGAGGATTGTGGATTGAGGATTGAAGATTGAGTATTGGGGATAGAAGATTGAGGATTGAGGATTTAGGAATGAGGATGGAGGATGAGGACTGACGGTTGAGGATTGAGGTTGGAGGATTGAGGGTTGAGGATTGAGGACTGAGGATTGAGGATTGAGGATTGAGCATTGAGGATTGAAGATTGAGGATTGAGGATTGAAGATTGAGGATTGAGGATTCAGAATTGAGAATTGAGTATGAGGACTGAGGGTTGAGGATTGAGGTTTGAGGAATGAGGATTGAGGGTTGGGGAATGAGGATTGAGGATTGAGGATTGAGGAATGAGGATCGAGAATTGAGGACTGATGATTGAGGATTGAAGGTTGAGGATTGGGTATTGAGGATTGAAGGATGAGGATTGAGGATTTAGGATTGAGGGTTGCGGATTGAGGACCTAGGATTGGAGATTGATTATTGACGATTGATGATTGGGGTTTGAGGATTGAGGATTGAGGATCTAGGATTGGTAATCGATTATTGAGGATTGAGGTTTGAGGTCTGAGGACTGAGGATTGAGTATTGAGAATTGAGGATTGAGGATTGAGGATTGAAGGTTGAGGATGGGGAACTGAGTGTTGAGGGTTGAGTGATGAGAATTGAAGTTTGTGGATAGAGATTTTAAGATTGCAGACTGAGTATTGAGTATTGAAAGGTGTGAATTGACGATATTGTATTGAGGATTGAGAACTGACGAATGATTGCTGAGGACTGCGGACTGAAGGTTGAGGATTCAGGATTGTGGATTCAGGATTGAGGTTTGAGGACTGAGAATTGAGGATTGAGTATTGAGGATTGAGGATTGAGGATTGAGGATTGAGGATTGAAGATTGAGGATTGGGTATTGTGGATTGAACATTGAGGATTGAGGATTGAGGATTGAGGATTGAGGATTGAGGACTGAAGATTGAATATTGATGATTGATGATTGAGGATTGAGGATTGAGCATTGTGAGTTGAGGACGAGGACTGAGGGTTGAGTATTGATGTGTGAGGTCTGAGGATTGAGGATTGAGGATTGAGAGTTGAGGATTGAGGATTGAAGATTGAGGATTGGGTGTTGAGGATTGCAGAATGAGGATTGAGGATTGAGGATTGAGGATTGAGGATTGAAGATTGAGTATTGAGGATTGCACATTGAGGATTGAGGATTGAGAATTGAGGATTGGGGATTGAAGATTGAGGATTGAGGATTGGGGGATTGGGGATTGAAGAATGAATACTGATGATTGAAGATTGAGGATTGAGGATTGATGTTTGTGGATAGACGACGAGGACTGAGGGTTGAATATTGAGTATTGAAGTTTGAGGATTTATGACTGAGGATTGAGGATTAAGGATTGAAGATTGGGGATTGAGGATCTAGGATTGGAGATTGATTATTGAGGATTGAAGATTGAGGATTGAGGATTGAGGATTGAGAATTGAGAATTGAGGATGAGGACTGAGGGTTGAGGATTGAGGTTTGAGGAATGAGGATTGAGGGTTGAGGATTGAGGATTGAGGATTGAGGATTGAGGATTGAGGATTGAGTATTGAAGATTGAGTATTGATGCCTGAGGATTGAGGATTGTGGATTGAGGATTGTGGATTGAGGATTGAAGATTGAGTATTGGGGATTGAAGATTGAGGATTGAGACTTGATTATTGAATATTGTGGATTGAGTATTGAACCATGAGTATTCAGAATATTGTATTGAGTATAGAGAATTGAGGATTGATGGTTGAGTATTGAGGATTGATGGCTGAGGGTTGTGTCTTGAATATTGAGGATTGAGGATTGAGGATTGAGGATAGAGCATTGAGGATTGAAGATTGAGTATTGATGATTGAATATTGAGGATTGAGGATTGAGGTTTGAGGATTGAGGACGAGGACTGACGGTTGAAGATGAGGTTTGAGGATTGAGGATTGTGGATTGAGGACTGAGGATTGAGGATTGAGGATTGAGCATTGAGGATTGAAGATTGATGACTGGGGATTGAGGATTGAAGATTGAGGATTGAGGATTGAGGATTGAGGATTGAGGATTGAAGATTGAGGATTGTGGATTGAGGATCGAGGATTGAGCATTGAGGATTGGGGATTGAAGATTGAGTATTGAGGATTGAGGATTGAGGATTGAGGATTGAGGATTGAGGTTGAGGATTGAAGATTGAGGTTTGGGGATTGAGGATTGAAATTGAGTATTGAGGATTCAAGATTGAGGATCGAGATTTTATTATTCAATATTGTGGATTGAGTATTGAACCATGAGTATTCAGAACATTATATTGGGTATTGAGAATTGAGGATTGATGGTTGAGTATTGATGATTGACGGCTGCGGGTTGTGTCTTGAATATTGAGGATTGAGAATTGAGGATTGAGGATAGTGCATTGAGGATTGAAGATTGAGTATTGATGATTGAATATTGAGGATTGAGGATTGAGGTTTGAGGATTGAGGACGAGGACTGACGGTAGAGGATTGAGGTTTGAGGATTGAGGATTCAGGACTGAGGATTGAGGATGAGGGCTGAGGGTCGGGGACTGAGGCTTGACGACTGAGCACTGAGGATTGAGGATTGAGAATTGAGGACTGATGATTCAGGATTGAGAATTGAGGACTGATGATTGAGGATTGAAGATTGAGGATTGGGTATTGAGGACTGAAGAATGAGGATTGAGGATTGAGGATTGAGGATTGTGTATTGAGAACCTAGGATTGGAGATTGATTATTGAGGATTGATGATTGGGGATTGAGGATTGAGGATTGAGGATCTAGGATTGGTAATCGATTATTGAGGATTGAGGTTTGAGGTCTGAGGACTGAGGATTGAGGATTGAGAATTGATGATTGAGGATTGAGTATTGAAGATTGAGGATGGGGGACTGAGTGTTGAGGGTTGAGTGATGAGAATTGAAGTTTGTGGATAGAGATTTTAAGATTGCAGACTGAGTATTGAGTATTGAAAGGTGTGAATTGACGACATTCTATTGAGGATTGAGAACTGACGAATGATTGTTGAGGACTGAGGTCTGAAGATTGAGGATTCAGGATTGTTGATTCAGGATTGATGTTTGAGGACTGAGAATTGTGGATTGAGTATTGAGGATTGAGGATTGAGGATTGAGGATTGAGGATAAGAAGATTGAGGATTGGGTATTGCGGATTGAATATTGAGGATTGAGGATTGAGGATTGAGGATTGAGGACTGAAGATTGAATATTGATGATTGATGATTGAGGATTGAGGATTGAGGATTGAGGGTTGTGGATAGTGGACGAGGACTGAGGGTTGAGTATTGATGTGTGAGCTCTGAGGATTCAGGATTGAGGACTGAGAGTTGAGGATTGAGGATTGAAGTTTGAGGATTGGGAATTGAGGATTGAAGAATGAGGATTGAGGACTGTGGATTGAGGATTGCGGATTGAAGATTGAGTATTGAGGATTGAACATTGAGGATTGAGGATTGAGAATTGAGGATTGGGGATTGAAGATTGAGTATTGAGGATTGGAGATTGAGGATTGAGGATTGAAGATTGAGGATTGAGTATTGAGGATTGAGGATTGCAGATTGAGGATTGCAGATTGAGTATTGAGGATTGAGGATTGAGGATTGAGGATTGAGACTTGTGGCTTGAGGATTGAGTATTGAGGATTGAGGATTGAAGATTGAGTATTGAGGATTGAAGATTGAGGATTCAAGATTGAGGATTGATAATTAAGGATTGAGGGTTGAAGATTGAGGATTGAGGATTGAAATTGAGTATTGAGGATTGAAGATTGAGGATTGAGATTTGATTATTGAATATTGTGGTTTGAGTACCGAACCATGCGGATACAGGATATTCTATTGAGTATTGAGAATTGAGGATTGATGGTAGAGTATTGAGGAATGTTGGCTGAGGGTTGTGTGTTGAATATTGAGGATTGTGGATTGAGGATTGAGGATTGAGGATTGAGGATTGAAGATTGAGTATTGAGGATTGAATATTGAGGATTGTGGATTGACGATTGAGGATTGAGGAATGAGGATTGACGATTGAGTATTGAAGATTGAGGATTTATGACTGAGGATTGAGGTTTAAGGGTTGAAGATTGAGGACTGAGGATTGAGGATTGAGGATTGATCATTGAGGATTGAAGATTGAGGACTGGGGATTGAGGATTGAAAATTTAGGATTAAGGATTGAAGATTGGGGATTGAGGATCTAGGATTGGAGATTGATTATTGAGGATTGAAGATTGTGGATTGAGGATTGAGGACTGAGAATTGAGAATTGAGTATGAGGACTGAGGGTTGAGGATTGAAGTTTGAGAAATGAGGATTGAGGGTTGAGGATTGAGGATTGAGGATTGAGGATTGAGGATTGAGGATTGAGTATTGAAGATTGAGTATTGATGCCCGAGGATTGAGGATTGAGGATTGAGGATTGAGGATCGAGGATTGAAGATTGAGAATTGAGGATTGATGGTTGAGTATTGAGGATTGAGAATTGAGGATTGAGGATTGAGTATTGAAGATTGAGGATTGATGATTGAGGATTGAGGATTGAGGATCGAGGATTGAGGGTTGAATATTGAGAATTGAGGATTGAGGATTGAGGATTGAGGATTAAGGATTGAAGATTGGGGATTGAGGATCTATAATTGGGGATTGATTATTAAGGATTGAAGATTGAGGATAGAGGATTGAGGATTGAGAATTGAGAATTGAGTATGAGGACTGAGGGTTGAGGATTGAGGTTTGAGAAATGAGGATTGAGGAATGAGGATTGAGGATTGGGGATTGAGGATTGAGGATTGAGGATTGTAGATTGAAGATTGGGTATTGAGGATTGAAGAATGAGGATTGAGGATTGAGGATTGAGGATTGACGATTGCAGATTGAGTATTGAGGATTGAGGATTGAGGATTCAGGATTGAGGATTGAGGATTGAGGGTTGAGGATTGAGGATTGAGGATTGAGGATTGAAGATTGAGTATTGATGATTGAATATTGAGGATTGAGGATTGAGGATTGAGGATTGAGGTTGAGGATTGAGGATTGAGGATTGAGGATTGAGGATTGGGGATTGAAGATTGAGTATTGAGGATTGAGGATTGAGGATTGAGGATTGAGGATTGAGGATTGAGGATTGAAGATTGAGGATTGTGGATTCAGGATTGAGGATTGAGGATTGAGGATTGAGGATTGAAGATTGAATATTGATGATTGAAGGTTGAGGATTGAGGATTGATGGTTGTGGATAGAGGACGAGGACTGAGGGATGAATATTGATGTTTGAGGTCTGAGGATTGAGGATTGAGGATTGAGAATTGGGGATTGAGGATTGAGGATTGAAGATTGAAGATTGGGTATTGAGGATTGAAGAATGAGGATTGAGGATTGAGGATTGAGTATTGACGATTGCAGATTGAGTATTGAGGATTGAGGATTGAGGATTGAGGATTGAGGATTGAGGATTGAGGACTGAGGATTGAGGATTGAGGATTGAGCATTGAGGATTGAAGATTGATGACTGGGGATTGAGGATTGAAGATTGAGGATTGAGGATTGAGGGTTGAGGATTGAGGATTGGAGATTGAGGATTGTGGATTGAGGATTGAGAATTGAGGATTGAGGATTGAAATTGAGTATTGAGGATTGGAGATTGTGGATTGAGACTTGATTATTGAATATTGTGGATTGAGTATTGAACCATGAGTATTCAGAATATTGTATTGAGTATTGAGAATTGAGGATTGATGGTTGAGTATTGAGGATTGATGTCTGAGGGTTGTGTCTTGAATATTGAGGATTGCGGATTGAGGATTGAGGGTAGAGCATTGAGGATTGAAGATTGAGTATTGATGATTGAATATTGAGGATTGAGGGTTGAGGATTGAGGATTGAGGACGAGGACTGACGGCTGAAGATTGAGGTTTGAGGATTGAGGATTGTGGTTTGAGGACTGAGGATTGAGGATTGAGGATTGGGCATTGAGGATTGAAGATTGATGACTGGGGATTGAGGATTGAAGATTGAGTATTAAGGATTGAAGCTTGGGGATTGAGGATCTAGGATTGGAGATTGATTATTGAGAATTGAAGATTGAGGATTGAGGATTGAGGATTGAGAATTGAGTACTGAGGATGAGGACTGAGGGTTGAGGATTGAGGTTTGAGGATTGAGGATTGAGGATTGAGGATTGAGGATTGAGTATTGAAGATTGAGTATTGATGCCTGAGGACTGAGGATCGAGGATTGAGGATTGAGGATTGGAGATTGATTATTGAGGATTGAAGATTGAGGATTGAGGATTGAGGATTGAGAATTGAGAATTGAGAATTGAGTATGAGGACAGAGGGTTGAGGATTGAGGTTTGAGGAATGAGGATTGAGGGTTGAGGATTGAGGATTGAGGATTGAGGATTGAGGACTGAGTATTGAAGATTGAGTATTGATGCCTGAGGACAGAGGATCGAGGATTGAGGATTGAGTATTTAAGATTGATTATTGAGGATTGAAGATTGAGGATTGAGGATTGAGGATTGAGAATTGAGAATTGAGTACGAGGACTGAGGGTTGAGGATTGAGGTTTGAGGAATGAGGATTGAGGGTTGGGGAATGAGGATTGAGGATTGAGGATTGAGGATTGAGGATTGAGGATTGAGGATTGAAGATTGAGTATTGATGATTGAATATTGAGGATTGAGGATTGAGGTTTGAGGACTGAGGACGAGGACTGACGGTAGAGGGTTGATGTTTGAGGATTGAGCATTGAGGACCGAGGATTGAGGATCAGGGCTGAGGGTCGGGGACTCAGGTTTGACGACTGAGGACTGAGGATTGAGGATCGAGAATTGAGGACTGATGATTGAGGATTGAAGATTGAGGATTGGGTATTGAGGATTGAAGAATGAGCATTGAGGATTGAGGATTGAGGATTGAGGATTGCAGATTGAGTATTGTGGATTGAGGATTGAGGTTTGAGGAATGAGGATTGAGGGTTGGGGAATGAGGATTGAGGATTGAGGATTGAGGATTGAGCATTGAAGATTGAGTATTGATGCCTGAGGATTGAGGATTGAGGATTGATGATTGAGGATCGAGGATTGAAGATTGAGAATTGAGGATTGATGATTGAGGATTGAGGATTGAGTATTGAGGATTGAGGATTGAGGATTGAAGATTGAATATTGATGATTGAAGATTGAGGATTGAGGATTGAGGGTTGTGGTTTGAGGACGAGAACTGAGGGTTGAATATTGATGTTTGAGGTCTGAGGATTGAGGATTGAGGAGTGAGAATTGAGGATTGAGGATTGAGGATTGAAGATTGAGGATTGGGTATTGAGGATTGAAGAATGAGCATTGAGGATTGAGGATTGAGGATTGAGGATTGCAGATTGAGTATTGAGGATTGAGGATTGAGGATTGAGGATTGAGACTTGTGGATTGAGGATTGAGTATTGAGATATTGAGGATTGAAGATTGAGTATTGAGGATTGAAGATTGAGGATTGAAGATTGAGGATTGATAATTAAGGATTGAGGGTTGAAGATTGAGGATTGAGGATTGAAACTGAGTATTGAGGATTGAAGATTGAGGATTGAGATTTGATTATTGAATATTGTGGTTTGAGTACCGAACCATGCGGATACAGGATATTGTATTGAGTATTGAGAATTGAGGATTGATGGTTGAGTATTGAGGAATGTTGGCTGAGGGTTGTGTGTTGAATATTGAGGATTGGGGATTGAGGATTGAGGATTGAGGATAGAGCATTGAGGATTGAAGATTGAGTATTGATGATTGAATATTGAGGATTGAGGATTGAGGTTTGAGGATTGAGGACGAGGACTGACGGTTGAAGATGAGGTTTGAGGATTGAGGATTGTGGATTGAGGACTGAGGATTGAGGATTGAGGATTGAGCATTGAGGATTGAAGATTGATGACTGGGGATTGAGGATTGAAGATTGAGGATTGAGGATTGAGGATTGAGGATTGAGGATTGAAGATTGAGGATTGTGGATTGAGGATTGAGGATTGAGGATTGAGGATTGGGGATTGAAGATTGAGTATTGAGGATTGAGGATTGAGGATTGAGGATTGAGGATTGAGGATTGAGGATTGAAGATTGAGGATTGTGGATTCAGGATTGAGGATTGAGGATTGAGGATTGAGGATTGAAGATTGAATATTGATGATTGAAGGTTGAGGATTGAGGATTGATGGTTGTGGATAGAGGACGAGGACTGAGGGTTGAATATTGATGTTTGAGGTCTGAGGATTGAGGATTGAGGATTGAGAATTGGGGATTGAGGATTGAGGATTGAAGATTGAAGATTGGGTATTGAGGATTGAAGAATGAGGATTGAGGATTGAGGATTGAGTATTGACGATTGCAGATTGAGTATTGAGGATTGAGGATTGAGGATTGAGGATTGAGGATTGAGGATTGAGGACTAAGGATTGAGGATTGAGGATTGAGCATTGAGGATTGAAGATTGATGACTGGGGATTGAGGATTGAAGATTGAGGATTGAGGATTGAGGGTTGAGGATTGAGGATTGAAGATTGAGGATTGTGGATTGAGGATTGAGAATTGAGGATTGAGGATTGAAATGGAGTATTGAGGATTGGAGATTGTGGATTGAGACTTGATTATTGAATATTGTGGACTGAGTATTGAACCATGAGTATTCAGAATATTGTATTGAGTATTGAGAATTGAGGATTGATGGTTGAGTATTGAGGATTGATGGCTGAGGGTTGTGTCTTGAATATTGAGGATTGCGGATTGAGGATTGAGGATAGAGCATTGAGGATTGAAGATTGAGTATTGATGATTGAATATTGAGGATTGAGGGTAGAGGTTTGAGGATTGAGGACGAGGACTGACGGCTGAAGATTGAGGTTTGAGGATTGAGGATTGTGGTTTGAGGACTGAGGATTGAGGATTGAGGATTGGGCATTGAGGATTGAAGATTGATGACTGGGGATTGAGGATTGAAGATTGAGTATTAAGGATTGAAGATTGGGGATTGAGGATCTAGGATTGGAGATTGATTATTGAGGATTGAAGGTTGAGGATTGAGGATTGAGGATTGAGAATTGAGAACTGAGTATGAGGACTGAGGGTTGAGGATTGAGGTTTGAGGATTGAGGATTGAGGATTGAGGATTGAGGATTGAGTATTGAAGATTGAGTATTGATGCCTGATGACTGAGGATCGAGGATTGAGGATTGAGGATTGGAGATTGATTATTGAGGATTGAAGATTGAGGATTGAGGATTGAGGATTGAGAATTGAGAATTGAGTATGAGGACTGAGGGTTGAGGATTGAGGTTTGAGGAATGAGGATTGAGGGTTGAGGATTGAGGATTGAGGATTGAGGATTGAGGACTGAGTATTGAAGATTGAGTATTGATGCCTGAGGACTGAGGATCGAGGATTGAGGATTGAGTATTTGAGATTGATTATTGAGGATTGAAGATTGAGGATTGAGGATTGAGGATTGAGAATTGAGAATTGAGTATGAGGACTGAGGGTTGAGGATTGAGGTTTGAGGAATGAGGATTGAGGGTTGGGGAATGAGGATTGAGGATTGAGGATTGAGGATTGAGGATTGAGGATTGAGGATTGAAGATTGAGTATTGATGATTGAATATTGAGGATTGAGGATTGAGGTTTGAGGACTGAGGACGAGGACTGACGGTAGAGGGTTGATGTTTGAGGATTGAGCATTGAGGACCGAGGATTGAGGATGAGGGCTGAGGGTCGGGGACTCAGGTTTGACGACTGAGGACTGAGGATTGAGGATCGAGAATTGAGGACTGATGATTGAGGATTGAAGATTGAGGATTGGGTATTGAGGATTGAAGAATGACCATTGAGGATTGAGGATTGAGGATTGAGGATTGCAGATTGAGTATTGAGGATTGAGGATTGAGGTTTGAGGAATGAGGATTGAGGGTTGGGGAATGAGGATTGAGGATTGAGTATTGAGGATTGAGCATTGAAGAATGAGTATTGATGCCTGAGGATTGAGGATTGAGGATTGATGATTGAGGATCGAGGATTGAAGATTGAGAATTGAGGATTGAAGATTGAGGATTGAGGATTGAGTATTGAGGATTGAGGATTGAGGATTGAAGATTGAATATTGATGATTGAAGATTGACGATTGAGGATTGAGGGTTGTGGATTGAGGACGAGAACTGAGGGTTGAATATTGATGTTTGAGGTCTGAGGATTGAGGATTGAGGATTGAGGATTGAGGATTGAGGATTGAGGATTGAAGATTGAGGATTGGGTATTGAGGATTGAAGAATGAGCATTGAGGATTGAGGATTGAGGATTGAGGATTGCAGATTGAGGATTGCAGATTGAGTATTGAGGATTGAGGATTGAGGATTGAGGATTGAGACTTGTGGCTTGAGGATTGAGTATTGAGGATTGAGGATTGAAGATTGAGTATTGAGGATTGAAGATTGAGGATTGAAGATTGAGGATTGATAATTAAGGATTGAGGGTTGAAGATTGAGGATTGAGGATTGAAATTGAGTATTGAGGATTGAGGATTGAGGATTGAGGAATGAGGATTGACGATTGAGTATTGAAGATTGAGGATTTATGACTGAGGATTGAGGTTTAAGGGTTGAAGATTGAGGACTGAGGATTGAGGATTGAGGATTGATCATTGAGGATTGAAGATTGAGGACTGGGGATTGAGGATTGAAAATTTAGGATTAAGGATTGAAGATTGGGGATTGAGGATCTAGGATTGGAGATTGATTATTGAGGATTGAAGATTGTGGATTGAGGATTGAGGACTGAGAATTGAGAATTGAGTATGAGGACTGAGGGTTGAGGATTGAAGTTTGAGAAATGAGGATTGAGGGTTGAGGATTGAGGATTGAGGATTGAGGATTGAGGATTGAGTATTGAAGATTGAGTATTGATGCCCGAGGATTGAGGATTGAGGATTGAGGATTGAGGATCGAGGATTGAAGATTGAGAATTGAGGATTGATGGTTGAGTATTGAGGATTGAGAATTGAGGATTGAGGATTGAGTATTGAAGATTGAGTATTGATGATTGAGGATTGAGGATTGAGGATCGAGGATTGAGGGTTGAATATTGAGAATTGAGGATTGAGGATTGAGGATTGAGGATTAAGGATTGAAGATTGGGGATTGAGGATCTATAATTGGGGATTGATTATTAAGGATTGAAGATTGAGGATAAAGGATTGAGGATTGAGAATTGAGAATTGAGGATGAGGACTGAGGGTTGAGGATTGAGGTTTGAGGAATGAGGATTGAGGAATGAGGATTGAGGATTGGGGATTGAGGATTGAGGATTGAGGATTGTAGATTGAAGATTGGGTATTGAGGATTGAAGAATGAGGATTGAGGATTGAGGATTGAGGATTGACGATTGCAGATTGAGTATTGAGGATTGAGGATTGAGGATTCAGGATTGAGGATTGAGGATTGAGGGTTGAGGATTGAGGATTGAGGATTGAGGATTGAAGATTGAGTATTGATGATTGAATATTGAGGATTGAGGATTGAGGATTGAGGATTGAGGTTGAGGATTGAAGATTGAGGTTTGGGGATTGAGGATTGAAATAGGGTATTGAGGATTCAGGATTGAGGATCGAGATTTTATTATTCAATATTGTGGATTGAGTATTGAACCATGAGTATTCAGAACATTATATTGGGTATTGAGAATTGAGGATTGATGGTTGAGTATTGAGGATTGACGGCTGCGGGTTGTGTCTTGAATATTGAGGATTGAGAATTGAGGATTGAGGATAGTGCATTGAGGATTGAAGATTGAGTATTGATGATTGAATATTGAGGATTGAGGATTGAGGTTTGGGGATTGAGGACGAGGACTGACGGTTGAAGATGAGGTTTGAGGATTGAGGATTGTGGATTGAGGAGTGAGGATTGAGGATTGAGGATTGAGCATTGAGGATTGAAGATTGATGACTGGGGATTGAGGATTGAAGATTGAGGATTGAGGATTGAGGATTGAGGATTGAGGATTGAAGATTGAGGATTGTGGATTGAGGATTGAGGATTGAGGATTGAGGATTGGGGATTGAAGATTGAGTATTGAGGATTGAGGATTGAGGATTGAGGATTGAGGATTGAGGATTGAGGATTGAAGATTGAGGATTGTGGATTCATGATTGAGGATTGAGGATTGAGGATTGAGGATAGAAGATTGAATATTGATGATTGAAGGTTGAGGATTGAGGATTGATGGTTGTGGATAGAGGACGAGGACTGAGGGTTTAATATTGATGTTTGAGATCTGAGGATTGAGGATTGAGGATTGAGAATTGGGGATTGAGGATTGAGGATTGAAGATTGAAGATTGGGTATTGAGGATTGAAGAATGAGGATTGAGGATTGAGGATTGAGTATTGACGATTGCAGATTGAGTATTGAGGATTGAGGAGTGAGGATTGAGTATTGAGGATTGAGGATTGAGGACTGAGGATTGAGGATTGAGGATTGAGCATTGAGGATTGAAGATTGATGACTGGGGATTGAGGATTGAAGATTGAGGATTGAGGATTGAGGATTGAGGATTGAGGATTGAAGATTGAGGATTGTGGATTGAGGATTGAGAATTGAGGATTGAGGATTGAAATTGAGTATTGAGGATTGGAGATTGTGGATTGAGAATTGATTATTGAATATTGTGGATTGAGTATTGAACCATGAGTATTCAGAATATTGCATTGAGTATTGAGTATTGAGGATTGATGGCTGAGGGTTGTGTCTTGAATATTGAGGATTGAGGATTGAGGATTGAGGATTGAGTATTGACGATTGCAGATTGAGTATGAGGACTGAGGGTTGAGGATTGAGGTTTGAGGAATGAGGATTGAGGGTTGAGGATTGAGGATTGAGGATTGAGGATTGAGGACTGAGTATTGAAGATTGAGTAGTGATGCCTGAGGACTGAGGATCGAGGATTGAGGATTGAGTATTTGAGATTGATTATTGAGGATTGAAGATTGAGGATTGAGGATTGAGGATTGAGAATTGAGAATTGAGTATGAGGACTGAGGGTTGAGGATTGAGGTTTGAGGAATGAGGATTGAGGGTTGGGGAATGAGGATTGAGGATTGAGGATTGAGGATTGAGGATTGAGGATTGAGGATTGAAGATTGAGTATTGATGATTTAATATTGAGGATTGAGGATTGAGGTTTGAGGACTGAGGACGAGGACTGACGGTAGAGGGTTGATGTTTGAGGATTGAGCATTGAGGACCGAGGATTGAGGATGAGGGCTGAGGGTCGGGGACTCAGGTTTGACGACTGAGGACTGAGGATTGAGGATCGAGAATAGAGGACTGATGATTGAGGATTGAAGATTGAGGATTGGGTATTGAGGATTGAAGAATGACCATTGAGGATTGAGGATTGAGGATTGAGGATTGCAGATTGAGTATTGAGGATTGAGGATTGAGGTTTGAGGAATGAGGATTGAGGGTTGGGGAATGAGGATTGAGGATTGAGTATTGAGGATTGAGCATTGAAGATTGAGTATTGATGCCTGAGGATTGAGGATTGAGGATTGATGATTGAGGATCGAGGATTGAAGATTGAGAATTGAGGATTGAAGATTGAGGATTGAGGATTGAGTATTGAGGATTGAGGATTGAGGATTGAAGATTGAATATTGATGATTGAAGATTGACGATTGAGGATTGAGGGTTGTGGATTGAGGACGAGAACTGAGGGTTGAATATTGATGTTTGAGGTCTGAGGATTGAGGATTGAGGATTGAGGATTGAGGATTGAGGATTGAGGATTGAAGATTGAGGATTGGGTATTGAGGATTGAAGAATGAGCATTGAGGATTGAGGATTGAGGATTGAGGATTGCAGATTGAGGATTGCAGATTGAGTATTGAGGATTGAGGATTGAGGATTGAGGATTGAGACTTGTGGCTTGAGGATTGAGTATTGAGGATTGAGGATTGAAGATTGAGTATTGAGGATTGAAGATTGAGGATTGAAGATTGAGGATTGATAATTAAGGATTGAGGGTTGAAGATTGAGGATTGAGGATTGAAATTGAGTATTGAGGATTGAGGATTGAGGATTGAGGAATGAGGATTGACGATTGAGTATTGAAGATTGAGGATTTATGACTGAGGATTGAGGTTTAAGGGTTGAAGATTGAGGACTGAGGATTGAGGATTGAGGATTGATCATTGAGGATTGAAGATTGAGGACTGGGGATTGAGGATTGAAAATTTAGGATTAAGGATTGAAGATTGGGGATTGAGGATCTAGGATTGGAGATTGATTATTGAGGATTGAAGATTGTGGATTGAGGATTGAGGACTGAGAATTGAGAATTGAGTATGAGGACTGAGGGTTGAGGATTGAAGTTTGAGAAATGAGGATTGAGGGTTGAGGATTGAGGATTGAGGATTGAGGATTGAGGATTGAGTATTGAAGATTGAGTATTGATGCCCGAGGATTGAGGATTGAGGATTGAGGATTGAGGATCGAGGATTGAAGATTGAGAATTGAGGATTGATGGTTGAGTATTGAGGATTGAGAATTGAGGATTGAGGATTGAGTATTGAAGATTGAGGATTGATCATTGAGGATTGAGGATTGAGGATCGAGGATTGAGGGTTGAATATTGAGAATTGAGGATTGAGGATTGAGGATTGAGGATTAAGGATTGAAGATTGGGGATTGAGGATCTATAATTGGGGATTGATTATTAAGGATTGAAGATTGAGGATAAAGGATTGAGGATTGAGAATTGAGAATTGAGGATGAGGACTGAGGGTTGAGGATTGAGGTTTGAGGAATGAGGATTGAGGAATGAGGATTGAGGATTGGGGATTGAGGATTGAGGATTGAGGATTGTAGATTGAAGATTGGGTATTGAGGATTGAAGAATGAGGATTGAGGATTGAGGATTGAGGATTGACGATTGCAGATTGAGTATTGAGGATTGAGGATTGAGGATTCAGGATTGAGGATTGAGGATTGAGGGTTAAGGATTGAGGATTGAGGATTGAGGATTGAGAATTGAGGATTGAGGATAGTGCATTGAGGATTGAAGATTGAGTATTGATGATTGAATATTGAGGATTGAGGATTGAGGTTTGAGGATTGAGGACGAGGACTGACGGTAGAGGATTGAGGTTTGAGGATTGAGGATTCAGGACTGAGGATTGAGGATGAGGGCTGAGGGTCGGGGACTGAGGTTTGACGACTGAGCACTGAGGACTGAGGATTGAGAATTGAGGACTGATGATTGAGGATTGAAGATTGAGGATTGGGTATTGAGGACTGAAGAATGAGGATTGAGGATTGAGGATAGAGGATTGCCTATTGAGAACCTAGGATTGGAGATTGATTATTGAGGATTGATGATTGGGGATTGAGGATTGAGGATTGAGGATCTAGGATTGGTAATCAATTATTGAGGATTGAGGTTTGAGGTCTGAGGACTGAGGATTGAGGATTGAGAATTGAGGATTGAGGATTGAGTATTGAAGATTGAGGATGGGGGACAGAGTGTTGAGGGTTGAGTGATGAGAATTGAAGTTTGTGGATAGAGATTCTAAGATTGCAGACTGAGTATTGAGTATTGAAAGGTGTGAATTGACGACATTCTATTGAGGATTGAGAACTGACGAATGATTGTTGAGGACTGAGGCCTGAAGATTGAGGATTCAGGATTGTGGATTCAGGATTGATGTTTGAGGACTGAGAATTGTGGATTGAGTATTGAGGATTGAGGATTGAGGATTGAGGATTGAGGATAAGAAGATTGAGGATTGGGTATTGCGGATTGAATATTGAGGATTGAGGATTGAGGATTGAGGATTGAGGACTGAAGATTGAATATTGATGATTGATGATTGAGGATTGAGGATTGAGGGTTGTGGATAGTGGACGAGGACTGAGGGTTGAGTATTGATGTGTGAGGTCTGAGGATTCAGGATTGAGGATTGAGAGTTGAGGATTGAGGATTGAAGATTGAGGATTGGGAATTGAGGATTGAAGAATGAGGATTGAGGACTGTGGATTGAGGATTGCGGATTGAAGATTGAGTATTGAGGATTGAACATTGAGGATTGAGGATTGAGAATTGAGGATTGGGGATTGAAGATTGAGTATTGAGGATTGAAGATTGAGGATTGAGGATTGAAGATTGAGGATTGAGGATTGAGGGTTGAGGATTGGGGATTGAGGATTGAAGATTGAATATTGATGTTTGAAGATTGAGGATTGAGGATTGATGGTTGTGGATAGAGGACGAGGACTGAGGGTTGAATATTGATGTTTGAGGTCTGAGGATTGAGGATTGAGGATTGAGAATTGAGGATTGAGGATTGAGGATTGAAGACTGAGGATTGGGTATTGAGGATTGAAGAATGAGGATTGAGGATTGAGGATTGAGGATTGAGGATTGCAGATTGAGTATTGAGGATTGAGGATTGAGGATTGAGGACTGAGGATTGAGGATTGAGGATTGAAGACTGAGGATTGGGTATTGAGGATTGAAGAATGAGGATTGAGGATTGAGGATTGAGGATTGAGGATTGCAGATTGAGTATTGAGGATTGAGGATTGAGGATTGAGGACTGAGGATTGAGGATCGAGGATTGAGGATTGAGTATTGAGGATTGAAGATTGAGTATTGAGGATTGAAGATTGAGGATTGAGGATTGAGGATTGAGGATTGAGGATTGAAGATTGAGTATTGAGGATTGAAGGTTGAGGATTCAGGATTGAGTACCGAGGATTGAGGATTGAGGATTGAGGATTGAGGATTGAGGATTGAGGATTGAGGATTGAGGATTGAGGATTGAGGATTGAAGATTGAGTATTGAGGATTGAAGATTGAGGATTGAGGATTGAGGATTGAGGATTGAGGTTGAGGATTGAAGATTGAGGATTGGGGATTGAGGATTGACGATTGAGGATAGAGTATTGGGGATTGAGAATTGAGGATTGAGGAATGAAATTGAGTATTGAGGATTGAAGATTGAGGATTGAGATTTGATTATTGAATATTGTGGATTGAGTATTGAACCATGAGTATTCAGAATATTCTATTGAGTATTGAGAATTGAGGATTGATGGTTGAGTATTGAGGATTGATGGCTGAGGGTTGTGTCTTGAATATTGAGGACTGAGGATTGAGGATTGAGGATAGAGCAATGAGGATTGAAGACTGAGTATTGATGATTGAATATTGAGGATTGAGGATTGAGGTTTGAGGATTGAGGACGAGGACTGACGGTTGAGGATTGAGGTTTGAGGATCGAGGATTGTGGATTGAGGACTGAGGATTGAGGATTGAGGATTGAGCATTGAGGATTGAAGATTGATGACTGGGGATTGAGGATTGAAGATTGAGTATTAAGGATTGAAGATTGAGGATTGGGTATTGAGGATTGAGGAATGAGGATTGAGGATTGAGGATTGAGGATTGAGGATTGAAGACCGAGCATTGAGGATTGAAGATCGACGATTGAGAATTAAGGATTAAAGATTGAGGATTAAGGATTGAATATTGGGGATTGATGGTCTAGGATTGGAGATTGATTATTGAGGATTGAAGATTGAGAATTGAGGATTGAGGATTGAGGGTTGAGGATTGAGGACGAGGACTGACGGTTGAGGATTGAGGTTTGAGGATTGAGGATTGAGGATTGAGGACTGAGGCTGAGGATTGAGGATTGAGCATAGGGGATTGAAGACTGAGGACTGGCGATTGAGGATTGAAGATTGAGGATTAAGGATTGAGGATTGTGGATTGAGGATCTAGGATTGGAGATTGATTATTGGGCATTGAAGATTGAGGATTGAGTATTGAGGATTGAGAATTGAGAATTGAGGATGTGGACTGAGGTTTGAGGATTGAGGTTTGAGGAAAGAGATTTGAGGATTGAGGATTGAGGACTGAGGATTGACGATTGATTATTGAAGATTGAGGATTTATGACTGAGGATTGAGGATTGAGGACTGAGGACAGAGGATTGAGGATTGAAGGTTGACTATTGAGGATTGAATATTGAGGATTGTGGATTGAGGATTGAGGATTGGGGATTGAGGATTGACGATTGAGGATTGAGTATTGGGGATTGTGAATTGAGGATTGAGGATTGAAATTGAGTATTGAGGATTGAAGATTGAGGATTGAGATTTGATTATTGAATATTGTGGATTGAGTATTGAACCATGAGTATTCAGAATATTCTATTGAGTATTGAGAATTGAGGATTGATGGTTGAGTATTGAGGATTGATGGCTGAGGGTTGTGTCTTGAATATTGAGGATTGAGGATTGAGGATTGAGGATAGAGCAATGAGGATTGAAGACTGAGTATTGATGACTGAATATTGAGGATTGAGGATTGAGGTTTGAGGATTGAGGACGAGGACTGACGGTTGAGGATTGAGGTTTGAGGATTGAGGATTGTGGATTGAGGACTGAGGATTGAGGATTGAGGATTGAGCATTGAGGATTGAAGATTGATGACTGGGGATTGAGGATTGAAGATTGAGTATTGAGGATTGAAGATTGAGGATTGGGTATTGAGGATTGAGGAATGAGGATTGAGGATTGAGGATTGAGGATTGAGGATTGAAGACTGAGTATTGAGGATTGAAGATTCACGATTGAGAATTAAGGATTAAAGATTGAGGATTAAGGATTGAAGATTGGGGATTGATGATCTAGGATTGGAGATTGATTATTGAGGATTGAAGATTGAGAATTGAGGATTGAGGATTGAGGGTTGAGGATTGAGGACGAGGACTGACGTTTGAGGATTGAGGTTTGAGGATTGAGGATTGAGGATTGAGGACTGAGGCTGAGGATTGAGGATTGAGCATAGAGGATTGAAGACTGAGGACTGGCGATTGAGGATTGAAGATTGAGGATTAAGGATTGAGGATTGTGGATTGAGGATCTAGGATTGGATATTGATTATTGGGCATTGAAGATTGAGGATTGAGTATTGAGGATTTAGAATTGAGAATTGAGGATGAGGACTGAGGTTTGAGGATTGAGGATTGAGGTTTGAGGAAAGAGAATTGAGGATTGAGGATTGAGGACTGAGGATTGACGATTGAGTATTGAAGATTGAGGATTTATGACTGAGTATTGAGGATTGAGGACTGAGGACAGAGGATTGAGGATTGAAGGTTGAGTATTGAGGATTGAATATTGAGGATTGTGGATTGAGGATTGAGGATTGAGGAATGAGGATTGACGATTGAGTATTGAAGATTGAGGATTTATGACTGAGGATTGAGGATTAAGGGTTGAAGATTGAGGACTGAGGATTGAGGATTGAGGATTGAGAGTTGAGGATTGAGGATTGAAGATTGAGGATTGGGTATTGAGGATTGAAGAATGAGGATTGAGGATTGAGAATTGAGGATTGAGGATTGAAGATTGAGTATTGAGGATTGAACATTGAGGCTTGAGGATTGAGAATTGAGGATTGTGGATTGAAGAATGAGTATTGAGGATTGAAGATTGAGGATTGAGGATTGAGGATTGAGGATTGAGGATTGAGGATTGAGGATTGGGGGATTGGGGATTGAAGATTGAATATTGATGATTGAAGGTTGAGGATTGAGGATTGATGTTTGTGGATAGAGGTCGAGGACTGAGGGTTGAATATTGATGTTTGAGGTCTGAGGATTGAGGATTGAGGATTGAGAATTGAGGATTGAGGATTGAGGATTGAGGATTGAAGATTGAGGATTGGGTATTGAGGATTGAAGAATGAGGATTGAGGATTGAGGATTGAGGATTGAGGATTGCAGATTGAGTATTGTGGATTGAGGATTGAGGATTGAGGATTGTGGATTGAGGATTGAGGACTGAGGATTGAGGATTGAGGATTGAGAATTGAGAATTGAGTATGAGGACTGTGGGTTGAGGATTGAGGTTTGAGGAATGAGGATTGAGGTTTGGGGAATGAGGAATGAGGATTGAGGATTGAGGATTGAGGATTGAGGATTGAAGACTGAGTATTGATGCCTGAGGATTGAGGATTGTGGATTGAGGATTGTGGATTGAGGATTGAAGATTGAGTATTGGGGATAGAAGATTGAGGATAGAGGATTTAGGAATGAGGATGGAGGATGAGGACTGACGGTTGAGGATTGAGGTTGGAGGATTGAGGATTGAGGATTGAGGACTGAGGATTGAGGATTGAGGATTGAGCATTGAGGATTGAAGATTGAGGATTGAGGATTGAAGATTGAGGATTGAGGATTGAGAATTGTGAATTGAGTATGAGGACTGAGGGTTGAGGATTGAGGTTTGAGGAATGAGGATTGAGGGTTGGGGAATGAGGATTGAGGATTGGGGATTGAGGAATGAGGATCGAGAATTGAGGACTGATGATTGAGGATTGAAGGTTGAGGATTGGGTATTGAGGATTGAAGGATGAGGATTGAGGATTGAGGATTGAGGGTTGCGGATTGAGGACCTAGGATTGGAGATTGATTATTGACGATTGATGATTGGGGTTTGAGGATTGAGGATTGAGGATCTAGGATTGGTAATCGATTATTGAGGATTGAGGTTTGAAGTCTGAGGACTGAGGATTGAGTATTGAGAATTGAGGATTGAGGATTGAGGATTGAAGATTGAGGATGGGGAACTGAGTGTTGAGGGTTGAGTGATGAGAATTGAAGTTTGTGGATAGAGATTTTAAGATTGCAGACTGAGTATTGAGTATTGAAAGGTGTGAATTGACGATATTGTATTGAGGATTGAGAACTGACGAATGATTGCTGAGGACTGCGGACTGAATGTTGAGGATTCAGGATTGTGGATTCAGGATTGAGGTTTGAGGACTGAGAATTGAGGATTGAGTATTGAGGATTGAGGATTGAGGATTGAGGATTGAGGATTGAAGATTGAGGATTGGGTATTGTGGATTGAACATTGAGGATTGAGGATTGAGGATTGAGGATTGAGGATTGAGGACTGAAGATTGAATATTGATGATTGATGATTGAGGATTGAGGATTGAGCATTGTGAATTGAGGACGAGGACTGAGGGTTGAGTATTGATGTGTGAGGTCTGAGGATTGAGGATTGAGGATTGAGAGTTGAGGATTGAGGATTGAAGATTGAGGATTGGGTGTTGAGGATTGCAGAATGAGGATTGAGGGTTGAGGATTGAGGATTGAGGATTGAAGATTGAGTATTGAGGATTGAACATTGAGGATTGAGGATTGAGAATTGAGGATTGGGGATTGAAGATTGAGGATTGAGGATTGGGGGATTGGGGATTGAAGATTGAATACTGATGATTGGAGATTGAGGATTGAGGATTGATGTTTGTGGATAGACGACGAGGACTGAGGGTTGAATATTGATGTTTGAGGTCTCAGGATTGAGGATTGAGGATTGAGAATTGAGGATTGAGGATTGAAGATTGAAGATTGAGGATTGGGTATTGAGGATTGAAGAATGAGGATTGAGGATTGAGGATTGAGGATTGAGGATTGCAGATTGTGTATTGAGGATTGAGGATTGAGGATTGAGGATTGTGGATTGAGGATTGAGGACTGAGGATTGAGGATTGAGGATTGAGAATTGAGAATTGAGTATGAGGACTGTGGGTTGAGGATTGAGGTTTGAGGAATGAGGATTGAGGTTTGGGGAATGAGGAATGAGGATTGAGGATTGAGGATTGAGGATTGAGGATTGAAGACTGAGTATTGAGGATTGAAGATTGACGATTGAGGATTGAGGATTGAAGGTTGAGTATTGAGGATTGAATATTGAGGATTGTGGATTGAGGATTGAGGATTGAGGACTGAGGATTGACGATTGAGTATTGAAGTTTGAGGATTTATGACTGAGGATTGAGGATTAAGGATTGAAGATTGGGGATTGAGGATCTAGGATTGGAGATTGATTATTGAGGATTGAAGATTGAGGATTGAGGATTGAGGATTGAGAATTGAGAATTGAGGATGAGGACTGAGGGTTGAGGATTGAGGTTTGAGGAATGAGGATTGTGGGTTGAGGATTGAGGATTGAGGATTGAGGATTGAGGATTGAGGATTGAGTATTGAAGATTGAGTATTGATGCCTGACGATTGAGGATTGTGGATTGAGGATTGTGGATTGAGGATTGAAGATTGAGTATTGGGGATTGAAGATTGAGGATTGAGACTTGATTATTGAATATTGTGGATTGAGTATTGAACCATGAGTATTCAGAATATTGTATTGAGTATTGAGAATTGAGGATTGATGGTTGAGTATTGAGGATTGATGGCTGAGGTTTGTGTCTTGAATATTGAGGATTGAGGATTGAGGATTGAGGATAGAGCATTGAGGATTGAAGATTGAGTATTGATGATTGAATATTGAGGATTGAGGATTGAGGTTTGGGGATTGAGGACGAGGACTGACGGTTGAAGATGAGGTTTGAGGATTGAGGATTGTGGATTGAGGAGTGAGGATTGAGGATTGAGGATTGAGCATTGAGGATTGAAGATTGATGACTGGGGATTGAGGATTGAAGATTGAGGATTGAGGATTGAGGATTGAGGATTGAGGATTGAAGATTGAGGATTGTGGATTGAGGATTGAGGATTGAGGATTGAGGATTGGGGATTGAAGATTGAGTATTGAGGATTGAGGATTGAGGATTGAGGATTGAGGATTGAGGATTGAGGATTGAAGATTGAGGATTGTGGATTCATGATTGAGGATTGAGGATTGAGGATTGAGGATAGAAGATTGAATATTGATGATTGAAGGTTGAGGATTGAGGATTGATGGTTGTGGATCGAGGACGAGGACTGAGGGTTTAATATTGATGTTTGAGATCTGAGGATTGAGGATTGAGGATTGAGAATTGGGGATTGAGGATTGAGGATTGAAGATTGAAGATTGGGTATTGAGGATTGAAGAATGAGGATTGAGGATTGAGGATTGAGTATTGACGATTGCAGATTGAGTATTGAGGATTGAGGAGTGAGGATTGAGGATTGAGGATTGAGGATTGAGGACTGAGGATTGAGGATTGAGGATTGAGCATTGAGGATTGAAGATTGATGACTGGGGATTGAGGATTGAAGGTTGAGGATTGAGGATTGAGGATTGAGGATTGAGGATTGAAGATTGAGGATTGTGGATTGAGGATTGAGAATTGAGGATTGAGGATTGAAATTGAGTATTGAGGATTGGAGATTGTGGATTGAGAATTGATTATTGAATATTGTGGATTGAGTATTGAACCATGAGTATTCAGAATATTGTATTGAGTATTGAGAATTGAGGATTGATGGTTGAGTATTGGGGATTGATGGCTGAGGGTTGTGTCTTGAATATTGAGGATTGAGGATTGAGGATTGAGGATAGAGCATTGAGGATTGAAGATTGAGTATTGATGATTGAATATTGAGGATTGAGGGTTGAGGTTTGAGGATTGAGGACGAGGACTGACGGCTGAAGATTGAGGTTTGAGGATTGAGGATTGTGGTTTGAGGACTGAGGATTGAGGATTGAGGATTGAGCATTGAGGATTGAAGATTGATGACTGGGGATTGAGGATTGAAGATTGAGTATTAAGGATTGAAGATTGGGGATTGAGGATCTAGGATTGGAGATTGATTATTGAGGATTGAAGATTGAGAATTGAGGATTGAGGATTGAGAATTGAGAATTGAGGATGAGGACTGAGGGTTGAGGATTGAGGTTTGAGGATTGAGGATTGAGGATTGAGGATTGAGGATTGAGTATTGAAGATTGAGTATTGATGCCTGAGGACTGAGGATCGAGGATTGAGGATTGAGGATTGGAGATTGATTATTGAGGATTGAAGATTGAGGATTGAGGATTGAGGATTGAGAATTGAGAATTGAGTATGAGGACTGAGGGTTGAGGATTGAGGTTTGAGGAATGAGGATTGAGGGTTGGGGAATGAGGATTGAGGATTGAGGATTGAGGATTGAGGATTGAGCATTGAAGATGGAGTATTGATGCCTGAGGATTGAGGATTGAGGATTGATGATTGAGGATCGAGGATTGAAGATTGAGAATTGAGGATTGAAGATTGAGGATTGAGGATTGAGGATTGAGGATGGAGGATGAGGGCTGAGGGTTGAGGATTGAGGATTGAGAATTGAGGATTGAGGATTGAGGATTGAGGATTGAGGATTGAGAATTGAAGATTGAGGAATGAGGATTGAGGATTGAGGATTGAGGATTGAGGATTGAAGATTGAATATTGATGATTGAAGATTGAGGCTTGAGGATTGAGTGTTGTGGATTGAGGACGAGAACTGAGGGTTGAATATTGATGTTTGAGGTCTGAGGATTGAGGATTGAGGATTGAGAATTGAGGATTGAGGATTGAGGATTGAAGATTGAGGATTGGGTATTGAGGATTGAAGAATGAGCATTGAGGATTGAGGATTGAGGATTGAGGATTGCAGATTGAGTAATGAGGATTGAGGATTGAGGATTGAGGATTGAGGATTGTGGATTGATGATTGAGGATTGAGGATTGAGGATTGAAGATTGAGTATTGAGGATTGAAGATTGAGGATTGAGGATTGAGGATTGATAATTGAGGAGTGAGGGTTGAAGATTGAGTATTGAGGATTGAGCATTGAGGATTGAAGACTGATGACTGGGGATTGAGGATCTAGGATTGGAGATTGATTATTGAGGATTGAAGATTGAGGATTGAGGATTGAGCATTGAGAATTGAGAATTGAGAATGAGGACTGAGGGTTGAGGATTGAGGTTTGAGGAATGAAGATTGAGGGTTGAGGATTGAGGATTGAGTTTTGATGATTGAATATTGAGGATTGAGGATTGAGGTTTGAGGACTGAGGACGAGGACTGACGGTAGAGGGTTGATGTTTGAGGATTGAGCATTGAGGACCGAGGATTGAGGATGAGGGCTGAGGGTCGGGGACTCAGGTTTGACGACTGAGGACTGAGGATTGAGGATCGAGAATTGAGGACTGATGATTGAGGATTGAAGATTGAGGATTGGGTATTGAGGATTGAAGAATGAGCATTGAGGATTGAGGATTGAGGATTGAGGATTGCAGATTGAGTATTGAGGATTGAGGATTGAGGTTTGAGGAATGAGGATTGAGGGTTGGGGAATGAGGATTGAGGATTGAGGACTGAGGCTGAGGATTGAGGATTGTGAATAGAGGATTGAAGACTGAGGACTGGCGATTGAGGATTGAAGATTGAGGATTAAGGATTGAGGATTGTGGATTGAGGATCTAGGATTGGAGATTGATTGTTGGGCATTGAAGATTGAGGATTGAGTATTGAGGATTGAGAATTGAGAATTGAGGATGTGGACTGAGGTTTGAGGATTGAGGACTGAGGACAGAGGATTGAGGATTGAAGGTTGAGTATTGAGGATTGAATATTGAGGATTGTGGATTGAGGATTGAGGATTAGGGATTGAGGATTGACGATTGAGGATTGAGTATTGGGGATTGAGAATTGAGGATTGAGCATTGAAATTGAGTATTGAGGACTGAAGATTGACGATTGAGATTTGATTATTGAATATTGTGGATTGAGTATTGAACCATGAGTATTCAGAATATTCTATTGAGTATTGAGAATTGAGGATTGATGGTTGAGTATTGAGGATTGATGGCTGAGAGTTGTGTCTTGAATATTGAGGATTGAGGATTGAGGATAGAGCATTGAGGATTGAAGATTGAGTATTGATGATTGAAAATTGAGGATTGAGGATTGAGGTTTGAGGATTGAGGACGAGGACTGACGGTTGAGGATTGATGTTTGAGGATTGAGGATTGTGGATAGAGGACTGAGGATTGAGGATTGAGGATTGAGCATTGAGGATTGAAGATTGATGACTGGGGACTGAGGATTGAAGATTGAGTATTAAGGATTGAAGATTGGGGATTGAGGATCTAGGATTGGAGATTGATTATTGAGGATTGAAGATTGATTATTGAGGATTGAGTATTGAGGATTGAGAAATGAGGATGAGGACTGAGGGTTGAGGATTGAGGTTTGAGGAATGAGGACTGAGGATTGAGCATTGAGAATTGAGGACTGATGTTTGAGGATTGAAGATTGAGGATTGTGGATTCAGGATAGAGGTTTGAGGACTGAGAATTGAGGATTGAGTATTGAGGGTTGAGGATTGAGGATTGAGGATTGAGGATTGAAGATTGAGGATTGGGTATTTCGGATTGAACATTGAGGATTGAGGATTGAGGATTGAGGATTGAAGATTGAGGACTGAAGATTGAATATTGATGATTGATGATTGAGGATTGAGGGTTGAGGGTTGTGGATTGAGGACGAGGACTGAGGGTTGAGTATTGATGTGTGAGGTCTGAGGATTGAGGATTGAGGATTGAGAGTTGAGGATTGAGGATTGAAGATTGAGGATTGGGTATTGAGGATTGAAGAATCAGGATTGAGGATTGAGGGTTGAGGATTGAGGATTGAAGATTGAGTATTGAGGATTGAACATTGAGGCTTGAGGATTGAGAATTGAGGATTGTGGATTGAAGAATGAGTATTGAGGATTGAAGATTGAGGATTGAGGATTGAGGATTGAGGTTTGAGGATTGAGGATTGAGGATTGGGGGATAGGGGATTAAAGATTGAATATTGATGATTGAAGGTTGAGGATTGAGGATTGATGTTTGTGGATAGAGGACGAGGACTGAGGGTTGAATATTGATGTTTGAGGTCTGAGGATTGAGGATTGAGGATTGAGAATTGAGGATTGAGGATTGAGGATTGAAGATTGAGGATTGGGTATTGAGGATTGAAGAATGAGGATTGAGGATTGAGGATTGAGGATTGAGGATTGCAGATTGAGTATTGAGGATTGAGGATTGAGGATTGTGGATTGAGGATTGAGGACTGAGGATTGAGGATTGAGGATTGAGAATTGAGAATTGAGTATGAGGACTGTGGGTTGAGGATTGAGGTTTGAGGAATGAGGATTGAGGTTTGGGGAATGAGGAATGAGGATTGAGGATTGAGGATTGAGGATTGAGGATTGAAGACTGAGTATTGATGCCTGAGGATTGAGGATTGTAGATTGAGGATTGTGGATTGAGGATTGAAGATTGAGTATTGGGGATAGAAGATTGAGGATTGAGGATTTAGGAATGAGGATGGAGGATGAGGACTGACGGTTGAGGATTGAGGTTGGAGGATTGAGGATTGAGGATTGAGGACTGAGGATTGAGGATTGAGGATTGAGCATTGAGGATTGAAGATTGAGGATTGAGGATTGAAGATTGAGGATTGAGGATTCAGAATTGAGAACTGAGTATGAGGACTGAGTGTTGAGGATTGAGGTCTGAGGAATGAGGATTGAGGGTTGGGGAATGAGGATTGAGGATTGAGGATTGAGGAATGAGGATCGGGAATTGAGGACTGATGATTGAGGATTGAAGGTTGAGGATTGGGTATTGAGGATTGAAGGATGAGGATTGAGGATTGAGGATTGAGGGTTGCGGATTGAGGACCTAGGATTGGAGATTGATTATTGACGATTGATGATTGGGGTTTGAGGATTGAGGATTGAGGATCTAGGATTGGTAATCGATTACTGAGGATTGAGGTTTGAGGTCTGAGGACTCAGGATTGAGTATTGAGAATTGAGGATTGAGGATTGAGGATTGAAGATTGAGGATGGAGAACTGAGTGTTGAGGGTTGAGTGATGAGAATTGAAGTTTGTGGATAGAGATTTTAAGATTGCAGACTGAGTATTGAGTATTGAAAGGTGTGAATTGACGATATTGTATTGAGGATTGAGAACTGACGAACGATTGTTGAGGACTGCGGACTGAAGGTTGAGGATTCAGGATTGTGGATTCAGGATTGAGGTTTGAGGACTGAGAATTGAGGATTGAGTATTGAGGATTGAGGATTGAGGATTGAGGATTGAGGATTGAAGATTGAGGATTGGGTATTGTGGATTGAACATTGAGGATTGAGGATTGAGGATTGAGGATTGAGGATTGAGGACTGAAGATTGAATATTGATGATTGATGATTGAGGATTGAGGATTGAGCATTGTGAATTGAGGACGAGGACTGAGGGTTGAGTACTGATGTGTGAGGTCTGAGGATTGAGGATTGAGGATTGAGAGTTGAGGATTGAGGATTGAAGATTGAGGATTGGGTGTTGAGGATTGCAGAATGAGGATTGAGGATTGAGGATTGAGGATTGAGGATTGAAGATTGAGTATTGAGGATTGAACATTGAGGATTGAGGATTGAGAATTGAGGATTGGGGATTGAAGATTGAGGATTGAGGATTGGGGGATTGGGGATTGAAGATTGAATACTGATGATTGAAGATTGAGGATTGAGGATTGATGTTTGTGGATAGACGACGAGGACTGAGGGTTGAATATTGATGTTTGAGGTCTGAGGATTGAGGATTGAGGATTGAGAATTGAGGATTGAGGATTGAGGATTGAAGATTGAGGATTGGGTATTGAGGATTGAAGAATGAGGATTGAGGATTGAGGATTGAGGATTGAGGATTGCAGATTGTGTATTGAGGATTGAGGATTGAGGATTGTGGATTGAGGATTGAAGATTGAGGATTGAGGATTGAGGATTGAGGATTGAGGATTGAGGATTGAAGATTGAATATTGATGATTGAAGGTTGAGGATTGAGGATTGATGGTTGTGGATAGAGGACGAGGACTGAGGGTTGAATATTGATGTTTGAGGTCTGAGGATTGAGGATTGAGGATTGAGAATTGAGGATTGAGGATTGAGGATTGAAAATTGAAGATTGGGTATTGAGGATTGAAGAATGAGGATTGAGTATTGAAGATTGAGGATTGACGATTGCAGATTGAGTATTGACGATTGAGGATTGAGGATTGAGGATTGAGGATTGAAGATTGAGGATTGAGGATTGAGGATTGAGGATTGAGGATTGAAGAATGAGTATTGAGGGTTGAATATTGAGGATTGAGGATTGAGGATTGAGGATTGAGGTTGAGGATTGAAGATTGAGGATTGGGGATTGAGGATTGACGATTGAGGATTGAGTATTGGGGATTGAGAATTGAGGATTGAGGATTGAAATTGAGTATTGAGGACTGAAGATTGAGGATTGAGATTTGATTATTGAATATTGTGGATTGAGTATTGAACCATGAGTATTCAGAATATTCTAGTGAGTATTGAGAATTGAGGATTGATGGTTGAGTATTGAGGATTGGTGGCTGAGGGTTGTGTCTTGAATATTGAGGATTGAGGATTGAGGATTGAGGATAGAGCACTGAGGATTGAAGATTGAGTATTGATGATTGAATATTGAGGATTGAGGATTGAGGTTTGAGGATTGAGGACGAGGACTGACGGTTGAGGATTGAGGTTTGAGGACTGAGAGTTGAGGATTGAGGATTGAAGATTGAGGATTGGGTATTGAGGATTGAAGAATGAGAATTGGGTATTGAGGATTGAAGAATGAGTATTGAGGATTGAGGATTGAGAATTGAGGATTGCAGATTGAGTATTGAGGATTGAGGATTGAGCATTGAGGATTGAGGATTGAGGATTGAGGATTGAGGATTGAGGATTGAGGATTGAGGATTGAAGATTGAGTATTGAGGATTGAAGATTGAGGATTGAGGATTGAGGATTGAGGATTGAGGTTGAGGATTGAAGATTGAGGATTGGGGATTTAGGATTGACGATTGAGGATTTAGTATTGGGGATTGAGAATTGAGGATTGAGGATTGAAATTGAGTATTGAGGATTGAAGATTGAGGATTGAGACTTGATTATTAAATATTGTGGATTGAGTATTGAACCATGAGTATTCAGAATATTGTATTGAGTATTGAGAATTGAGGATTGATGGTTGAGTATTGAGGATTGATGGCTGAGGGTTGTGTCTTGAATATTGAGGATTGAGGATTGAGGATTGAGGATAGAGCATTGAGGATTGAAGATTGAGTATTGATGTTTAATATTGAGGATTGAGGATTGAGGTTTGAGGATTGAGGACGAGGACTGACGGTTGAAGATTGAGGTTTGAGTATTGAGGATTGTGGATCGAGGACTGAGGATTGAGGATTGAGGATTGAGCATGGAGGATTGGAGATTGATGACTGGGGATTGAGGATTGAAGATTGAGTATTGAGGATTGAAGATTGGGGATTGAGGATCTAGGATTGGAGATTGATTATTGAGGATTGAAGATTGAGGATTGAGGATTGAGGATTGAGGATTGAGGATTGAGGATTGAGGACTGAGAATTGTGGATTGAGTATTGAGGATTGAGGATTGAGGATTGAGGATTGAGGATAAGAAGATTGAGGATTGGGTATTGCGGATTGAATATTGAGGATTGAGGATTGAGGATTGAGGATTGAGGACTGAAGATTGAATATTGATGATTGATGATTGAGGATTGAGGGTTGAGGGTTGTGGATAGTGGACGAGGACTGAGGGTTGAGTATTGATGTGTGAGGTCTGAGGATTCAGGATTGAGGATTGAGAGTTGAGGATTGAGGATTGAAGATTGAGGATTGGGAATTGAGGATTGAAGAATGAGGATTGAGGACTGAGGATTGAGGATTGCGGATTGAAGATTGAGTATTGAGGATTGAACATTGAGGATTGAGGGTTGAGAATTGAGGATTGGGGATTGAAGATTGAGTATTGAGGATTGAAGATTGAGGATTGAGGATTGAAGATTGAGGATTGAGGATTGAGGGTTGAGGATTGGGGACTGAGGATTGAAGATTGAATATTGATGTTTGAAGATTGAGGATTGAGGATTGATGGTTGTGGATAGAGGACGAGGACTGAGGGTTGAATATTGATGTTTGAGGTCTGAGGATTGAGGATTGAGGATTGAGAATTGAGGATTGAGGATTGCGGATTGAAGATTGAGGATTGGGTATTGAGGATTGAAGAATGAGGATTGAGGATTGAGGATTGAGGATTGAGGATTGCAGATTGAGTATTGAGGATTGAGGATTGAGGATTGAGGACTGAGGATTGAGGATCGAGGATTGAGGATTGAGTATTGAGGATTGAAGATTGAGTATTGTGGATTGAGGACTGAGGATTGACGATTGAGTATTGAAGTTTGAGGATTTATGACTGAGGATTGAGGATTAAGGATTGAAGATTGGGGATTGAGGACTGAGGATTGAGGATTGAGGATTGAGGAATGAGGATTGAGGTTTGGGGAATGAGGAATGAGGATTGAGGATTGAGAATAGAGGATTGAGGATTAAGGATTGTGGATTGAGGATTGAAGATTGAGGATTGAGGATTGAGGATTGAGGATTGAGGATTGAGGATTGAAGATTGAATATTGATGATTGAAGATTGAGGATTGAGGATTGAGGGTTGTGGATTGAGGACGAGAACTGATGGTTGAATATTCATGTTTGAGGTCTGAGGGGTGAGGATTGAGGATTGAGAATTGAGGATTGATGGTTGAGGATTGAAGATTGAGGATTGAGGATTGAGGATTGACAATTGAGGATTGAGGATTGAAGATTGAGGGTTGAGGATTGAAACTGAGTATTGAGGATTGAAGATTGAGGAATGAGATTTGGTTATTGAATATTGTGGATTGAGTATCGAACCATGCGAATTCAGGATATTCTATTGAGTATTGAGAATTGAGGATTGATGGTTGAGTATTGAGGATTGTTGGCTGAGGGTTGTGTGTTGACTATTGAGGATTGTGGATTGAGGGTTGAGGGTTGAGGGTCTAGGATTGGTAATCGATTATTGAGGATTGAGGTTTGAGGTCTGAGGACTGAGGATTGAAGATTGAGAATTGAGGAATGAGGATTGAGGATTGAAGATTGAGGATGGGGGACTGAGTGCTGAGGGTTGAGTGATGAGAATTGAAGTTTGTGGATAGAGATTTTAAGATTGCAGACTGAGTATTGATTATTGAAAGGTGTGAATTGACGATATTGTATTGAGGATTGAGAACTGACGAATGATTGTTGAGGACTGCGGACTGAAGGTTGAGGATTCAGGATTGTGGATTCAGGATTGAGGTTTGAGGACTGAGAATTGAGGATTGAGTATTGAGGATTGAGGATTGAGGATTGAGGATTGAGGATTGAAGATTGAGGATTGGGTATTGTGGATTGAACATTGAGGATTGAGGATTGAGGATTGAGGATTGAGGATTGAGGACTGAAGATTGAATATTGATGATTGATGATTGAGGATTGAGGATTGAGCATTGTGAATTGAGGACGAGGACTGAGGGTTGAGTATTGATGTGTGAGGTCTGAGGATTGAGGATTGAGGATTGAGAGTTGAGGATTGAGGATTGAAGATTGAGGATTGGGTGTTGAGGATTGCAGAATGAGGATTGAGGATTGAGGATTGAGGATTGAGGATTGAAGATTGAGTATTGAGGATTGAACATTGAGGATTGAGGATTGAGAATTGAGGATTGGGGATTGAAGATTGAGGATTGAGGATTGGGGGATTGGGGATTGAAGATTGAATACTGATGATTGAAGATTGAGGATTGAGGATTGATGTTTGTGGATAGACGACGAGGACTGAGGGTTGAATATTGATGTTTGAGGTCTGAGGATTGAGGATTGAGTATTGAGAATTGAGGATTGAGGATTGAGGATTGAAGATTGAGGATTGGGTATTGAGGATTGAAGAATGAGGATTGAGGATTGAGGATTGAGGATTGAGGATTGCAGATTGTGTATTGAGGATTGAGGATTGAGGATTGAGGATTGTGGATTGAGGATTGAGGACTGAGGATTGAGGATTGAGGATTGAGAATTGAGAATTGAGTATGAGGACTGTGGGTTGAGGATTGAGGTTTGAGGAATGAGGATTGAGGTTTGGGGAATGAGGAATGAGGATTGAGGATTGAGGATTGAGGATTGAGGATTGAAGACTGAGTATTGAGGATTGAAGATTGACGATTGAGGATTGAGGATTGAAGGTTGAGTATTGAGGATTGAATATTGAGGATTGTGGATTGAGGATTGAGGATTGAGGTCTGAGGATTGACGATTGAGTATTGAAGTTTGAGGATTTATGACTGAGGATTGAGGATTAAGGATTGAAGATTGGGGATTGAGGATCTAGGATTGGATATTGATTATTGAGGATTGAAGATTGAGGATTGAGGATTGAGGATTGAGAATTGAGAATTGAGGATGAGGACTGAGGGTTGAGGATTGAGGTTTGAGGAATGAGGATTGAGGGTTGAGGATTGAGGATTGAGGATTGAGGATTGAGGATTGAGGATTGAGGATTGAAGATTGAGTATTGATGCCTGAGGATTGAGGATTGTGGATTGAGGATTGTGGATTGAGGATTGAAGATTGAGTATTGGGGATTGAAGATTGAGGACTGAGGATTTAGGATTGAGGATTGAGGATTGAAGAATGAGTATTGAGGGTTGAATATTGAGGATTGAGGATTGAGGATTGAGGATTGAGGTTGAGGATTGAAGATTGAGGATTGGGGATTGAGGATTGACGATTGAGGATTGAGTATTGGGGATTGAGAATTGAGGATTGAGGATTGAAATTGAGTATTGAGGACTGAAGATTGAGGATTGAGATTTGATTATTGAATATTGTGGATTGAGTATTGAACCATGAGTATTCAGAATATTCTAGTGAGTATTGAGAATTGAGGATTGATGGTTGAGTATTGAGGATTGGTGGCTGAGGGTTGTGTCTTGAATATTGAGGATTGAGGATTGAGGATTGAGGATAGAGCACTGAGGATTGAAGATTGAGTATTGATGATTGAATATTGAGGATTGAGGATTGAGGTTTGAGGATTGAGGACGAGGACTGACGGTTGAGGATTGAGGTTTGAGGACTGAGAGTTGAGGATTGAGGATTGAAGATTGAGGATTGGGTATTGAGGATTGAAGAATGAGGATTGAGGATTGAGGATTGAGGATTGAGGATTGAAGATTGAGTACTGAGGATTGAACATTGAGGCTTGAGGATTGAGAGTTGAGGATTGGGGATTGAAGATTCAGTATTGAGGATTGAAGATTGTGGATTGATGAATGAGGATTGAGGATTGAGGATTGAGGATTGAGGATTGAAGATTGAATATTGATGATTGAGGATTGAGGATTGAGGATTGAAGGTTGTGGATAGAGGACGAGGACTGAGGGTTGAATATTGATGTTTGAGGTCTGAGGATTGAGGATTGAGGATTGAGAATTGAGGATTGAGGATTGAGGATTGAAGATTGAGAATTGGGTATTGAGGATTGAAGAATGAGTATTGAGGATTGAGGATTGAGAATTGAGGATTGCAGATTGAGTATTGAGGATTGAGGATTGAGCATTGAGGATTGAGGATTGAGGATTGAGGATTGAGGATTGAGGATTGAGGATTGAGGATTGAAGATTGAGTATTGAGGATTGAAGATTGAGGATTGAGGATTGAGGATTGAGGATTGAGGTTGAGGATTGAAGATTGAGGATTGGGGATTTAGGATTGACGATTGAGGATTTAGTATTGGGGATTGAGAATTGAGGATTGAGGATTGAAATTGAGTATTGAGGATTGAAGATTGAGGATTGAGACTTGATTATTAAATATTGTGGATTGAGTATTGAACCATGAGTATTCAGAATATTGTATTGAGTATTGAGAATTGAGGATTGATGGTTGAGTATTGAGGATTGATGGCTGAGGGTTGTGTCTTGAATATTGAGGATTGAGGATTGAGGATTGAGGATAGAGCATTGAGGATTGAAGATTGAGTATTGATGTTTAATATTGAGGATTGAGGATTGAGGTTTGAGGATTGAGGACGAGGACTGACGGTTGAAGATTGAGGTTTGAGTATTGAGGATTGTGGATCGAGGACTGAGGATTGAGGATTGAGGATTGAGCATGGAGGATTGGAGATTGATGACTGGGGATTGAGGATTGAAGATTGAGTATTGAGGATTGAAGATTGGGGATTGAGGATCTAGGATTGGAGATTGATTATTGAGGATTGAAGATTGAGGATTGAGGATTGAGGATTGAGGATTGAGGATTGAGGATTGAGGACTGAGAATTGTGGATTGAGTATTGAGGATTGAGGATTGAGGATTGAGGATTGAGGATAAGAAGATTGAGGATTGGGTATTGCGGATTGAATATTGAGGATTGAGGATTGAGGATTGAGGATTGAGGACTGAAGATTGAATATTGATGATTGATGATTGAGGATTGAGGGTTGAGGGTTGTGGATAGTGGACGAGGACTGAGGGTTGAGTATTGATGTGTGAGGTCTGAGGATTCAGGATTGAGGATTGAGAGTTGAGGATTGAGGATTGAAGATTGAGGATTGGGAATTGAGGATTGAAGAATGAGGATTGAGGACTGAGGATTGAGGATTGCGGATTGAAGATTGAGTATTGAGGATTGAACATTGAGGATTGAGGGTTGAGAATTGAGGATTGGGGATTGAAGATTGAGTATTGAGGATTGAAGATTGAGGATTGAGGATTGAAGATTGAGGATTGAGGATTGAGGGTTGAGGATTGGGGACTGAGGATTGAAGATTGAATATTGATGTTTGAAGATTGAGGATTGAGGATTGATGGTTGTGGATAGAGGACGAGGACTGAGGGTTGAATATTGATGTTTGAGGTCTGAGGATTGAGGATTGAGGATTGAGAATTGAGGATTGAGGATTGCGGATTGAAGATTGAGGATTGGGTATTGAGGATTGAAGAATGAGGATTGAGGATTGAGGATTGAGGATTGAGGATTGCAGATTGAGTATTGAGGATTGAGGATTGAGGATTGAGGACTGAGGATTGAGGATCGAGGATTGAGGATTGAGTATTGAGGATTGAAGATTGAGTATTGTGGATTGAGGACTGAGGATTGACGATTGAGTATTGAAGTTTGAGGATTTATGACTGAGGATTGAGGATTAAGGATTGAAGATTGGGGATTGAGGACTGAGGATTGAGGATTGAGGATTGAGGAATGAGGATTGAGGTTTGGGGAATGAGGAATGAGGATTGAGGATTGAGAATAGAGGATTGAGGATTAAGGATTGTGGATTGAGGATTGAAGATTGAGGATTGAGGATTGAGGATTGAGGATTGAGGATTGAGGATTGAAGATTGAATATTGATGATTGAAGATTGAGGATTGAGGATTGAGGGTTGTGGATTGAGGACGAGAACTGATGGTTGAATATTCATGTTTGAGGTCTGAGGGGTGAGGATTGAGGATTGAGAATTGAGGATTGATGGTTGAGGATTGAAGATTGAGGATTGAGGATTGAGGATTGACAATTGAGGATTGAGGATTGAAGATTGAGGGTTGAGGATTGAAACTGAGTATTGAGGATTGAAGATTGAGGAATGAGATTTGGTTATTGAATATTGTGGATTGAGTATCGAACCATGCGAATTCAGGATATTCTATTGAGTATTGAGAATTGAGGATTGATGGTTGAGTATTGAGGATTGTTGGCTGAGGGTTGTGTGTTGACTATTGAGGATTGTGGATTGAGGGTTGAGGGTTGAGGGTCTAGGATTGGTAATCGATTATTGAGGATTGAGGTTTGAGGTCTGAGGACTGAGGATTGAAGATTGAGAATTGAGGAATGAGGATTGAGGATTGAAGATTGAGGATGGGGGACTGAGTGCTGAGGGTTGAGTGATGAGAATTGAAGTTTGTGGATAGAGATTTTAAGATTGCAGACTGAGTATTGATTATTGAAAGGTGTGAATTGACGATATTGTATTGAGGATTGAGAACTGACGAATGATTGTTGAGGACTGCGGACTGAAGGTTGAGGATTCAGGATTGTGGATTCAGGATTGAGGTTTGAGGACTGAGAATTGAGGATTGAGTATTGAGGATTGAGGATTGAGGATTGAGGATTGAGGATTGAAGATTGAGGATTGGGTATTGTGGATTGAACATTGAGGATTGAGGATTGAGGATTGAGGATTGAGGATTGAGGACTGAAGATTGAATATTGATGATTGATGATTGAGGATTGAGGATTGAGCATTGTGAATTGAGGACGAGGACTGAGGGTTGAGTATTGATGTGTGAGGTCTGAGGATTGAGGATTGAGGATTGAGAGTTGAGGATTGAGGATTGAAGATTGAGGATTGGGTGTTGAGGATTGCAGAATGAGGATTGAGGATTGAGGATTGAGGATTGAGGATTGAAGATTGAGTATTGAGGATTGAACATTGAGGATTGAGGATTGAGAATTGAGGATTGGGGATTGAAGATTGAGGATTGAGGATTGGGGGATTGGGGATTGAAGATTGAATACTGATGATTGAAGATTGAGGATTGAGGATTGATGTTTGTGGATAGACGACGAGGACTGAGGGTTGAATATTGATGTTTGAGGTCTGAGGATTGAGGATTGAGTATTGAGAATTGAGGATTGAGGATTGAGGATTGAAGATTGAGGATTGGGTATTGAGGATTGAAGAATGAGGATTGAGGATTGAGGATTGAGGATTGAGGATTGCAGATTGTGTATTGAGGATTGAGGATTGAGGATTGAGGATTGTGGATTGAGGATTGAGGACTGAGGATTGAGGATTGAGGATTGAGAATTGAGAATTGAGTATGAGGACTGTGGGTTGAGGATTGAGGTTTGAGGAATGAGGATTGAGGTTTGGGGAATGAGGAATGAGGATTGAGGATTGGGGATTGAGGATTGAGGATTGAAGACTGAGTATTGAGGATTGAAGATTGACGATTGAGGATTGAGGATTGAAGGTTGAGTATTGAGGATTGAATATTGAGGATTGTGGATTGAGGATTGAGGATTGAGGTCTGAGGATTGACGATTGAGTATTGAAGTTTGAGGATTTATGACTGAGGATTGAGGATTAAGGATTGAAGATTGGGGATTGAGGATCTAGGATTGGATATTGATTATTGAGGATTGAAGATTGAGGATTGAGGATTGAGGATTGAGAATTGAGAATTGAGGATGAGGACTGAGGGTTGAGGATTGAGGTTTGAGGAATGAGGATTGAGGGTTGAGGATTGAGGATTGAGGATAGAGGATTGAGGATTGAGGATTGAGGATTGAAGATTGAGTATTGATGCCTGAGGATTGAGGATTGTGGATTGAGGATTGTGGATTGAGGATTGAAGATTGAGTATTGGGGATTGAAGATTGAGGACTGAGGATTTAGGAATGAGGATGGAGGATGAGGACTGACGGTTGGGGATTGAGGTTGGAGGATTGAGGATTGAGGATTGAGGACTGAGGATTGAGGATTGAGGATTGAGCATTGAGGATTGAATATTGAGGATTGAGGATTGAGGACTGAGAATTGAGAATTGAGTATGAGGACCGAGGGTTGAGGATTGAGGTTTGAGGAATGAGGACTGAGGTTTGGGGAATGAGGAATGAGGATTGAGGATTGAGGATAGAGGATTGAGGATTAAGGATTGTGGATTGAGGATTGAAGATTGAGGATTGAGGATTGAGGATTGAGGATTGAGGATTGAGGATTGAAGATTGAATATTGATGATTGAAGATTGAGGATTGAGGATTGAGGGTTGTGGATTGAGGACGAGAACTGATGGTTGAATATTCATGTTTTAGGTCTGAGGGGTGAGGATTGAGGATTGAGAATTGAGGATTGATGGTTGAGGATTGAAGATTGAGGATTGGGTATTGAGGATTGAAGAATGAGCATTGAGGTTTGAGGATTGAGGATTGAGGATTGCAGATTGTGTATTGAGGAATGAGGATTGAGCATTGAGGATTGAGGATTGAGGATTGAGGATTGAGGATTGAAGGTTGAGTATTGAGGAATGAAGGTTGAGGATTGAGGATTGAGGATTGACAATTGAGGATTGAGGATTGAAGATTGAGGGTTGAGGATTGAAATTGAGTATTGAGGATTGAAGATTGAGGATTGAGATTTGGTTATTGAATATTGTGGATTGAGTATCGAACCATGCGAATTCAGGATATTCTATTGAGTATTGAGAATTGAGGATTTATGGTTGAGTATTGAGGATTGTTGGCTGAGGGTTGTGTGTTGAATATTGAGGATTGGGGATTGAGGGTTGAGGGTTGAGGGTCTAGGATTGGTAATCGATTATTGAGGATTGAGGTTTGAGGTCTGAGGACTGAGGATTGAAGATTGAGAATTGAGGAATGAGGATTGAGGATTGAAGATTGAGGATGGGGGACTGAGTGCTGAGGGTTGAGTGATGAGAATTGAAGTTTGTGGATAGAGATTTTAAGATTGCAGACTGAGTATTGAGTATTGAAAGGTGTGAATTGACGATATTCTATTGAGGATTGAGAACTGACGAATGATTGTTGAGGACTGAGGTCTGAAGGTTGAGGATTCAGGATTGTGGATTCAGGATTGATGTTTGAGGACTGAGAATTGTGGATTGAGGATTGAGGATTGAGTATTGAGGATTGAGGATTGAGGATTGAAGATTGAGGATTGTGTATTGCGGATTGAATATTGAGGATTGAGGATTGAGGATTGAGGATTGAGGACTGAAGATTGAATATTGATGATTGATGATTGAGGATTGAGGATTGAGGATTGAGGATCGAGGATTGAAGATTGAGAATTGAGGATTCATGGCTGAGTATTGAGGATTGAGGATTGAGAATTGAGGATTGAGTATTGAAGATTGAGGATTGATGGTTGAGGATTGAGGATTGAGGATTGAGGATCGAGTATTGAGGATTGAATATTGAGGATTGAGGATTGAGGATTGAGGATTGAGGATTGAGGATTAAGGATTGAAGATTGGGGATTGAAGATTGAGGTCTGGGGATTGAGGATTGAAGATTGAGGATTAAGGATTGAAGATTGGGGATTGAGGATCTAGGATTGGAGACTGATTATTGAGGATTGAAGATTGAGGATTGAGGATTGAGGATTGAGAATTGAGAACTGAGTATGAGGACTGAGGGTTGAGGATTGAGGTTTGAGGAATGAGGATTGAGTGTTGAGGATTGAGGATTGTGGATTGAGGATTGAGGATTGAGTATTGAAGATTGGGTATTGATGCCTGAGGATTGAGGATTGAGGATTGAGGATTGAGGATCGAGGATTGAAGATTGAGTATTGAGGATTGATGGTTGAGTATTGAGGATTGAGGATTGAGAATTGAGGATTGAGTATTGAAGATTGAGGATTGTTGGTTGAGGATTGAGGATTGAGGATTGAGGATCGAGTATTGAGGATTGAATATTGAGGATTCAGGATTGAGGATTGAGGATTGAGGATTGAGGATTAAGGATTGAAGATTGGGGATTGAAGATTGAGGTCTGGGGATTGAGGATTGAAGATTGAGGATTAAGGATTGAAGATTGGGGATTGAGGATCTAGGATTGGAGACTGATTATTGAGGATTGAAGATTGAGGATTGAGGATTGAGGATTGAGAATTGAGAACTGAGTATGAGGACTGAGGGTTGAGGATTGAGGTTTGAGGAATGAGGATTGAGTGTTGAGGATTGAGGATTGTGGATTGAGGATTGAGGATTGAGTATTGAAGATTGGGTATTGATGCCTGAGGATTGAGGATTGAGGATTGAGGATTGAGGATCGAGGATTGAAGATTGAGTATTGAGGATTGATGGTTGAGTATTGAGGATTGAGGATTGAGAATTGAGGATTGAGTATTGAAGATTGAGGATTGTTGGTTGAGGATTGAGGATTGAGGATTGAGGATCGAGTATTGAGGATTGAATATTGAGGATTGAGGATTGAGGATTGAGGATTGATGATTGAGGATTAAGGATTGAAGATTGGGGATTGAGGATCTAGGATTGGAGATTGATTATTGAGGATTGGAAATTGAGGATTGAGGATTGAGGATTGAGGATTGAGGATTGAGGATTGAAGATTGAGGATTGAGGATTGAGGATTGAGGATTGAGGATTGAAGATTGATGACTGGGGATTGAGGATTGAAGATTGAGTATTAAGGATTGAAGATTGGGGATTGAGGATCTAGGATTGGAGATTGATTATTGAGGACTGGAAATTGAGGATTGAGGATTGAGGATTGATGATCTAGGATTGGTAATCGATTATTGAGGATTGAGGTTTGAGGTCTGAGGACTGAGGATTGAGTATTGAGAATTGAGGATTGCGGATTGAGGATTGAAGATTGAGGATGGGGAACTGAGTGTTGAGGGTTGAGTGATGAGAATTGAAGTTTGTGGATAGAGATTTTAAGATTGCAGACTGAGTATTGAGTATTGAAAGGTGTGAATTGACGATATTGTATTGAGGATTGAGAACTGACGAATGATTGTTGAGGACTGCGGACTGATGGTTGAGGATTCAGTATTGTGGATTCAGGATTGAGGTTTGAGGACTGAGAATTGAGAATTGAGTATTGAGGATTGAGGAATGAGGATTGAGGATTGAGGATTGAAGATTGAGGATTGGGTATTGTGGATTGAACATTGAGGATTGAGGATTGAGGATTGAGGATTGAGGATTGAGGACTGAGGATTGAGGATTGAGGATTGAGGATTGAAGATTGAGGATTGGGTATTGTGGATTGAACATTGAGGATTGAGGATTGAGGATTGAGGATTGAGGATTGAGGACTGAAGATTGAATATTGATGATTAATGATTGAGGATTGAGGATTGAGCATTGTGAATTGAGGACGAGGACTGAGGGTTGAGTATTGATGTGTGAGGTCTGAGGATTGAGGATTGAGGATTGAGAGTTGAGGATTGAGGATTGAAGATTGAGGATTGGGTGTTGAGGATTGCAGAATGAGGATTGAGGGTTGAGGATTGAGGATTGAGGATTGAAGATTGAGTATTGAGGATTGAACATTGAGGATTGAGGATTGAGAATTGAGGATTGGGGATTGAAGATTGAGGATTGAGGATTGGGGGATTGGGGATTGAAGATTGAATACTGATGATTGGTGATTGAGGATTGAGGATTGATGTTTGTGGATAGACGACGAGGACTGAGGGTTGAATATTGATGTTTGAGGTCTCAGGATTGAGGATTGAGGATTGAGAATTGAGGATTGAGGATTGAAGATTGAAGATTGAGGATTGGGTATTGAGGATTGAAGAATGAGGATTGAGGATTGAGGATTGAGGATTGAGGATTGCAGATTGTGTATTGAGGATTGAGGATTGAGGATTGAGGATTGTGGATTGAGGATTGAGGACTGAGGATTGAGGATTGAGGATTGAGAATTGAGAATTGAGTATGAGGACTGTGGGTTGAGGATTGAGGTTTGAGGAATGAGGATTGAGGTTTGGGGAATGAGGAATGAGGATTGAGGATTGAGGATTGAGGATTGAGGATTGAAGACTGAGTATTGAGGATTGAAGATTGACGATTGAGGATTGAGGATTGAAGGTTGAGTATTGAGGATTGAATATTGAGGATTGTGGATTGAGGATTGAGGATTGAGGACTGAGGATTGACGATTGAGTATTGAAGTTTGAGGATTTATGACTGAGGATTGAGGATTAAGGATTGAAGATTGGGGATTGAGGATCTAGGATTGGAGATTGATTATTGAGGATTGAAGATTGAGGATTGAGGATTGAGGATTGAGAATTGAGAATTGAGGATGAGGACTGAGGGTTGAGGATTGAGGTTTGAGGAATGAGGATTGTGGGTTGAGGATTGAGGATTGAGGATTGAGGATTGAGGATTGAGGATTGAGTATTGAAGATTGAGTATTGATGCCTGACGATTGAGGATTGTGGATTGAGGATTGTGGATTGAGGATTGAAGATTGAGTATTGGGGATTGAAGATTGAGGATTGAGACTTGATTATTGAATATTGTGGATTGAGTATTGAACCATGAGTATTCAGAATATTGTATTGAGTATTGAGAATTGAGGATTGATGGTTGAGTATTGAGGATTGATGGCTGAGGTTTGTGTCTTGAATATTGAGGATTGAGGATTGAGGATTGAGGATAGAGCATTGAGGATTGAAGATTGAGTATTGATGATTGAATATTGAGGATTGAGGATTGAGGTTTGGGGATTGAGGACGAGGACTGACGGTTGAAGATGAGGTTTGAGGATTGAGGATTGTGGATTGAGGAGTGAGGATTGAGGATTGAGGATTGAGCATTGAGGATTGAAGATTGATGACTGGGGATTGAGGATTGAAGATTGAGGATTGAGGATTGAGGATTGAGGATTGAGGATTGAAGATTGAGGATTGTGGATTGAGGATTGAGGATTGAGGATTGAGGATTGGGGATTGAAGATTGAGTATTGAGGATTGAGGATTGAGGATTGAGGATTGAGGATTGAGGATTGAGGATTGAAGATTGAGGATTGTGGATTCATGATTGAGGATTGAGGATTGAGGATTGAGGATAGAAGATTGAATATTGATGATTGAAGGTTGAGGATTGAGGATTGATGGTTGTGGATCGAGGACGAGGACTGAGGGTTTAATATTGATGTTTGAGATCTGAGGATTGAGGATTGAGGATTGAGAATTGGGGATTGAGGATTGAGGATTGAAGATTGAAGATTGGGTATTGAGGATTGAAGAATGAGGATTGAGGATTGAGGATTGAGTATTGACGATTGCAGATTGAGTATTGAGGATTGAGGAGTGAGGATTGAGGATTGAGGATTGAGGATTGAGGACTGAGGATTGAGGATTGAGGATTGAGCATTGAGGATTGAAGATTGATGACTGGGGATTGAGGATTGAAGGTTGAGGATTGAGGATTGAGGATTGAGGATTGAGGATTGAAGATTGAGGATTGTGGATTGAGGATTGAGAATTGAGGATTGAGGATTGAAATTGAGTATTGAGGATTGGAGATTGTGGATTGAGAATTGATTATTGAATATTGTGGATTGAGTATTGAACCATGAGTATTCAGAATATTGTATTGAGTATTGAGAATTGAGGATTGATGGTTGAGTATTGGGGATTGATGGCTGAGGGTTGTGTCTTGAATATTGAGGATTGAGGATTGAGGATTGAGGATAGAGCATTGAGGATTGAAGATTGAGTATTGATGATTGAATATTGAGGATTGAGGGTTGAGGTTTGAGGATTGAGGACGAGGACTGACGGCTGAAGATTGAGGTTTGAGGATTGAGGATTGTGGTTTGAGGACTGAGGATTGAGGATTGAGGATTGAGCATTGAGGATTGAAGATTGATGACTGGGGATTGAGGATTGAAGATTGAGTATTAAGGATTGAAGATTGGGGATTGAGGATCTAGGATTGGAGATTGATTATTGAGGATTGAAGATTGAGAATTGAGGATTGAGGATTGAGAATTGAGAATTGAGGATGAGGACTGAGGGTTGAGGATTGAGGTTTGAGGATTGAGGATTGAGGATTGAGGATTGAGGATTGAGTATTGAAGATTGAGTATTGATGCCTGAGGACTGAGGATCGAGGATTGAGGATTGAGGATTGGAGATTGATTATTGAGGATTGAAGATTGAGGATTGAGGATTGAGGATTGAGAATTGAGAATTGAGTATGAGGACTGAGGGTTGAGGATTGAGGTTTGAGGAATGAGGATTGAGGGTTGGGGAATGAGGATTGAGGATTGAGGATTGAGGATTGAGGATTGAGCATTGAAGATGGAGTATTGATGCCTGAGGATTGAGGATTGAGGATTGATGATTGAGGATCGAGGATTGAAGATTGAGAATTGAGGATTGAAGATTGAGGATTGAGGATTGAGGATTGAGGATGGAGGATGAGGGCTGAGGGTTGAGGATTGAGGATTGAGAATTGAGGATTGAGGATTGAGGATTGAGGATTGAGGATTGAGAATTGAAGATTGAGGAATGAGGATTGAGGATTGAGGATTGAGGATTGAGGATTGAAGATTGAATATTGATGATTGAAGATTGAGGCTTGAGGATTGAGTGTTGTGGATTGAGGACGAGAACTGAGGGTTGAATATTGATGTTTGAGGTCTGAGGATTGAGGATTGAGGATTGAGAATTGAGGATTGAGGATTGAGGATTGAAGATTGAGGATTGGGTATTGAGGATTGAAGAATGAGCATTGAGGATTGAGGATTGAGGATTGAGGATTGCAGATTGAGTAATGAGGATTGAGGATTGAGGATTGAGGATTGAGGATTGTGGATTGATGATTGAGGATTGAGGATTGAGGATTGAAGATTGAGTATTGAGGATTGAAGATTGAGGATTGAGGATTGAGGATTGATAATTGAGGAGTGAGGGTTGAAGATTGAGTATTGAGGATTGAGCATTGAGGATTGAAGACTGATGACTGGGGATTGAGGATCTAGGATTGGAGATTGATTATTGAGGATTGAAGATTGAGGATTGAGGATTGAGCATTGAGAATTGAGAATTGAGAATGAGGACTGAGGGTTGAGGATTGAGGTTTGAGGAATGAAGATTGAGGGTTGAGGATTGAGGATTGAGTATTGATGATTGAATATTGAGGATTGAGGATTGAGGTTTGAGGACTGAGGACGAGGACTGACGGTAGAGGGTTGATGTTTGAGGATTGAGCATTGAGGACCGAGGATTGAGGATGAGGGCTGAGGGTCGGGGACTCAGGTTTGACGACTGAGGACTGAGGATTGAGGATCGAGAATTGAGGACTGATGATTGAGGATTGAAGATTGAGGATTGGGTATTGAGGATTGAAGAATGAGCATTGAGGATTGAGGATTGAGGATTGAGGATTGCAGATTGAGTATTGAGGATTGAGGATTGAGGTTTGAGGAATGAGGATTGAGGGTTGGGGAATGAGGATTGAGGATTGAGGACTGAGGCTGAGGATTGAGGATTGTGAATAGAGGATTGAAGACTGAGGACTGGCGATTGAGGATTGAAGATTGAGGATTAAGGATTGAGGATTGTGGATTGAGGATCTAGGATTGGAGATTGATTGTTGGGCATTGAAGATTGAGGATTGAGTATTGAGGATTGAGAATTGAGAATTGAGGATGTGGACTGAGGTTTGAGGATTGAGGTTTGAGGAAAGAGAATTGAGGATTGAGGATTGAGGACTGAGGATTGACGATTGAGTATTGAAGATTGAGGATTTATGACTGAGGATTGAGGATTGAGGACTGAGGACAGAGGATTGAGGATTGAAGGTTGAGTATTGAGGATTGAATATTGAGGATTGTGGATTGAGGATTGAGGATTAGGGATTGAGGATTGACGATTGAGGATTGAGTATTGGGGATTGAGAATTGAGGATTGAGCATTGAAATTGAGTATTGAGGACTGAAGATTGACGATTGAGATTTGATTATTGAATATTGTGGATTGAGTATTGAACCATGAGTATTCAGAATATTCTATTGAGTATTGAGAATTGAGGATTGATGGTTGAGTATTGAGGATTGATGGCTGAGAGTTGTGTCTTGAATATTGAGGATTGAGGATTGAGGATTGAGGATAGAGCATTGAGGATTGAAGATTGAGTATTGATGATTGAAAATTGAGGATTGAGGATTGAGGTTTGAGGATTGAGGACGAGGACTGACGGTTGAGGATTGATGTTTGAGGATTGAGGATTGTGGATAGAGGACTGAGGATTGAGGATTGAGGATTGAGCATTGAGGATTGAAGATTGATGACTGGGGACTGAGGATTGAAGATTGAGTATTAAGGATTGAAGATTGGGGATTGAGGATCTAGGATTGGAGATTGATTATTGAGGATTGAAGATTGATTATTGAGGATTGAGTATTGAGGATTGAGAAATGAGGATGAGGACTGAGGGTTGAGGATTGAGGTTTGAGGAATGAGGACTGAGGATTGAGCATTGAGAATTGAGGACTGATGTTTGAGGATTGAAGATTGAGGATTGTGGATTCAGGATAGAGGTTTGAGGACTGAGAATTGAGGATTGAGTATTGAGGGTTGAGGATTGAGGATTGAGGATTGAGGATTGAAGATTGAGGATTGGGTATTTCGGATTGAACATTGAGGATTGAGGATTGAGGATTGAGGATTGAGGATTGAGGACTGAAGATTGAATATTGATGATTGATGATTGAGGATTGAGGGTTGAGGGTTGTGGATTGAGGACGAGGACTGAGGGTTGAGTATTGATGTGTGAGGTCTGAGGATTGAGGATTGAGGATTGAGAGTTGAGGATTGAGGATTGAAGATTGAGGATTGGGTATTGAGGATTGAAGAATCAGGATTGAGGATTGAGGGTTGAGGATTGAGGATTGAAGATTGAGTATTGAGGATTGAACATTGAGGCTTGAGGATTGAGAATTGAGGATTGTGGATTGAAGAATGAGTATTGAGGATTGAAGATTGAGGATTGAGGATTGAGGATTGAGGTTTGAGGATTGAGGATTGAGGATTGGGGGATAGGGGATTAAAGATTGAATATTGATGATTGAAGGTTGAGGATTGAGGATTGATGTTTGTGGATAGAGGACGAGGACTGAGGGTTGAATATTGATGTTTGAGGTCTGAGGATTGAGGATTGAGGATTGAGAATTGAGGATTGAGGATTGAGGATTGAAGATTGAGGATTGGGTATTGAGGATTGAAGAATGAGGATTGAGGATTGAGGATTGAGGATTGAGGATTGCAGATTGAGTATTGAGGATTGAGGATTGAGGATTGAGGATTGTGGATTGAGGATTGAGGACTGAGGATTGAGGATTGAGGATTGAGAATTGAGAATTGAGTATGAGGACTGTGGGTTGAGGATTGAGGTTTGAGGAATGAGGATTGAGGTTTGGGGAATGAGGAATGAGGATTGAGGATTGAGGATTGAGGATTGAGGATTGAAGACTGAGTATTGATGCCTGAGGATTGAGGATTGTAGATTGAGGATTGTGGATTGAGGATTGAAGATTGAGTATTGGGGATAGAAGATTGAGGATTGAGGATTTAGGAATGAGGATGGAGGATGAGGACTGACGGTTGAGGATTGAGGTTGGAGGATTGAGGATTGAGGATTGAGGACTGAGGATTGAGGATTGAGGATTGAGCATTGAGGATTGAAGATTGAGGATTGAGGATTGAAGATTGAGGATTGAGGATTCAGAATTGAGAACTGAGTATGAGGACTGAGTGTTGAGGATTGAGGTCTGAGGAATGAGGATTGAGGGTTGGGGAATGAGGATTGAGGATTGAGGATTGAGGAATGAGGATCGGGAATTGAGGACTGATGATTGAGGATTGAAGGTTGAGGATTGGGTATTGAGGATTGAAGGATGAGGATTGAGGATTGAGGATTGAGGGTTGCGGATTGAGGACCTAGGATTGGAGATTGATTATTGACGATTGATGATTGGGGTTTGAGGATTGAGGATTGAGGATCTAGGATTGGTAATCGATTACTGAGGATTGAGGTTTGAGGTCTGAGGACTCAGGATTGAGTATTGAGAATTGAGGATTGAGGATTGAGGATTGAAGATTGAGGATGGAGAACTGAGTGTTGAGGGTTGAGTGATGAGAATTGAAGTTTGTGGATAGAGATTTTAAGATTGCAGACTGAGTATTGAGTATTGAAAGGTGTGAATTGACGATATTGTATTGAGGATTGAGAACTGACGAACGATTGTTGAGGACTGCGGACTGAAGGTTGAGGATTCAGGATTGTGGATTCAGGATTGAGGTTTGAGGACTGAGAATTGAGGATTGAGTATTGAGGATTGAGGATTGAGGATTGAGGATTGAGGATTGAAGATTGAGGATTGGGTATTGTGGATTGAACATTGAGGATTGAGGATTGAGGATTGAGGATTGAGGATTGAGGACTGAAGATTGAATATTGATGATTGATGATTGAGGATTGAGGATTGAGCATTGTGAATTGAGGACGAGGACTGAGGGTTGAGTACTGATGTGTGAGGTCTGAGGATTGAGGATTGAGGATTGAGAGTTGAGGATTGAGGATTGAAGATTGAGGATTGGGTGTTGAGGATTGCAGAATGAGGATTGAAGATTGAGGATTGAGGATTGAGGATTGAAGATTGAGTATTGAGGATTGAACATTGAGGATTGAGGATTGAGAATTGAGGATTGGGGATTGAAGATTGAGGATTGAGGATTGGGGGATTGGGGATTGAAGATTGAATACTGATGATTGAAGATTGAGGATTGAGGATTGATGTTTGTGGATAGACGACGAGGACTGAGGGTTGAATATTGATGTTTGAGGTCTGAGGATTGAGGATTGAGGATTGAGAATTGAGGATTGAGGATTGAGGATTGAAGATTGAGGATTGGGTATTGAGGATTGAAGAATGAGGATTGAGGATTGAGGATTGAGGATTGAGGATTGCAGATTGTGTATTGAGGATTGAGGATTGAGGATTGTGGATTGAGGATTGAAGATTGAGGATTGAGGATTGAGGATTGAGGATTGAGGATTGAGGATTGAAGATTGAATATTGATGATTGAAGATTGAGGATTGAGGATTGAGGGTTGTGGATTGAGGACGAGAACTGATGGTTGAATATTCATGTTTGAGGTCTGAGGGGTGAGGATTGAGGATTGAGAATTGAGGATTGATGGTTGAGGATTGAAGATTGAGGATTGGGTATTGAGGATTGAAGAATGAGCATTGAGGATTGAGGATTGAGGATTGAGGATTGCAGATTGTGTATTGAGGAATGAGGATTGAGCATTGAGGATTGAGGATTGAGGATTGAGGATTGAGGATTGAAGGTTGAGTATTGAGGAATGAAGGTTGAGGATTGAGGATTGAGGATTGACAATTGAGGATTGAGGATTGAAGATTGAGGGTTGAGGATTGAAACTGAGTATTGAGGATTGAAGATTGAGGATTGAGATTTGGTTATTGAATATTGTGGATTGAGTATCGAACCATGCGAATTCAGGATATTCTATTGAGTATTGATAATTGAGGATTGATGGTTGAGTATTGAGGATTGTTGGCTGAGGGTTGTGTGTTGAATATTGAGGATTGGGGATTGAGGGTTGAGGGTTGAGGGTCTAGGATTGGTAATCGATTATTGAGGATTGAGGTTTGAGGTCTGAGGACTGAGGATTGAAGATTGAGAATTGAGGAATGAGGATTGAGGATTGAAGATTGAGGATGGGGGACTGAGTGCTGAGGGCTGAGTGATGAGAATTGAAGTTTGTGGATAGAGATTTTAAGATTGCAGACTGAGTATTGAGTATTGAAAGTTGTGAATTGACGATATTCTATTGAGGATTGAGAACTGACGAATGATTGTTGAGGACTGAGGTCTGAAGGTTGAGGATTCAGGATTGTGGATTCAGGATTGATGTTTGAGGACTGAGAATTGTGGATTGAGGATTGAGGATTGAGTATTGAGGATTGAGGATTGAGGATTGAAGATTGAGGATTGTGTATTGCGGATTGAATATTGAGGATTGAGGATTGAGGATTGAGGATTGAGGACTGAAGATTGAATATTGATGATTGATGATTGAGGATTGAGGATTGAGGGTTGTGGATTGAGGACGAGGACTGAGGGTTGAGTATTGATGTGTGAGGTCTGAGGATTGAGGATTGAGGATTGAGAGTTGAGGATTGAGGTTTGAAGATTATCTATTGGGTGTTTAGGATTGACGAATGAGGATTGAGGATTGAGAATTGAGGATTGGGGATTGAAGATTGAGTATTGAGGATTGAAGACTGAGGATTGAGGATTGAGGATTGTGGATTGAGGATTGAAGATTGAGGATTGTGGATTGATGATTGAGGATTGAGGATTGAGGATTGAAGATTGAATATTGATGATTGAAGGTTGAGGATTGAGGATTGATGGTTGTGGATAGAGGACGAGGACTGAGGGTTGAATATTGATGTTTGAGGTCTGAGGATTGAGGATTGAGGATTGAGAATTGAGGATTGAGGATTGAGGATTGAAAATTGAAGATTGGGTATTGAGGATTGAAGAATGAGGATTGAGTATTGAAGATTGAGGATTGACGATTGCAGATTGAGTATTGACGATTGAGGATTGAGGATTGAGGATTGAGGATTGAAGATTGAGGATTGAGGATTGAGGATTGAGGATTGAGGATTGAAGATTGAGTATTGAGGATTGAACATTGAGGATTGAGGGTTGAGAATTGAGGATTGGGGATTGAAGATTGAGTATTGAGGATTGAAGATTGAGGATTGAGGATTGAAGATTGAGGATTGAGGATTGAGGGTTGAGGATTGGGGACTGAGGATTGAAGATTGAATATTGATGTTTGAAGATTGAGGATTGAGGATTGATGGTTGTGGATAGAGGACGAGGACTGAGGGTTGAATATTGATGTTTGAGGTCTGAGGATTGAGGATTGAGGATTGAGAATTGAGGATTGAGGATTGCGGATTGAAGATTGAGGATTGGGTATTGAGGATTGAAGAATGAGGATTGAGGATTGAGGATTGAGGATTGAGGATTGCAGATTGAGTATTGAGGATTGAGGATTGAGGATTGAGGACTGAGGATTGAGGATCGAGGATTGAGGATTGAGTATTGAGGATTGAAGATTGAGTATTGTGGATTGAGGACTGAGGATTGACGATTGAGTATTGAAGTTTGAGGATTTATGACTGAGGATTGAGGATTAAGGATTGAAGATTGGGGATTGAGGACTGAGGATTGAGGATTGAGGATTGAGGAATGAGGATTGAGGTTTGGGGAATGAGGAATGAGGATTGAGGATTGAGAATAGAGGATTGAGGATTAAGGATTGTGGATTGAGGATTGAAGATTGAGGATTGAGGATTGAGGATTGAGGATTGAGGATTGAGGATTGAAGATTGAATATTGATGATTGAAGATTGAGGATTGAGGATTGAGGGTTGTGGATTGAGGACGAGAACTGATGGTTGAATATTCATGTTTGAGGTCTGAGGGGTGAGGATTGAGGATTGAGAATTGAGGATTGATGGTTGAGGATTGAAGATTGAGGATTGAGGATTGAGGATTGACAATTGAGGATTGAGGATTGAAGATTGAGGGTTGAGGATTGAAACTGAGTATTGAGGATTGAAGATTGAGGATTGAGATTTGGTTATTGAATATTGTGGATTGAGTATCGAACCATGCGAATTCAGGATATTCTATTGAGTATTGAGAATTGAGGATTGATGGTTGAGTATTGAGGATTGTTGGCTGAGGGTTGTGTGTTGACTATTGAGGATTGTGGATTGAGGGTTGAGGGTTGAGGGTCTAGGATTGGTAATCGATTATTGAGGATTGAGGTTTGAGGTCTGAGGACTGAGGATTGAAGATTGAGAATTGAGGAATGAGGATTGAGGATTGAAGATTGAGGATGGGGGACTGAGTGCTGAGGGTTGAGTGATGAGAATTGAAGTTTGTGGATAGAGATTTTAAGATTGCAGACTGAGTATTGATTATTGAAAGGTGTGAATTGACGATATTGTATTGAGGATTGAGAACTGACGAATGATTGTTGAGGACTGCGGACTGAAGGTTGAGGATTCAGGATTGTGGATTCAGGATTGAGGTTTGAGGACTGAGAATTGAGGATTGAGTATTGAGGATTGAGGATTGAGGATTGAGGATTGAGGATTGAAGATTGAGGATTGGGTATTGTGGATTGAACATTGAGGATTGAGGATTGAGGATTGAGGATTGAGGATTGAGGACTGAAGATTGAATATTGATGATTGATGATTGAGGATTGAGGATTGAGCATTGTGAATTGAGGACGAGGACTGAGGGTTGAGTATTGATGTGTGAGGTCTGAGGATTGAGGATTGAGGATTGAGAGTTGAGGATTGAGGATTGAAGATTGAGGATTGGGTGTTGAGGATTGCAGAATGAGGATTGAGGATTGAGGATTGAGGATTGAGGATTGAAGATTGAGTATTGAGGATTGAACATTGAGGATTGAGGATTGAGAATTGAGGATTGGGGATTGAAGATTGAGGATTGAGGATTGGGGGATTGGGGATTGAAGATTGAATACTGATGATTGAAGATTGAGGATTGAGGATTGATGTTTGTGGATAGACGACGAGGACTGAGGGTTGAATATTGATGTTTGAGGTCTGAGGATTGAGGATTGAGTATTGAGAATTGAGGATTGAGGATTGAGGATTGAAGATTGAGGATTGGGTATTGAGGATTGAAGAATGAGGATTGAGGATTGAGGATTGAGGATTGAGGATTGCAGATTGTGTATTGAGGATTGAGGATTGAGGATTGAGGATTGTGGATTGAGGATTGAGGACTGAGGATTGAGGATTGAGGATTGAGAATTGAGAATTGAGTATGAGGACTGTGGGTTGAGGATTGAGGTTTGAGGAATGAGGATTGAGGTTTGGGGAATGAGGAATGAGGATTGAGGATTGAGGATTGAGGATTGAGGATTGAAGACTGAGTATTGAGGATTGAAGATTGACGATTGAGGATTGAGGATTGAAGGTTGAGTATTGAGGATTGAATATTGAGGATTGTGGATTGAGGATTGAGGATTGAGGTCTGAGGATTGACGATTGAGTATTGAAGTTTGAGGATTTATGACTGAGGATTGAGGATTAAGGATTGAAGATTGGGGATTGAGGATCTAGGATTGGATATTGATTATTGAGGATTGAAGATTGAGGATTGAGGATTGAGGATTGAGAATTGAGAATTGAGGATGAGGACTGAGGGTTGAGGATTGAGGTTTGAGGAATGAGGATTGAGGGTTGAGGATTGAGGATTGAGGATTGAGGATTGAGGATTGAGGATTGAGGATTGAAGATTGAGTACTGATGCCTGAGGATTGAGGATTGTGGATTGAGGATTGTGGATTGAGGATTGAAGATTGAGTATTGGGGATTGAAGATTGAGGACTGAGGATTTAGGAATGAGGATGGAGGATGAGGACTGACGGTTGGGGATTGAGGTTGGAGGATTGAGGATTGAGGATTGAGGACTGAGGATTGAGGATTGAGGATTGAGCATTGAGGATTGAATATTGAGGATTGAGGATTGAGGACTGAGAATTGAGAATTGAGTATGAGGACCGAGGGTTGAGGATTGAGGTTTGAGGAATGAGGACTGAGGTTTGGGGAATGAGGAATGAGGATTGAGGATTGAGGATAGAGGATTGAGGATTAAGGATTGTGGATTGAGGATTGAAGATTGAGGATTGAGGATTGAGGATTGAGGGTTGTGGATTGAGGACGAGAACTGATGGTTGAATATTCATGTTTTAGGTCTGAGGGGTGAGGATTGAGGATTGAGAATTGAGGATTGATGGTTGAGGATTGAAGATTGAGGATTGGGTATTGAGGATTGAAGAATGAGCATTGAGGTTTGAGGATTGAGGATTGAGGATTGCAGATTGTGTATTGAGGAATGAGGATTGAGCATTGAGGATTGAGGATTGAGGATTGAGGATTGAGGATTGAAGGTTGAGTATTGAGGAATGAAGGTTGAGGATTGAGGATTGAGGATTGACAATTGAGGATTGAGGATTGAAGATTGAGGGTTGAGGATTGAAATTGAGTATTGAGGATTGAAGATTGAGGATTGAGATTTGGTTATTGAATATTGTGGATTGAGTATCGAACCATGCGAATTCAGGATATTCTATTGAGTATTGAGAATTGAGGATTTATGGTTGAGTATTGAGGATTGTTGGCTGAGGGTTGTGTGTTGAATATTGAGGATTGGGGATTGAGGGTTGAGGGTTGAGGGTCTAGGATTGGTAATCGATTATTGAGGATTGAGGTTTGAGGTCTGAGGACTGAGGATTGAAGATTGAGAATTGAGGAATGAGGATTGAGGATTGAAGATTGAGGATGGGGGACTGAGTGCTGAGGGTTGAGTGATGAGAATTGAAGTTTGTGGATAGAGATTTTAAGATTGCAGACTGAGTATTGAGTATTGAAAGGTGTGAATTGACGATATTCTATTGAGGATTGAGAACTGACGAATGATTGTTGAGGACTGAGGTCTGAAGGTTGAGGATTCAGGATTGTGGATTCAGGATTGATGTTTGAGGACTGAGAATTGTGGATTGAGGATTGAGGATTGAGTATTGAGGATTGAGGATTGAGGATTGAAGATTGAGGATTGTGTATTGCGGATTGAATATTGAGGATTGAGGATTGAGGATTGAGGATTGAGGACTGAAGATTGAATATTGATGATTGATGATTGAGGATTGAGGATTGAGGATTGAGGATCGAGGATTGAAGATTGAGAATTGAGGATTCATGGCTGAGTATTGAGGATTGAGGATTGAGAATTGAGGATTGAGTATTGAAGATTGAGGATTGATGGTTGAGGATTGAGGATTGAGGATTGAGGATCGAGTATTGAGGATTGAATATTGAGGATTGAGGATTGAGGATTGAGGATTGAGGATTGAGGATTAAGGATTGAAGATTGGGGATTGAAGATTGAGGTCTGGGGATTGAGGATTGAAGATTGAGGATTAAGGATTGAAGATTGGGGATTGAGGATCTAGGATTGGAGACTGATTATTGAGGATTGAAGATTGAGGATTGAGGATTGAGGATTGAGAATTGAGAACTGAGTATGAGGACTGAGGGTTGAGGATTGAGGTTTGAGGAATGAGGATTGAGTGTTGAGGATTGAGGATTGTGGATTGAGGATTGAGGATTGAGTATTGAAGATTGGGTATTGATGCCTGAGGATTGAGGATTGAGGATTGAGGATTGAGGATCGAGGATTGAAGATTGAGTATCGAGGATTGATGGTTGAGTATTGAGGATTGAGGATTGAGAATTGAGGATTGAGTATTGAAGATTGAGGATTGTTGGTTGAGGATTGAGGATTGAGGATTGAGGATCGAGTATTGAGGATTGAATATTGAGGATTCAGGATTGAGGATTGAGGATTGAGGATTGAGGATTAAGGATTGAAGATTGGGGATTGAAGATTGAGGTCTGGGGATTGAGGATTGAAGATTGAGGATTAAGGATTGAAGATTGGGGATTGAGGATCTAGGATTGGAGACTGATTATTGAGGATTGAAGATTGAGGATTGAGGATTGAGGATTGAGAATTGAGAACTGAGTATGAGGACTGAGGGTTGAGGATTGAGGTTTGAGGAATGAGGATTGAGTGTTGAGGATTGAGGATTGTGGATTGAGGATTGAGGATTGAGTATTGAAGATTGGGTATTGATGCCTGAGGATTGAGGATTGAGGATTGAGGATTGAGGATCGAGGATTGAAGATTGAGTATTGAGGATTGATGGTTGAGTATTGAGGATTGAGGATTGAGAATTGAGGATTGAGTATTGAAGATTGAGGATTGTTGGTTGAGGATTGAGGATTGAGGATTGAGGATCGAGTATTGAGGATTGAATATTGAGGATTGAGGATTGAGGATTGAGGATTGATGATTGAGGATTAAGGATTGAAGATTGGGGATTGAGGATCTAGGATTGGAGATTGATTATTGAGGATTGGAAATTGAGGATTGAGGATTGAGGATTGAGGATTGAGGATTGAGGATTGAAGATTGAGGATTGAGGATTGAGGATTGAGGATTGAGGATTGAGTATTGAGAATTGAGGATTGCGGATTGAGGATTGAAGATTGAGGATGGGGAACTGAGTGTTGAGGGTTGAGTGATGAGAATTGAAGTTTGTGGATAGAGATTTTAAGATTGCAGACTGAGTATTGAGTATTGAAAGGTGTGAATTGACGATATTGTATTGAGGATTGAGAACTGACGAATGATTGTTGAGGACTGCGGACTGATGGTTGAGGATTCAGTATTGTGGATTCAGGATTGAGGTTTGAGGACTGAGAATTGAGAATTGAGTATTGAGGATTGAGGAATGAGGATTGAGGATTGAGGATTGAAGATTGAGGATTGGGTATTGTGGATTGAACATTGAGGATTGAGGATTGAGGATTGAGGATTGAGGATTGAGGACTGAAGATTGAATATTGATGATTGATGATTGAGGATTGAGGATTGAGGGTTGTGGATTGAGGACGAGGACTGAGGGTTGAGTATTGATGTGTGAGGTCTGAGGATTGAGGATTGAGGATTGAGAGTTGAGGATTGAGGTTTGAAGATTATCTATTGGGTGTTTAGGATTGAAGAATGAGGATTGAGGATTGAGAATTGAGGATTGGGGATTGAAGATTGAGTATTGAGGATTGAAGACTGAGGATTGAGGATTGAGGATTGTGGATTGAGGATTGAAGATTGAGGATTGTGGATTGATGATTGAGGATTGAGGATTGAGGATTGAAGATTGAATATTGATGATTGAAGGTTGAGGATTGAGGATTGATGGTTGTGGATAGAGGACGAGGACTGAGGGTTGAATATTGATGTTTGAGGTCTGAGGATTGAGGATTGAGGATTGAGAATTGAGGATTGAGGATTGAGGATTGAAAATTGAAGATTGGGTATTGAGGATTGAAGAATGAGGATTGAGGATTGAAGATTGAGGATTGACGATTGCAGATTGAGTATTGAGGATTGAGGATTGAGGATTGAGGATTGAGGATTGAAGATTGAGGATTGAGGATTGAGGATTGAGGATTGAGGATTGAAGAATGAGTATTGAGGGTTGAATATTGAGGATTGAGGATTGAGGATTGAGGATTGAGGTTGAGGATTGAAGATTGAGGATTGGGGATTGAGGATTGACGATTGAGGATTGAGTATTGGGGATTGAGAATTGAGGATTGAGGATTGAAATTGAGTATTGAGGACTGAAGATTGAGGATTGAGATTTGATTATTGAATATTGTGGATTGAGTATTGAACCATGAGTATTCAGAATATTCTATTGAGTATTGAGAATTGAGGATTGATGGTTGAGTATTGAGGATTGGTGGCTGAGGGCTGTGTCTTGAATATTGAGGATTGAGGATTGAGGATTGAGGATAGAGCACTGAGGATTGAAGATTGAGTATTGATGATTGAATATTGAGGATTGAGGATTGAGGTTTGAGGATTGAGGACGAGGACTGACGGTTGAGGATTGAGGTTTGAGGACTGAGAGTTGAGGATTGAGGATTGAAGATTGAGGATTGGGTATTGAGGATTGAAGAATGAGGATTGAGGATTGAGGATTGAGGATTGAGGATTGAAGATTGAGTACTGAGGATTGAACATTGAGGCTTGAGGATTGAGAGTTGAGGATTGGGGATTGAAGATTGAGTATTGAGAATTGAAGACTGAGGATTGAGGATTGAGTATTGTGGATTGAGGATTGAAGATTGAGGATTGTGGATTGATGATTGAGGATTGAGGATTGAGGATTGAAGATTGAATATTGATGATTGAAGGTTGAGGATTGAGGATTGATGGTTGTGGATAGAGGACGAGGACTGAGGGTTGAATATTGATGTTTGAGGTCTGAGGATTGAGGATTGAGGATTGAGAATTGAGGATTGAGGATTGAGGATTGAAAATTGAAGATTGGGTATTGAGGATTGAAGAATGAGGATTGAGGATTGAAGATTGAGGATTGACGATTGCAGATTGAGTATTGAGGATTGAGGATTGAGGATTGAGGATTGAGGATTGAAGATTGAGGATTGAGGATTGAGGGTTGAGGATTGAGTATTGAAGATTGAATATTGATGATTGAAGGTTGAGGATTGAGGATTGATGGTTGTGGATAGAGGTCGAGGACTGAGGGTTGAGTATTGATGTGTGAGGTCTGAGGATTGAGGATTGAGGATTAAGAATTGAGGATTGAGGATTGAGGATTGAAGATTGAGGATTGGGTATTGAGGATTGAAGAATGAGCATTGAGGATTGAGGATTGAGGATTGAGGATTGCAGATTGAGTAATGAGGATTGAGGATTGAGGATTGAGGATTGAGGATTGTGGATTGATGATTGAGGATTGAGGATTGAGGATTGAAGATTGAGTATTGAGGATTGAAGATTGAGGATTGAGGATTGAGGATTGATAATTGAGGATTGAGGGTTGAAGATTGAGTACTGAGGATTGAGCATTGAGGATTGAAGACTGATGACTGGGGATTGAGGATCTAGGATTGGAGATTGATTATTGAGGATTGAAGATTGAGGATTGAGGATTGAGCATTGAGAATTGAGAATTGAGAATGAGGACTGAGGGTTGAGGATTGAGGTTTGAGGAATGAAGATTGAGGGTTGAGGATTGAGGATTGAGGATTGAGGATTGAGTATTGAAGATTGAGTATTGATGCCTGAGGACTGAGGATCGAGGATTGAGGATTGAGTATTTGAGATTGATTATTGAGGATTGAAGATTGAGGAATGAGGATTGAGGATTGAGAATTGAGAATTGAGTATGAGGACTGAGGGTTGAGGATTGAGGTTTGAGGAATGAGGATTGAGGGTTGGGGAATGTGGACTGAGGATTGAGGATTGAGGATTGAGGATTGAGGATTGAGGATTGAAGATTGAGTATTGATGATTGGATATTGAGGATTGAGGATTGAGGTTTGAGGACTGAGGACGATGACTGAAGGTAGAGGGTTGATGTTTGAGGATTGAGCATTGAGGACCGTGGATTGAGGAGGAGGGCTGACGGTCGGGGACTCAGGTTTGACGACTGAGGACTGAGGATTGAGGATCGAGAATTGAGGACTGATGATTGAGGATTGAAGATTGAGGATTGGGTATTGAGGATTGAAGAATGAGCATTGAGGATTGAGGATTGAGGATTGAGGATTGCAGATTGAGTATTGAGGATTGAGGATTGAGGTTTGAGGAATGAGGATTGAGGGTTGGGGAATGAGGATTGAGGATTGAGGATTGAGGATGGAGCATTGAAGATTGAGTATTGAAGATTGAGGATTGATAATTGAGGATTGAGGGTTGAAGATTGAGTATTGAGGATTGAAATTGAGTATTGAGGATTGAAGATTGAGGATTGAGATTTGATTATTGAATATTGTGGTTTGAGTACCGAACCATGCGGATTCAGGATATTCTATTGAGTATTGAGAATTGAGGATTGATGGTTGAGTATTGAGGAATGTTGGCTGAGGGTTGTGTGTTGAATATTGAGGATTGGGGATTGAGGATTGAGGATTGAGGATTGAGGATTGAAGATTGAGTATTGTTGATTGAATATTGAGGATTGAGGATTGAGGTTTGAGTATTGAGGACGAGGACTGACGGTAGAGGGTTGATGTTTGAGGATTGAGCATTGAGGACCGAGGATTGAGGATGAGGGCTGAGGGTCTGGGACTGAGGTTTGACGACTGAGGACTGAGGATTGAGGATCGAGAATTGAGGACTGATGATTGAGGATTGAAGATTGAGGATTGGGTATTGAGGATTGAAGGATGAGGATTGAGGATTGAGGATTGAGGGTTGCGGATTGAGGACCTAGGATTGGAGATTGATTATTGACGATTGATGATTGGGGTTTGAGGATTGAGGATTGAGGATCTAGGATTGGTAATCGATTATTGAGGATTGAGGTTTGAGGTCTGAGGACTGAGGATTGAGTATTGAGAATTGAGGATTGAGAATTGAGGATTGAAGATTGAGGATGGGGAACTGAGTGTTGAGGGTTGAGTGATGAGAATTGAAGTTTGTGGATAGAGATTCTAAGATTGCAGACTGAGTATTGAGTATTGAAAGGTGTGAATTGACGATATTGTATTGAGGATTGAGAACTGACGAATGATTGTTGAGGACTGCGGACTGAAGGTTGAGGATTCAGGATTGTGGATTCAGGATTGAGGTTTGAGGACTGAGAATTGAGGATTGAGTATTGAGGATTGAGGAATGAGGATTGAGGATTGAGGATTGAAGATTGAGGATTGGGTATTGTGGATTGAACATTGAGGATTGAGGATTGAGGATTGAGGATTGAGGACTGAAGATTGAATATTGATGATTGATGATTGAGGATTGAGGATTGAGTGTTGTGGATTGAGGACGAGGACTGAGGGTTGAGTATTGATGTGTGAGGTCTGACGATTGAGGATTGAGGATTGAGAGTTGAGGATTGAGGTTTGAAGATTATCTATTGGGTGTTGAGGATTGAAGAATGAGGATTGACGATTGAGGATTGAGGATTGAGGATTGAAGATTGAGTATTGAGGATTGAACATTGAGGATTGAGGATTGAGAATTGAGGATTGGGGATTGAAGATTGAGTATTGAGAATTGAAGACTGAGGATTGAGGATTGAGTATTGTGGATTGAGGATTGAAGATTGAGGATTGTGGATTGATGATTGAGGATTGAGGATTGAGGATTGAAGATTGAATATTGATGATTGAAGGTTGAGGATTGAGGATTGATGGTTGTGGATAGAGGACGAGGACTGAGGGTTGAATATTGATGTTTGAGGTCTGAGGATTGAGGATTGAGGATTGAGAATTGAGGATTGAGGATTGAGGATTGAAAATTGAAGATTGGGTATTGAGGATTGAAGAATGAGGATTGAGGATTGAAGATTGAGGATTGACGATTGCAGATTGAGTATTGAGGATTGAGGATTGAGGATTGAGGATTGAGGATTGAAGATTGAGGATTGAGGATTGAGGGTTGAGGATTGAGTATTGAAGATTGAATATTGATGATTGAAGGTTGAGGATTGAGGATTGATGGTTGTGGATAGAGGACGAGGACTGAGGGTTGAGTATTGATGTGTGAGGTCTGAGGATTGAGGATTGAGGATTAAGAATTGAGGATTGAGGATTGAGGATTGAAGATTGAGGATTGGGTATTGAGGATTGAAGAATGAGCATTGAGGATTGAGGATTGAGGATTGAGGATTGCAGATTGAGTAATGAGGATTGAGGATTGAGGATTGAGGATTGAGGATTGTGGATTGATGATTGAGGATTGAGGATTGAGGATTGAAGATTGAGTATTGAGGATTGAAGATTGAGGATTGAGGATTGAGGATTGATAATTGAGGATTGAGGGTTGAAGATTGAGTACTGAGGATTGAGCATTGAGGATTGAAGACTGATGACTGGGGATTGAGGATCTAGGATTGGAGATTGATTATTGAGGATTGAAGATTGAGGATTGAGGATTGAGCATTGAGAATTGAGAATTGAGAATGAGGACTGAGGGTTGAGGATTGAGGTTTGAGGAATGAAGATTGAGGGTTGAGGATTGAGGATTGAGGATTGAGGATTGAGTATTGAAGATTGAGTATTGATGCCTGAGGACTGAGGATCGAGGATTGAGGATTGAGTATTTGAGATTGATTATTGAGGATTGAAGATTGAGGAATGAGGATTGAGGATTGAGAATTGAGAATTGAGTATGAGGACTGAGGGTTGAGGATTGAGGTTTGAGGAATGAGGATTGAGGGTTGGGGAATGTGGATTGAGGATTGAGGATTGAGGATTGAGGATTGAGGATTGAGGATTGAAGATTGAGTATTGATGATTGGATATTGAGGATTGAGGATTGAGGTTTGAGGACTGAGGACGAGGACTGAAGGTAGAGGGTTGATGTTTGAGGATTGAGCATTGAGGACCGTGGATTGAGGAGGAGGGCTGACGGTCGGGGACTCAGGTTTGACGACTGAGGACTGAGGATTGAGGATCGAGAATTGAGGACTGATGATTGAGGATTGAAGATTGAGGATTGGGTATTGAGGATTGAAGAATGAGCATTGAGGATTGAGGATTGAGGATTGAGGATTGCAGATTGAGTATTGAGGATTGAGGATTGAGGTTTGAGGAATGAGGATTGAGGGTTGGGGAATGAGGATTGAGGATTGAGGATTGAGGATGGAGCATTGAAGATTGAGTATTGAAGATTGAGGATTGATAATTGAGGATTGAGGGTTGAAGATTGAGTATTGAGGATTGAAATTGAGTATTGAGGATTGAAGATTGAGGATTGAGATTTGATTATTGAATATTGTGGTTTGAGTACCGAACCATGCGGATTCAGGATATTCTATTGAGTATTGAGAATTGAGGATTGATGGTTGAGTATTGAGGAATGTTGGCTGAGGGTTGTGTGTTGAATATTGAGGATTGGGGATTGAGGATTGAGGATTGAGGATTGAGGATTGAAGATTGAGTATTGATGATTGAATATTGAGGATTGAGGATTGAGGTTTGAGTATTGAGGACGAGGACTGACGGTAGAGGGTTGATGTTTGAGGATTGAGCATTGAGGACCGAGGATTGGGGATGAGGGCTGAGGGTCGGGGACTGAGGTTTGACGACTGAGGACTGAGGATTGAGGATCGAGAATTGAGGACTGATGATTGAGGATTGAAGATTGAGGATTGGGTATTGAGGATTGAAGGATGAGGATTGAGGATTGAGTATTGAGGATTGAAGATTGAGTATTGAGGATTGAAGATTGAGGATTGAAGATTGAGGATTGAGGATTGAGGATTCAGGATTGAAGATTGAGTATTGAGGATTGAAGATTGAGGACTGAGGATTGAGGATTGAGGATTGAGGTTGAGGATTGAAGATTGAGGATTGGGGATTGAGGATTGACGATTGAGGATTGAGTATTGGGGATTGAGAATTGAGGATTGAGGATTGAAATTGAGTATTGAGGATTGAAGATTGAGGATTGAGATTTGATTATTGAATATTGTGGATTGAGTATTGAACCATGAGTATTCAGAATATTCTATTGAGTATTGAGAATTGAGGATTGATGGTTGAGTATTGAGGATTGATGGCTGAGGGTTGTGTCTTGAATATTGAGGATTGAGGATTGAGGATTGAGGATAGAGCAATAAGGATTGAAGACTGAGTATTGATGATTGAATATTGAGGATTGAGGATTGAGGTTTGAGGATTGAGGACGAGGACTGACGGTTGAGGATTGAGGTTTGAGGATTGAGGATTGTGGATTGAGGCCTGAGGACTGAGGGTTGAGGATTGGGGTTTGAGGAATGAGGATTGAGGAATGAGGATTGAGGATTGGGGATTGAGGATTGAGGATTGAGGATTGTAGATTGAAGATTGGGTATTGAGGATTGAAGAATGAGGATTGAGGATTGAGGATTGAGGATTGACGATTGCAGATTGAGTATTGAGGATTGAGGATTGAGGATTGAGAATTGAGGATTGAGGATTGAGGATTGAGGATTGAGGATTGAGGATTGAGGATTGAAGATTGAGTATTGAGGATTGAATATTGACGATTGAGGATTGAGGATTGAGGATTGAGGATTGAAGATTGAGTATTGAGGATTGAATATTGACGATTGAGGATTGAGGATTGAGGATTGAGGTTGAGGATTGAAGATTGAGGATTGGGGATTGAGGATTGACGATTGAGGATTGAGTATTGGGGATTGAGAATTGAGGATTGAGCATTGTAATTGAGTATTGATGACTGAAGATTGACGATTGAGATTTGATTATTGAATATTGTGGATGGAGTATTGAACCATGAGTATTCAGAATATTCTATTGAGTATTGAGAATTGAGGATTGATGGTTGAGTATTGAGGATTGATGGCTGAGGGTTGTGTCTCGAATATTGAGGATTGAGGATTGAGGATTGAGGATAGAGCATTGAGGATTGAAGATTGAGTATTGATGATTGAAAATTGAGGATTGAGGATTGAGGTTTGAGGATTGAGGGCGAGGACTGACGGTTGAGGATTGATGTTTGAGGATTGAGGATTGTGGATAGAGGACTGAGGATTGAGGATTGAGGATTGAGCATTGAGGACTGAAGATTGATGACTGGGGATTGAGGATTGAAGGTTGAGTATTAAGGATTGAAGATTGGGGATTGAGGATCTAGGATTGGAGATTGATTATTGAGGATTGAAGATTGAGTATTGAGGATTGAGTATTGAGAATTGAGAAATGAGGATGAGGACTGAGGGTTGAGGATTGAGGTTTGAGGAATGAGGACTGAGGATTGAGCATTGAGAATTGAGGTCTCATGATTGAGGATTGACGATTGCAGATTGAGTATTGAGGATTGAGGATTGAGGATTGAGGATTGAGGATTGAGGATTGAGGATTGAGGATTGAGGATTGAGGATTGAGGATTGAGGATTGAGGTTGAGGATTGAAGATTGAGGATTGGGGATTGAGGATTGACGATTGAGGATTGAGTATTGGGGATTGAGAATTGAGGATTGAGCATTGAAATTGAGTATTGAGGACTGAAGATTGACGATTGAGATTTGATTATTGAATATTGTGGATTGAGTATTGAACCATGAGTATTCAGAATATTCTATTGAGTATTGAGAATTGAGGATTGATGGTTGAGTATTGAGGATTGATGGCTGAGGGTTGTGTCTTGAATATTGAGGATTGAGGATCGAGGATTGAGGATAGAGCAATGAGGATTGAAGACTGAGTATTGATGACTGAATATTGAGGATTGAGGTTTGAGGATTGAGGACGAGGACTGACGGTTGAGGATTGAGGTTTGAGGATTGAGGATTGTGGATTGAGGACTGAGGACTGAGGGTTGAGGATTGAGGTTTGAGGAATGAGGATTGAGGAATGAGGATTGAGGATTGGGGATTGAGGATTGAGGATTGAGGATTGTAGATTGAAGATTGGGTATTGAGGATTGAAGAATGAGGATTGAGGATTGAGGATTGAGGATTGAGGGTTGTGGATTGAGGACGAGAACTGATGGTTGAATATTCATGTTTGAGGTCTGAGGGGTGAGGATTGAGGATTGAGAATTGAGGATTGATGGTTGAGGATTGAAGATTGAGGATTGGGTATTGAGGATTGAAGAATGAGCATTGAGGATTGAGGATTGAGGATTGAGGATTGCAGATTGTGTATTGAGGAATGAGGATTGAGCATTGTGGATTGAGGATTGAGGATTGAGGATTGAGGATTGAAGGTTGAGTATTGAGGAATGAAGGTTGAGGATTGAGGATTGAGGATTGACAATTGAGTATTGAGGATTGAAGATTGAGGGTTGAGGATTGAAATTGAGTATTGAGGATTGAAGATTGAGGATTGAGATTTGATTATTGAATATTGTGGATTGAGTATCGGACCATGCGAATTCAGGATATTCTATTGAGTATTGAGAATTGAGGATTGATGGTTGAGTATTGAGGATTGTTGGCTGAGGGTTGTGTGTTGAATATTGAGGACTGGGGATTGAGGGTTGAGGATTGAGGGTCTAGGATTGGTAATCGATTATTGAGGATTGAGGTTTGAGGTCTGAGGACTGAGGATTGAGAATTGAGGATTGAAGATTGAGGATTGAGGATTGAGGATTGAGGATGGAGGATGAGGGCTGAGGGTTGAGGATTGAGGATTGAGAATTGAGGACTGAGGATTGAGGATTGAGGATTGAGGATTGAGGATTGAAGATTGAGGATTGAGGATTGAGGATTGAGGATTGAGGATTGAGGATTGAAGATTGAATATTGATGATTGAAGATTGAGGATTGAGGATTGAGGGTTGTGGATTGAGGACGAGAACTGAGGGTTGAATATTGATGTTTGAGGTCTGAGGATTGAGGATTGAGGATTGAGAATTGAGGATTGAGGATTGAGGATTGAAGTTTGAGGATTGGGTATTGAGGATTGAAGAATGAGCATTGAGGATTGAGGATTGAGGATTGAGGATTGCAGATTGAGTATTGAGGATTGAGGATTGAGGATTGAGGATTGAGACTTGTGGATTGAGGATTGAGGATTGAGGATTGAGGATTGAAGATTGAGTATTGAGGATTGAAGATTGAGGATTGAAGATTGAGGATTGATAATTGAGGATTGAGGGTTGAAGATTGAGGATTGAGGATTGAAATTGAGTATTGAGGATTGAAGATTGAGGATTGAGATTTGATTATTGAATATTGTGGTTTGAGTACCGAACCATGCGGATTCAGGATATTCTATTGAGTATTGAGAATTGAGGATTGATGGTTGAGTATTGAGGAATGTTGGCTGAGGGTTGTGTGTTGAATATTGAGGATTGGGGATTGAGGATTGAGGATTGAGGATTGAGGATTGAAGATTGAGTATTGATGATTGAATATTGAGGATTGAGTATTGAGGTTTGAGTATTGAGGACGAGGACTGACGGTAGAGGGTTGATGTTTGAGGATTGAGCATTGAGGACCGAGGATTGGGGATGAGGGCTGAGGGTCGGGGACTGAGGTTTGACGACTGAGGACTGAGGATTGAGGATCGAGAATTGAGGACTGATGATTGAGGATTGAAGATTGAGGATTGGGTATTGAGGATTGAAGGATGAGGATTGAGGATTGAGTATTGAGGATTGAAGATTGAGTATTGAGGATTGAAGATTGAGGATTGAAGATTGAGGATTGAGGATTGAGGATTGAGGATTGAGGATTGAAGATTGAGTATTGAGGATTGAAGGTTGAGGATTGAGGATTGAGTACTGAGGATTGAGGATTGAGGACTGAGGATTGAGGATTGAGGATTGAGGATTGAGGATTGAGGATTCAGGATTGAAGATTGAGTATTGAGGATTGAAGATTGAGGACTGAGGATTGAGGATTGAGGATTGAGGTTGAGGATTGAAGATTGAGGATTGGGGATTGAGGATTGACGATTGAGGATTGAGTATTGGGGATTGAGAATTGAGGATTGAGGATTGAAATTGAGTATTGAGGATTGAAGATTGAGGATTGAGATTTGATTATTGAATATTGTGGATTGAGTATTGAACCATGAGTATTCAGAATATTCTATTGAGTATTGAGAATTGAGGATTGATGGTTGAGTATTGAGGATTGATGGCTGAGGGTTGTGTCTTGAATATTGAGGATTGAGGATTGAGGATTGAGGATAGAGCAATAAGGATTGAAGACTGAGTATTGATGATTGAATATTGTGGATTGAGGATTGAGGTTTGAGGATTGAGGACGAGGACTGACGGTTGAGGATTGAGGTTTGAGGATTGAGGATTGTGGATTGAGGCCTGAGGACTGAGGGTTGAGGATTGGGGTTTGAGGAATGAGGATTGAGGAATGAGGATTGAGGATTGGGGATTGAGGATTGAGGATTGAGGATTGTAGATTGAAGATTGGGTATTGAGGATTGAAGAATGAGGATTGAGGATTGAGGATTGAGGATTGACGATTGCAGATTGAGTATTGAGGATTGAGGATTGAGGATTGAGAATTGAGGATTGAGGATTGAGGATTGAAGATTGAGGATTGAGGATTGAGGATTGAAGATTGAGTATTGAGGATTGAATATTGACGATTGAGGATTGAGGATTGAGGATTGAGGTTGAGGATTGAAGATTGAGGATTGGGGATTGAGGATTGACGATTGAGGATTGAGTATTGGGGATTGAGAATTGAGGATTGAGCATTGTAATTGAGTATTGATGACTGAAGATTGACGATTGAGATTTGATTATTGAATATTGTGGATGGAGTATTGAACCATGAGTATTCAGAATATTCTATTGAGTATTGAGAATTGAGGATTGATGGTTGAGTATTGAGGATTGATGGCTGAGGGTTGTGTCTCGAATATTGAGGATTGAGGATTGAGGATTGAGGATAGAGCATTGAGGATTGAAGATTGAGTATTGATGATTGAAAATTGAGGATTGAGGATTGAGGTTTGAGGATTGAGGGCGAGGACTGACGGTTGAGGATTGATGTTTGAGGATTGAGGATTGTGGATAGAGGACTGAGGATTGAGGATTGAGGATTGAGCATTGAGGATTGAAGATTGATGACTGGGGATTGAGGATTGAAGGTTGAGTATTAAGGATTGAAGATTGGGGATTGAGGATCTAGGATTGGAGATTGATTATTGAGGATTGAAGATTGAGTATTGAGGATTGAGTATTGAGAATTGAGAAATGAGGATGAGGACTGAGGGTTGAGGATTGAGGTTTGAGGAATGAGGACTGAGGATTGAGCATTGAGAATTGAGGTCTCATGATTGAGGATTGAAGATTGAGGATTGTGGATTCAGGATAGAGGTTTGAGGACTGAGAATTGAGGATTGAGTATTGAGGGTTGAGGATTGAGGATTGAGGATTGAAGATTGAGGATTGGGTATTTCGGATTGAACATTGAGGATTGAGGATTGAGGATTGAGGATTGAGGATTGAGGACAGAAGATTGAATATTGATGATTGACGATTGAGGATTGAGGATTGAGGGTTGTGGATTGAGGACGAGGACTGAGGGTTGAGTATTGATGTGTGAGGTCTGAGGATTGAGGATTGAGGATTGAGAGTTGAGGATTGAGGATTGAAGATTGAGGATTGGGTATTGAGGATTGAAGAATGAGAATTGAGGATTGAGGATTGAGGATTGAGGATTGAAGATTGAGTATTGAGGATTGAACATTGAGGCTTGCGGATTGAGAATTGAGGATTGGGGATTGAAGAATGAGTATTGAGGATTGAAGATTGAGGATTGGGGATTTAGGATTGACGATTGAGGATTTAGTATTGGGGATTGAGAATTGAGGATTGAGGATTGAAATTGAGTATTGAGGATTGAAGATTGAGGATTGAGACTTGATTATTGAATATTGTGGATTGAGTATTGAACCATGAGTATTCAGAATATTGTATTGAGTATTGAGAATTGAGGATTGATGGTTGAGTATTGAGGATTGATGGCTGAGGGATGTGTCTTGAATATTGAGGATTGAGGATTGAGGATTGAGGATAGAGCATTGAGGATTGAAGATTGAGTATTGATGATTAAATATTGAGGATTGAGGATTGAGGTTTGAGGATTGAGGACGAGGACTGACGGTTGAAGATTGAGGTTTGAGGATTGGGGATTGAGGATTGAGGATTGCAGATTGAGTATTGAGGATTGAGGATTGAGGATTGAGGACTGAGGATTGAGGATCGAGGATTGAGGATTGAGTATTGAGGATTGAAGATTGAGTATTGAGGATTGAAGATTGAGGATTGAAGATTGAGGATTGAGGATTGAGGATTGAGGATTGAAGATTGAAGATTGAGTATTGAGGATTGAAGGTTGAGGATTGAGGATTGAGTACTGAGGATTGAGGATTGAGGATTGAGGATTGAGGATTGAGGATTGAGGATTGAGGATTGAAGATTGAGTATTGAGGATTGAAGATTGAGGATTGAGGATAGAGCAATGAGGATTGAAGACTGAGTATTGATGACTGAATATTGAGGATTGAGGTTTGAGGATTGAGGACGAGGACTGACGGTTGAGGATTGAGGTTTGAGGATTGAGGATTGTGGATTGAGGACTGAGGACTGAGGGCTGAGGATTGTGGTTTGAGGAATGAGGATTGAGGAATGAGGATTGAGGATTGGGGATTGAGGATTGAGGGTTGAGGATTGTAGATTGAAGATTGGGTATTGAGGATTGAAGAATGAGGATTGAGGATTGAGGATTGAGGATTGACGATTGCAGATTGAGTATTGGGGATTGAGAATTGAGGATTGAGCATTGAAATTGAGTATTGAGGACTGAAGATTGACGATTGAGATTTGATTATTGAATATTGTGGATTGAGTATTGAACCATGAGTATTCAGAATATTCTATTGAGTATTGAGAATTGAGGATTGATGGTTGAGTATTGAGGATTGATGGCTGAGGGTTGTGTCTTGAATATTGAGGATTGAGGATCGAGGATTGAGGATAGAGCAATGAGGATTGAAGACTGAGTATTGATGACTGAATATTGAGGATTGAGGTTTGAGGATTGAGGACGAGGACTGACGGTTGAGGATTGAGGTTTGAGGATTGAGGATTGTGGATTGAGGACTGAGGACTGAGGGTTGAGGATTGAGGTTTGAGGAATGAGGATTGAGGAATGAGGATTGAGGATTGGGGATTGAGGATTGAGGATTGAGGATTGTAGATTGTAGATTGGGTATTGAGGATTGAAGAATGAGGATTGAGGATTGAGGATTGAGGATTGACGATTGCAGATTGAGTATTGAGGATTGAGGATTGAGGATTGAGGATTGAGGATTGAGGATTGAGGATTGAGGATTGAGGATTGAGGATTGAAGATTGAGTATTGAGGATTGAATATTGAGGATTGAGGATTGAGGATTGAGGATTGAGGTTGAGGATTGAAGATTGAGGATTGGGGATTGAGGATTGACGATTGAGGATTGAGTATTGGGGATTGAGAATTGAGGATTGAGCATTGAAATTGAGTATTGAGGACTGAAGATTGACGATTGAGATTTGATTATTGAATATTGTGGATTGAGTATTGAACCATGAGTATTCAGAATATTCTATTGAGTATTGAGAATTGAGGATTGATGGTTGAGTATTGAGGATTGATGGATGAGGGTTGTGTCTCGAATATTGAGGATTGAGGACTGAGGATTGAGGATAGAGCATTGAGGATTGAAGATTGAGTATTGATGATTGAAAATTGAGGATTGAGGATTGAGGTTTGAGGATTGAGGGCGAGGACTGACGGTTGAGGATTGATGTTTGAGGATTGAGGATTGTGGATAGAGGACTGAGGATTGAGGACTGAGGATTGAGCATTGAGGATTGAAGATTGATGACTGGGGATTGAGGATTGAAGTTTGAGTATTAAGGATTGAAGATTGGGGATTGAGGATCTAGGATTGGAGATTGATTATTGAGGATTGAAGATTGAGTATTGAGGATTGAGTATTGAGAATTGAGAAATGAGGATGAGGACTGAGGGTTGAGGATTGAGGTTTGAGGAATGAGGACTGAGGATTGAGCATTGAGAATTGAGGACTGATGATTGAGGATTGAAGATTGAGGATTGTGGATTCAGGATAGAGGTTTGAGGACTGAGAATTGAGGATTGAGTATTGAGGGTTTAGGATTGAGGATTGAGGATTGAAGATTGAGGATTGGGTATTTCGGATTGAACATTGAGGATTGAGGATTGAGGATTGAGGATTGAGGATTGAGGACAGAAGATTGGGTATTGATGATTGATGATTGAGGATTGAGGATTGAGGGTTGTGGATTGAGGACGAGGACCGAGGGTTGAGTATTGATGTGTGAGGTCTGAGGATTGAGGATTGAGGATTGAGAGTTGAGGATTGAGGATTGAAGATTGAGGATTGGGTATTGAGGATTGAAGAATGAGGATTGAGGATTCAGGATTGAGGATTGAGGATTGAAGATTGAGTATTGAGGATTGAACATTGAGGCTTGCGGATTGAGAATTGAGGATTGGGGATTGAAGAATGAGTATTGAGGATTGAAGATTGAGGATTGAGGATTGAGGATTGAGGATTGAGGATTGAGGATTGAGGATTGGGGGATTGGGGATTGAAGATTGAATATTGATGATTGAAGATTGAGGATTGAGGATTGATGTTTGTGGATAGAGGACGAGGACTGAGGGTTGAATATTGATGTTTGAGGTCTGAGGATTGAGGATTGAGGATTGAGAATTGAGGATTGAGGATTGAGGATTGAAGATTGAGGATTGGGTATTGAGGATTGAAGAATGAGGATTGAGGATTGAGGATTGAGGATTGAGGATTGCAGATTGAGTATTGAGGATTGAGGATTGAGGATTGAGGATTGTGGATTGAGGATTGAGGACTGAGGATTGAGGATTGAGGATTGAGAATTGAGAATTGAGTATGAGGACTGTGGGTTGAGGATTGAGGTTTGAGGAATGAGGATTGAGGTTTGGGGAATGAGGAATGAGGATTGAGGATTGAGGATTGAGGATTGAGGATTGAAGACTGAGTATTGAGCATTGAAGGTTGTCGATTGAGGATTGAGGATTGAAGGTTGAGTATTGAGGATTGAATATTGAGGATTGTGGATTGAGGATTGAGGATTGAGTACTGAGGATTGACGATTGAGTATTGAAGATTGAGGATTTATGACTGAGGATTGAGGATTAAGGATTGAAGATTGGGGATTGAGGATCTAGGATTGGAGATTGATTATTGAGGATTGAAGATTGAGGATTGAGGATTGAGGATTGAGAATTGAGAATTGAGGATGAGGACTGAGGGTTGAGGATTGAGGTTTGAGGAATGAGGATTGAGGGTTGAGGATTGAGGATTGAGGATTGAGGGTTGAGGATTGAGGATTGTGGATTCAGGACTGAGGTTTGAGGACTGAGAATTGAGGATTGAGTATTGAGGATTGAGGAATGAGGATTGAGGATTGAGGATTGAGGATTGATGATTGAGGATTGAGGATTGAAGATTGAATATTGATGATTGAACATAGAGGATTGAGGATCGAATGTTGTGGATAGAGGACGACGACTGAGGGTTGAATATTGATGTTTGAGGTCTGAGGATTGAGGATTGAGGATTGAGAATTGAGGATTGAGGATTGAGGATTGAAGATTGAGGATTGGGTATTGAGGATTGAAGAATGAGGATTGAGGATTGAGGATTGAGGATTGAGGATTGCAGATTGTGTATTGAGGATTGAGGATTGAGGATTGAGGATTGAGGATTGAGGATTGAGGATTGAGAATTGAGGATTGAGGATTGAGGATTGAAGATTGAGTATTGAGGATTGAAGATTGAGGATTGAGGATTGAGGATTGAGGATTGAGGTTGAGGATTGAAGATTGAGGATTGGGGATTGAGGATTGACGATTGAGGATTGAGTATTGGGGATTGAGAATTGAGGATTGAGGATTGAAATTGAGTATTGAGGATTGAAGATTGAGGATTGAGACTTGATTATTGAATATTGTGGATTGAGTATTGAACCATGAGTATACAGAATATTGTATTGAGTATTGAGAATTGAGGATTGATGGTTGAGTATTGAGGATTGATGGCTGAGGGTTGTGTCTTGAATATTGAGGATTGAGGATTGAGGATTGAGGATAGAGCATTGAGGATTGAAGATTGAGTATTGATGATTGAATATTGAGGATTGAGGATTGAGGTTTGAGGATTGAGTACGAGGACTGACGGTTGAAGATGAGGTTTGAGGATTGAGGATTGTGGATTGAGGACTGAGGATTGAGGATTGAGGATTGAGCATTGAGGATTGAAGATTGATGACTGGGGATTGAGGATTGAAGATTGAGGATTGAGGATTGAGGATTGAGGATTGAGGATTGAAGATTGAGGATTGTGGATTGAGGATTGAGGATTGAGGATTGAGGATTGGGGATTGAAGATTGAGTATTGAGGATTGAGGATTGAGGATTGAGGATTGAGGACTGAGGATTGAGGATTGAAGATTGAGGATTGTGGATTCAGGATTGAGGATTGAGGATTGAGGATTGAAGATTGAATATTGATGATTGAAGGTTGAGGATTGAGGATTGATGGTTGTGGATATAGGACGAGGACTGAGGGTTGAATATTGATGTTTGAGGTCTGAGGATTGAGGATTGAGGATTGAGAATTGGGGATTGAGGATTGAGGATTGAAGATTGAAGATTGGGTATTGAGGATTGAAGAATGAGGATTGAGGATTGAGGATTGAGTATTGGCGATTGCAGATTGAGTATTGAGGATTGAAGATTGAGGATTGAGGATTGAGGATTGAGGATTGAAGATTGAGGATTGAGGATTGAAGATTGAGGATTGAGGATTGAAGATTGAGTATTGAGGATTGAATATTGAGGATTGAGGATTGAGGATTGAGGATTGAGGTTGAGGATTGAACATTGAGGATTGGGGATTGAGGATTGAGTATTGGGGATTGAGAATTGACGATTGAGGATTGAAATTGATTATTGAGGATTGGAGATTGAGGATTGAGACTTGATTATTGAATATTGTGGATTGAGTATTGAACCATGAGTATTCAGAATATTGTATTGAGTATTGAGAATTGAGGATTGATGGTTGAGTATTGAGGATTGATGGCTGAAGGTTGTGTCTTGAATATTGAGGATTGAGGATTCAGGATTGAGGATAGCGCATTGAGGATTGAAGATTGAGTATTGATGATTGAATATTGAGGATTGAGGGTTGTGGATTGAGCATTGAGGACTGAGAATTGAGATTTGAGTATGAGGACTGAGGGTTGAGGATTGAGGTTTGAGAAATGGGGATTGAGGGTTGAGGATTGAGGATTGAGGATTGAGGATTGAGGATTGAGTATTGAAGATTGAGTATTGATGCCCGAGGATTGAGGATTGTGGATTGAGGATTGAGGATCGAGGATTGAAGATTGAGAATTGAGGATTGATGGTTGAGTATTGAGGATTGAGAATTGAGGATTGAGGATTGGGTATTGAAGATTGAGGATTGATGATTGAGGATTGAGGATTGAGGATCAAGGATTGATGATTGAATATTGAGAATTGAGAATTGAGGATTGAGGATTGAGGATTAAGGATTGAAGATTGGGGATTGAGGATCTATGATTGGGGATTGATTATTAAGGATTGAAGATTGAGGATAGAGGATTAAGGATTGAGAATTGAGAATTGAGGATGAGGATTGAGGATTGAGGATTGAGGATTGAAGATTGAGTATTGAGGATTGAATATTGAGGATTGAGGATTGAGGATTGAGGATTGAGGATTGAAGATTGAGGATTGGGTATTTCGGATTGAACATTGAGGATTGAGGATTGAGGATTGAGGATTGAGGATTGAGGACTCAAGATTGAATATTGATGATTGATGATTGAGGATTGAGGATTGAGGGTTGTGTATTGAGGACGAGGACTGAGGGTTGTGTATTGATGTGTGAGGTCTGAGGATTGAGGATTGAGGATTGAGAGTTGAGGATTGAGGATTGAAGATTGAGGATTGGGTATTGAGGATTGAAGAATGAGGATTGAGGATTGAGGATTGAGGATTGAGGATTGAAGATTGAGTATTGAGGATTGAACATTGAGGCTTGAGGATTGAGAATTGAGGATTGGGGATTGAAGAATGAGTATTGAGGATTGAAGATTGAGGATTGAGGATTGAGGATTGAGGACTGAGGATTGAGGATTGAGGATTGGGAGATTGGGGATTGAAGATTGAATATTGATGATTGAAGATTGAGGATTGAGGATTGATGTTTGTGGATAGAGGACGAGGACTGAGGGTTGAATATTGATGTTTGAGGTCTGAGGATTGAGGATTGAGGATTGAGAATTGAGGATTGAGGATTGAGGATTGAAGATTGAGTATTGGGTATTGAGGATTGAAGAATGAGGATTGAGGATTGAGGATTGAGGATTGCAGATTGAGTATTGAGGATTGAGGATTGAGGATTGAGGATTGTGGATTGAGGATTGAGGTTGAGGATTGAAGATTGAGGATTGGGGATTGAGGATTGACGATTGAGGATTGATTATTGGGGATTGAGAATTGAGGATTGAGGATTGAAATTGAGTATTGAGGATTGAAGATTGAGGATTGAGATTTGATTATTGAATATTGTGGATTGAGTATTGAACCATGAGTATTCAGAATATTCTATTGAGTATTGAGAATTGAGGATTGATGGTTGAGTATTGAGGATTGATGGCTGAGGGTTGTGTCTTGAATATTGAGGATTGAGGATCGAGGATTGAGGATAGAGCAATGAGGATTGAAGACTGAGTATTGATGACTGAATATTGAGGATTGAGGTTTGAGGATTGAGGACGAGGACTGACGGTTGAGGATTGAGGTTTGAGGATTGAGGATTGTGGATTGAGGACTGAGGACTGAGGGCTGAGGATTGAGGTTTGAGGAATGAGGATTGAGGAATGAGGATTGAGGATTGGGGATTGAGGATTGAGGATTGAGGATTGTAGATTGAAGATTGGGTATTGAGGATTGAAGAATGAGGATTGAGGATTGAGGATTGAGGATTGACGATTGCAGATTGAGTATTGAGGATTGAGGATTGAGGATTGAGGATTGAGGATTGAGGATTGAGGATTGAAGATTGAGTATTGAGGATTGAATATTGAGGATTGAGGATTGAGGATTGAGGATTGAGGTTGAGGATTGAAGATTGAGGATTGGGGATTGAGGATTGACGATTGAGGATTGAGTATTGGGGATTGAGAATTGAGGATTGAGCATTGAAATTGAGTATTGAGGACTGAAGATTGACGATTGAGATTTGATTATTGAATATTGTGGATTGAGTATTGAACCATGAGTATTCAGAATATTCTATTGAGTATTGAGAATTGAGGATTGATGGTTGAGTATTGAGGATTGATGGCTGAGGGTTGTGTCTTGAATATTGAGGATTGAGGATCGAGGATTGAGGATAGAGCAATGAGGATTGAAGACTGAGTATTGATGACTGAATATTGAGGATTGAGGTTTGAGGATTGAGGACGAGGACTGACGGTTGAGGATTGAGGTTTGAGGATTGAGGATTGTGGATTGAGGACTGAGGACTGAGGGTTGAGGATTGAGGTTTGAGGAATGAGGATTGAGGAATGAGGATTGAGGATTGGGGATTGAGGATTGAGGATTGAGGATTGTAGATTGAAGATTGGGTATTGAGGATTGAAGAATGAGGATTGAGGATTGAGGATTGAGGATTGACGATTGCAGATTGAGTATTGAGGATTGAGGATTGAGGATTGAGGATTGAGGATTGAGGATTGAGGATTGAGGATTGAGGATTGAGGATTGAAGATTGAGTATTGAGGATTGAATATTGAGGATTGAGGATTGAGGATTGAGGATTGAGGTTGAGGATTGAAGATTGAGGATTGGGGATTGAGGATTGACGATTGAGGATTGAGTATTGGGGATTGAGAATTGAGGATTGAGCATTGAAATTGAGTATTGAGGACTGAAGATTGACGATTGAGATTTGATTATTGAATATTGTGGATTGAGTATTGAACCATGAGTATTCAGAATATTCTATTGAGTATTGAGAATTGAGGATTGATGGTTGAGTATTGAGGATTGATGGATGAGGGTTGTGTCTCGAATATTGAGGATTGAGGACTGAGGATTGAGGATAGAGCATTGAGGATTGAAGATTGAGTATTGATGATTGAAAATTGAGGATTGAGGATTGAGGTTTGAGGATTGAGGGCGAGGACTGACGGTTGAGGATTGATGTTTGAGGATTGAGGATTGTGGATAGAGGACTGAGGATTGAGGATTGAGGATTGAGCATTGAGGATTGAAGATTGATGACTGGGGATTGAGGATTGAAGTTTGAGTATTAAGGATTGAAGATTGGGGATTGAGGATCTAGGATTGGAGATTGATTATTGAGGATTGAAGATTGAGTATTGAGGATTGAGTATTGAGAATTGAGAAATGAGGATGAGGACTGAGGGTTGAGGATTGAGGTTTGAGGAATGAGGACTGAGGATTGAGCATTGAGAATTGAGGACTGATGATTGAGGATTGAAGATTGAGGATTGTGGATTCAGGATAGAGGTTTGAGGACTGAGAATTGAGGATTGAGTATTGAGGGTTTAGGATTGAGGATTGAGGATTGAAGATTGAGGATTGGGTATTTCGGATTGAACATTGAGGATTGAGGATTGAGGATTGAGGATTGAGGATTGAGGACAGAAGATTGGGTATTGATGATTGATGATTGAGGATTGAGGATTGAGGGTTGTGGATTGAGGACGAGGACCGAGGGTTGAGTATTGATGTGTGAGGTCTGAGGATTGAGGATTGACGATTGAGAGTTGAGGATTGAGGATTGAAGATTGAGGATTGGGTATTGAGGATTGAAGAATGAGGATTGAGGATTCAGGATTGAGGATTGAGGATTGAAGATTGAGTATTGAGGATTGAACATTGAGGCTTGCGGATTGAGAATTGAGGATTGGGGATTGAAGAATGAGTATTGAGGATTGAAGATTGAGGATTGAGGATTGAGGATTGAGGATTGAGGATTGAGGATTGAGGATTGGGGGATTGGGGATTGAAGATTGAATATTGATGATTGAAGATTGAGGATTGAGGATTGATGTTTGTGGATAGAGGACGAGGACTGAGGGTTGAATATTGATGTTTGAGGTCTGAGGATTGAGGATTGAGGATTGAGAATTGAGGATTGAGGATTGAGGATTGAAGATTGAGGATTGGGTATTGAGGATTGAAGAATGAGGATTGAGGATTGAGGATTGAGGATTGAGGATTGCAGATTGAGTATTGAGGATTGAGGATTGAGGATTGAGGATTGTGGATTGAGGATTGAGGACTGAGGATTGAGGATTGAGGATTGAGAATTGAGAATTGAGTATGAGGACTGTGGGTTGAGGATTGAGGTTTGAGGAATGAGGATTGAGGTTTGGGGAATGAGGAATGAGGATTGAGGATTGAGGATTGAGGATTGAGGATTGAAGACTGAGTATTGAGCATTGAAGGTTGTCGATTGAGGATTGAGGATTGAAGGTTGAGTATTGAGGATTGAATATTGAGGATTGTGGATTGAGGATTGAGGATTGAGTACTGAGGATTGACGATTGAGTATTGAAGATTGAGGATTTATGACTGAGGATTGAGGATTAAGGATTGAAGATTGGGGATTGAGGATCTAGGATTGGAGATTGATTATTGAGGATTGAAGATTGAGGATTGAGGATTGAGGATTGAGAATTGAGAATTGAGGATGAGGACTGAGGGTTGAGGATTGAGGTTTGAGGAATGAGGATTGAGGGTTGAGGATTGAGGATTGAGGATTGAGGGTTGAGGATTGAGGATTGAGTATTGAAGATTGAGTATTGATGCCTGAGGATTGAGGATTGTGGATTGAGGATTGAGGATTGAGGACAGAAGATTGGGTATTGATGATTGATGATTGAGGATTGAGGATTGAGGGTTGTGGATTGAGGACGAGGACCGAGGGTTGAGTATTGATGTGTGAGGTCTGAGGATTGAGGATTGAGGATTGAGAGTTGAGGATTGAGGATTGAAGATTGAGGATTGGGTATTGAGGATTGAAGAATGAGGATTGAGGATTCAGGATTGAGGATTGAGGATTGAAGATTGAGTATTGAGGATTGAACATTGAGGCTTGCGGATTGAGAATTGAGGATTGGGGATTGAAGAATGAGTATTGAGGATTGAAGATTGAGGATTGAGGATTGAGGATTGAGGATTGAGGATTGAGGATTGAGGATTGGGGGATTGGGGATTGAAGATTGAATATTGATGATTGAAGATTGAGGATTGAGGATTGATGTTTGTGGATAGAGGACGAGGACTGAGGGTTGAATATTGATGTTTGAGGTCTGAGGATTGAGGATTGAGGATTGAGAATTGAGGATTGAGGATTGAGGATTGAAGATTGAGGATTGGGTATTGAGGATTGAAGAATGAGGATTGAGGATTGAGGATTGAGGATTGAGGATTGCAGATTGAGTATTGAGGATTGAGGATTGAGGATTGAGGATTGTGGATTGAGGATTGAGGACTGAGGATTGAGGATTGAGGATTGAGAATTGAGAATTGAGTATGAGGACTGTGGGTTGAGGATTGAGGTTTGAGGAATGAGGATTGAGGTTTGGGGAATGAGGAATGAGGATTGAGGATTGAGGATTGAGGATTGAGGATTGAAGACTGAGTATTGAGCATTGAAGGTTGTCGATTGAGGATTGAGGATTGAAGGTTGAGTATTGAGGATTGAATATTGAGGATTGTGGATTGAGGATTGAGGATTGAGTACTGAGGATTGACGATTGAGTATTGAAGATTGAGGATTTATGACTGAGGATTGAGGATTAAGGATTGAAGATTGGGGATTGAGGATCTAGGATTGGAGATTGATTATTGAGGATTGAAGATTGAGGATTGAGGATTGAGGATTGAGAATTGAGAATTGAGGATGAGGACTGAGGGTTGAGGATTGAGGTTTGAGGAATGAGGATTGAGGGTTGAGGATTGAGGATTGAGGATTGAGGGTTGAGGATTTAGGATTGAGTATTGAAGATTGAGTATTGATGCCTGAGGATTGAGGATTGTGGATTGAGGATTGTGGATTGAGGATTGAAGATTGAGTATTGGGGATTGAAGATTGAGGATTGAGGATTTAGAAATGAGGATGGAGGATGAGGACTGACGGTTGAGGATTGAGGTTGGAGGATTGAGGATTGAGGATTGAGGACTGAGGACTGAGGATTGAGGATTGAGCATTGAGGATTGAAGATTGAGGATTGAGGATTGAGGACTGAGAATTGAGAATTGAGTATGAGGACCGAGGGTTGAGGATTGAGGTTTGAGGAATGAGGATTGAGGTTTGGGGAATGAGGAATGAGGATTGAGGATTGAGGATTGAGGATTGGGGATTGAAGACTGAGTATTGAGGATTGAAGATTGACGATTGAGGATTGAGGATTGAAGGTTGAGTATTGAGGATTGAATATTGAGGATTGTGGATTGACGATTGAGGATTGAGGACTGAGGATTGACGATTGAGTATTGAAGATTGAGGATTTATGACTGAGGATTGAGGATTAAGGATTGAAGATTGGGGATTGAGGATCTAGGATTGGAGATTGATTATTGAGGATTGAAGACTGAGGATTGAGGATTGAGGATTGAGAATTGAGAATTGAGGACGAGGACTGAGGGTTGGGGATTGAGGTTTGAGGAACGAGGATTGAGGGTTGAGGATTGAGAATTGAGGATTAAGGATTGAGGATTGAGTATTGAAGATTGAGTATTGATGCCTGAGGATTGAGGATTGTGGATTGAGGATTGTGGATTGAGGATTGAGGATTGAGGACTGAGAATTGAGAATTGTGTATGAGGACTGAGGGTTGAGGATTGAGGTTTGAGGAATGAGGATTGAGGGATGAGGATTGAGGATTGAGGATTAAGTATTGGATATTGGGGATTCAGGATCTAGGATTGGAGATTGATTATTGAGGATTGGAAATTGAGGATTGAGGATTCAGGATTGAGAACTGAGGATAGAGGATTGAGGATTAAGGATTGTGGATTGAGGATTGAAGATTGAGGATTGAGGATTGAGGATTGAGGATTGAGGATTGTGGATTGAAGATTGAATATTGATGATTGAAGATTGAGGATTGAGGATTGAGGGTTGTGGATTGAGGACGAGAACTGATGGTTGAATATTCATGTTTGAGGTCTGAGGGGTGAGGATTGAGGATTGAGAATTGAGGATTGATGGTTGAGGATTGAAGATTGAGGATTGGGTATTGAGGATTGAAGAATGAGCATTGAGGATTGAGGATTGAGGATTGAGGATTGCAGATTGTGTATTGAGGAATGAGGATTGAGCATTGAGGATTGAGGATTGAGGATTGAGGATTGAGGATTGAAGGTTGAGTATTGAGGAATGAAGGTTGAGGATTGAGGATTGAGGATTGACAATTGAGTATTGAGGATTGAAGATTGAGGGTTGAGGATTGAAATTGAGTATTGAGGATTGAAGATTGAGGATTGAGATTTGATTATTGAATATTGTGGATTGAGTATCGGACCATGCGAATTCAGGATATTCTATTGAGTATTGAGAATTGAGGATTGATGGTTGAGTATTGAGGATTGTTGGCTGAGGGTTGTGTGTTGAATATTGAGGATTGGGGATTGAGGGTTGAGGATTGAGGGTCTAGGATTGGTAATCGATTATTGAGGATTGAGGTTTGAGGTCTGAGGACTGAGGATTGAGGATTGAGAATTGAGGAATGAGGATTGAGGTTTGAAGATTGAGGATGGGGGACTGAGTGCTGAGGGTTGAGTGATGAGAATTGAAGTTTGTGGATAGAGATTTTAAGATTGCAGACTGAGTATTGAGTATTGAAAGGTGTGAATTGACGATACTCTATTGAGGATTGAGAACTGACGAATGATTGTTGAGGACTGAGGTCTGAAGGTTGAGGATTCAGGATTGTGGATTCAGGATTGATGTTTCAGGACTGAGAATTGTGGATTGAGGATTGAGGATTGAGGATTGAGGATTGAGGATTGAGGATTGAAGATTGAGGATTGTGTATTGCGGATTGAATATTGAGGATTGAGGATTGAGGATTGAGGATTGAGGATAGAGGACTGAAGATTGAATATTGATGATTGATGATTGAGGATTGAGGATTGATGGTTGTGGATTGAGGACGAGGACTGAGGGTTGAGTATTGATGTGTGAGGTCTGAGGATTGAGGATTGAGGATTGAGAGTTGAGGATTGAGGATTGAAGATTCAGGATTGGGTATTGAGGATTGAAGAATGAGGATTGAGGATTGAGGATTGAGGATTGACGATTGAGTATTGAAGATTGAGTATTGATGCCTGAGGATTGAGGATTGAGGATTGAGGATTGAGCATCGAGGATTGAAGATTGAGAATTGAGGATTCATGGCTGAGTATTGAGGATTGAGGATTGAGAATTGAGGATTGAGTATTGAAGATTGAGGATTGATGGTTGAGGATTGAGGGTTGAGGATTGAGGATCGAGTATTGAGGATTGAATATTGAGGATTGAGGATTGAGGACTGAGGATTGAGGATTGAGGATTAAGGATTGAAGATTGGGGATTGAAGATTGAGGACTGGGGATTGAGGATTGGAGATTGAGGATTAAGTATTGAAGATTGGGGATTGAGGATCTAGGATTGGAGACTGATTATTGAGGATTGAAGATTGAGGATTGAGGATTGAGGATTGAGGATTGAGAATTGAGAATTGAGTATGAGGACTGAGGGTTGAGGATTGAGGTTTGAGGAATGAGGATTGAGTGTTGAGGATTGAGGATTGTGGATTGAGGATTGAGGATTGAGTATTGAAGATTGGGTATTGATGCCTGAGGATTGAGGATTGAGGATTGAGGATTGAGGATCGAGGATTCAAGATTGAGAGTTGAGGATTGATGGTTGAGTATTGAGGATTGAGGATTGAGAATTGAGGATTGAGTATTGAAGATTGAGGATTGTTGGTTGAGCATTGAGGATTGAGGATTGAGGATCGAGTATTGAGGATTGAATATTGAGGATTGAGGATTGAGGATTGAGGATTGAGGATTGAGGATTAAGGATTGAAGATTGGGGATTGAGGATCTAGGATTGGAGATTGATTATTGAGGATTGGAAATTGAGGATTGAGGATTGAGGATTGAGGATTGAGGATTGAGGATTGAAGATTGAGGATTGAGGATTGAGGATTGAGGATTGAGGATTGAAGATTGATGACTGGGGATTGAGGATTGAAGATTGAGTATTAAGGATTGAAGATTGGGGATTGAGGATCAAGGATTGGAGATTGATTATTGAGGATTGAAGATTGAGTATTGAGGATTGAGGATTGAGAATTGAGAATTGAGGATGAGGAATGAGGGTTGAGGATTGAGGTTTGAGGAATGAGGACTGAGGATTGAGGATTGAGAATTGAGGACTGATGATTGAGGATTGAAGATTGAGGATTGTGGATTCAGGACTGAGGTTTGAGGACTGAGAATTGAGGATTGAGTATTGAGGATTGAGGAATGAGGATTGAGGATTGAGGATTGAGGATTGATGATTGAGGATTGAGGATTGAAGATTGAATATTGATGATTGAAGATAGAGGATTGAGGATCGAATGTTGTGGATAGAGGACGACGACTGAGGGTTGAATATTGATGTTTGAGGTCTGAGGATTGAGGATTGAGGATTGAGAATTGAGGATTGACGATTGAGTATTGAAGATTGAGGATTTATGACTGAGGATTGAGGATTAAGGATTGAAGATTGGGGATTGAGGATCTAGGATTGGAGATTGATTATTGAGGATTGAAGACTGAGGATTGAGGATTGAGGATTGAGAATTGAGAATTGAGGACGAGGACTGAGGGTTGGGGATTGAGGTTTGAGGAACGAGGATTGAGGGTTGAGGATTGAGAATTGAGGATTAAGGATTGAGGATTGAGTATTGAAGATTGAGTATTGATGCCTGAGGATTGAGGATTGTGGATTGAGGATTGTGGATTGAGGATTGAGGATTGAGGACTGAGAATTGAGAATTGTGTATGAGGACTGAGGGTTGAGGATTGAGGTTTGAGGAATGAGGATTGAGGGATGAGGATTGAGGATTGAGGATTAAGTATTGGATATTGGGGATTCAGGATCTAGGATTGGAGATTGATTATTGAGGATTGGAAATTGAGGATTGAGGATTCAGGATTGAGAACTGAGGATAGAGGATTGAGGATTAAGGATTGTGGATTGAGGATTGAAGATTGAGGATTGAGGATTGAGGATTGAGGATTGAGGATTGTGGATTGAAGATTGAATATTGATGATTGAAGATTGAGGATTGAGGATTGAGGGTTGTGGATTGAGGACGAGAACTGATGGTTGAATATTCATGTTTGAGGTCTGAGGGGTGAGGATTGAGGATTGAGAATTGAGGATTGATGGTTGAGGATTGAAGATTGAGGATTGGGTATTGAGGATTGAAGAATGAGCATTGAGGATTGAGGATTGAGGATTGAGGATTGCAGATTGTGTATTGAGGAATGAGGATTGAGCATTGAGGATTGAGGATTGAGGATTGAGGATTGAGGATTGAAGGTTGAGTATTGAGGAATGAAGGTTGAGGATTGAGGATTGAGGATTGACAATTGAGTATTGAGGATTGAAGATTGAGGGTTGAGGATTGAAATTGAGTATTGAGGATTGAAGATTGAGGATTGAGATTTGATTATTGAATATTGTGGATTGAGTATCGGACCATGCGAATTCAGGATATTCTATTGAGTATTGAGAATTGAGGATTGATGGTTGAGTATTGAGGATTGTTGGCTGAGGGTTGTGTGTTGAATATTGAGGATTGGGGATTGAGGGTTGAGGATTGAGGGTCTAGGATTGGTAATCGATTATTGAGGATTGAGGTTTGAGGTCTGAGGACTGAGGATTGAGGATTGAGAATTGAGGAATGAGGATTGAGGTTTGAAGATTGAGGATGGGGGACTGAGTGCTGAGGGTTGAGTGATGAGAATTGAAGTTTGTGGATAGAGATTTTAAGATTGCAGACTGAGTATTGAGTATTGAAAGGTGTGAATTGACGATACTCTATTGAGGATTGAGAACTGACGAATGATTGTTGAGGACTGAGGTCTGAAGGTTGAGGATTCAGGATTGTGGATTCAGGATTGATGTTTCAGGACTGAGAATTGTGGATTGAGGATTGAGGATTGAGGATTGAGGATTGAGGATTGAGGATTGAAGATTGAGGATTGTGTATTGCGGATTGAATATTGAGGATTGAGGATTGAGGATTGAGGATTGAGGATAGAGGACTGAAGATTGAATATTGATGATTGATGATTGAGGATTGAGGATTGATGGTTGTGGATTGAGGACGAGGACTGAGGGTTGAGTATTGATGTGTGAGGTCTGAGGATTGAGGATTGAGGATTGAGAGTTGAGGATTGAGGATTGACGATTCAGGATTGGGTATTGAGGATTGAAGAATGAGGATTGAGGATTGAGGATTGAGGATTGACGATTGAGTATTGAAGATTGAGTATTGATGCCTGAGGATTGAGGATTGAGGATTGAGGATTGAGCATCGAGGATTGAAGATTGAGAATTGAGGATTCATGGCTGAGTATTGAGGATTGAGGATTGAGAATTGAGGATTGAGTATTGAAGATTGAGGATTGATGGTTGAGGATTGAGGGTTGAGGATTGAGGATCGAGTATTGAGGATTGAATATTGAGGATTGAGGATTGAGGACTGAGGATTGAGGATTGAGGATTAAGGATTGAAGATTGGGGATTGAAGATTGAGGACTGGGGATTGAGGATTGGAGATTGAGGATTAAGTATTGAAGATTGGGGATTGAGGATCTAGGATTGGAGACTGATTATTGAGGATTGAAGATTGAGGATTGAGGATTGAGGATTGAGGATTGAGAATTGAGAATTGAGTATGAGGACTGAGGGTTGAGGATTGAGGTTTGAGGAATGAGGATTGAGTGTTGAGGATTGAGGATTGTGGATTGAGGATTGAGGATTGAGTATTGAAGATTGGGTATTGATGCCTGAGGATTGAGGATTGAGGATTGAGGATTGAGGATCGAGGATTCAAGATTGAGAGTTGAGGATTGATGGTTGAGTATTGAGGATTGAGGATTGAGAATTGAGGATTGAGTATTGAAGATTGAGGATTGTTGGTTGAGCATTGAGGATTGAGGATTGAGGATCGAGTATTGAGGATTGAATATTGAGGATTGAGGATTGAGGATTGAGGATTGAGGATTGAGGATTAAGGATTGAAGATTGGGGATTGAGGATCTAGGATTGGAGATTGATTATTGAGGATTGGAAATTGAGGATTGAGGATTGAGGATTGAGGATTGAGGATTGAGGATTGAAGATTGAGGATTGAGGATTGAGGATTGAGGATTGAGGATTGAAGATTGATGACTGGGGATTGAGGATTGAAGATTGAGTATTAAGGATTGAAGATTGGGGATTGAGGATCAAGGATTGGAGATTGATTATTGAGGATTGAAGATTGAGTATTGAGGATTGAGGATTGAGAATTGAGAATTGAGGATGAGGAATGAGGGTTGAGGATTGAGGTTTGAGGAATGAGGACTGAGGATTGAGGATTGAGAATTGAGGACTGATGATTGAGGATTGAAGATTGAGGATTGTGGATTCAGGACTGAGGTTTGAGGACTGAGAATTGAGGATTGAGTATTGAGGATTGAGGAATGAGGATTGAGGATTGAGGATTGAGGATTGATGATTGAGGATTGAGGATTGAAGATTGAATATTGATGATTGAAGATAGAGGATTGAGGATCGAATGTTGTGGATAGAGGACGACGACTGAGGGTTGAATATTGATGTTTGAGGTCTGAGGATTGAGGATTGAGGATTGAGAATTGAGGATTGAGGATTGAGGATTGAAGATTGAGGATTGGGTATTGAGGATTGAAGAATGAGGATTGAGGATTGAGGATTGAGGATTGAGGATTGCAGATTGTGTATTGAGGATTGAGGATTGAGGATTGAGGATTGAGGATTGAGGATTGAGGATTGAGAATTGAGGATTGAGGATTGAGGATTGAAGATTGAGTATTGAGGATTGAAGATTGAGGATTGAGGATTGAGGATTGAGGATTGAGGTTGAGGATTGAAGATTGAGGATTGGGGATTGAGGATTGACGATTGAGGATTGAGTATTGGGGATTGAGAATTGAGGATTGAGGATTGAAATTGAGTATTGAGGATTGAAGATTGAGGATTGAGACTTGATTATTGAATATTGTGGATTGAGTATTGAACCATGAGTATACAGAATATTGTATTGAGTATTGAGAATTGAGGATTGATGGTTGAGTATTGAGGATTGATGGCTGAGGGTTGTGTCTTGAATATTGAGGATTGAGGATTGAGGATTGAGGATAGAGCATTGAGGATTGAAGATTGAGTATTGATGATTGAATATTGAGGATTGAGGATTGAGGTTTGAGGATTGAGTACGAGGACTGACGGTTGAAGATGAGGTTTGAGGATTGAGGATTGTGGATTGAGGACTGAGGATTGAGGATTGAGGATTGAGCATTGAGGATTGAAGATTGATGACTGGGGATTGAGGATTGAAGATTGAGGATTGAGGATTGAGGATTGAGGATTGAGGATTGAAGATTGAGGATTGTGGATTGAGGATTGAGGATTGAGGATTGAGGATTGGGGATTGAAGATTGAGTATTGAGGATTGAGGATTGAGGATTGAGGATTGAGGACTGAGGATTGAGGATTGAAGATTGAGGATTGTGGATTCAGGATTGAGGATTGAGGATTGAGGATTGAAGATTGAATATTGATGATTGAAGGTTGAGGATTGAGGATTGATGGTTGTGGATATAGGACGAGGACTGAGGGCTGAATATTGATGTTTGAGGTCTGAGGATTGAGGATTGAGGATTGAGAATTGGGGATTGAGGATTGAGGATTGAAGATTGAAGATTGGGTATTGAGGATTGAAGAATGAGGATTGAGGATTGAGGATTGAGTATTGGCGATTGCAGATTGAGTATTGAGGATTGAAGATTGAGGATTGAGGATTGAGGATTGAAGATTGAGGATTGAGGATTGAAGATTGAGGATTGAGGATTGAAGATTGAGTATTGAGGATTGAATATTGAGGATTGAGGATTGAGGATTGAGGATTGAGGTTGAGGATTGAAGATTGAGGATTGGGGATTGAGGATTGAGTATTGGGGATTGAGAATTGACGATTGAGGATTGAAATTGATTATTGAGGATTGGAGATTGAGGATTGAGACTTGATTATTGAATATTGTGGATTGAGTATTGAACCATGAGTATTCAGAATATTGTATTGAGTATTGAGAATTGAGGATTGATGGTTGAGTATTGAGGATTGATGGCTGAAGGTTGTGTCTTGAATATTGAGGATTGAGGATTCAGGATTGAGGATAGCGCATTGAGGATTGAAGATTGAGTATTGATGATTGAATATTGAGGATTGAGGGTTGTGGATTGAGCATTGAGGACTGAGAATTGAGATTTGAGTATGAGGACTGAGGGTTGAGGATTGAGGTTTGAGAAATGAGGATTGAGGGTTGAGGATTGAGGATTGAGGATTGAGGATTGAGGATTGAGTATTGAAGATTGAGTATTGATGCCCGAGGATTGAGGATTGTGGATTGAGGATTGAGGATCGAGGATTGAAGATTGAGAATTGAGGATTGATGGTTGAGTATTGAGGATTGAGAATTGAGGATTGAGGATTGGGTATTGAAGATTGAGGATTGATGATTGAGGATTGAGGATTGAGGATCAAGGATTGATGATTGAATATTGAGAATTGAGAATTGAGGATTGAGGATTGAGGATTAAGGATTGAAGATTGGGGATTGAGGATCTATGATTGGGGATTGATTATTAAGGATTGAAGATTGAGGATAGAGGATTAAGGATTGAGAATTGAGAATTGAGGATGAGGATTGAGGATTGAGGATTGAGGATTGAAGATTGAGTATTGAGGATTGAATATTGAGGATTGAGGATTGAGGATTGAGGATTGAGGATTGAAGATTGAGGATTGGGTATTTCGGATTGAACATTGAGGATTGAGGATTGAGGATTGAGGATTGAGGATTGAGGACTCAAGATTGAATATTGATGATTGATGATTGAGGATTGAGGATTGAGGGTTGTGTATTGAGGACGAGGACTGAGGGTTGTGTATTGATGTGTGAGGTCTGAGGATTGAGGATTGAGGATTGAGAGTTGAGGATTGAGGATTGAAGATTGAGGATTGGGTATTGAGGATTGAAGAATGAGGATTGAGGATTGAGGATTGAGGATTGAGGATTGAAGATTGAGTATTGAGGATTGAACATTGAGGCTTGAGGATTGAGAATTGAGGATTGGGGATTGAAGAATGAGTATTGAGGATTGAAGATTGAGGATTGAGGATTGAGGATTGAGGACTGAGGATTGAGGATTGAGGATTGGGAGATTGGGGATTGAAGATTGAATATTGATGATTGAAGATTGAGGATTGAGGATTGATGTTTGTGGATAGAGGACGAGGACTGAGGGTTGAATATTGATGTTTGAGGTCTGAGGATTGAGGATTGAGGATTGAGAATTGAGGATTGAGGATTGAGGATTGAAGATTGAGTATTGGGTATTGAGGATTGAAGAATGAGGATTGAGGATTGAGGATTGAGGATTGCAGATTGAGTATTGAGGATTGAGGATTGAGGATTGAGGATTGTGGATTGAGGATTGAGGACTGAGGATTGAGGATTGAGGATTGAGAATTGAGAATTGAGTATGAGGACTGTGGGTTGAGGATTGAGGTTTGAGGAATGAGGATTGAGGTTTGGGGAATGAGGAATGAGGATTGAGGATTGAGGATTGAGGATTGAGGATTGAAGACTGAGTATTGAGGATTGAAGATTGTCGATTGAGGATTGAGGATTGAAGGTTGAGTTTTGAGGATTGAATATTCAGGATTGTGGATTGAGGATTGAGGATTGAGGACTGAGGATTGACGATTGAGTATTGAAGATTGAGGATTTATGACTGAGGATTGAGGATTAAGGATTGAAGATTGGGGATTGAGGATCTAGGATTGGAGATTGATTATTGAGGATTGAAGATTGAGGATTGAGGATTGAGGATTGAGAATTGAGAATTGAGGATGAGGACTGAGGGTTGAGGATTGAGGTTTGAGGAATGTGGATTGAGAGTTGAGGATTGAGAATTGAGGATTAAGGATTGAGGATTGAATATTGAAGATTGAGTATTGATGCCTGAGGATTGAGGATTGTGGATTGAGGATTGTGGATTGAGGATTGAGGATTGAGGACTGAGAATTGAGAATTGTGTATTAGGACTGAGGGTTGAGGATTGAGGTTTGAGGAATGAGGATTGAGGGATGAGGATTGAGGATTGAGGATTAAGTATTGGAGATTGGGGATTGACGATCTAGGATTGGAGATTGACTATTGAGGATTGGAAATTGAGGATTGAGGATTCAGGATTGAGAACTGAGGATAGAGGATTGAGGATTAAGGATTGTGGATTGAGGATTGAAGATTGAGGATTGAGGATTGAGGATTGAGGATTGAGGATTGAGGATTGAAGATTGAATATTGATGATTGAAGATTGAGGATTGAGGATTGAGGGTTGTGGATTGAGGACGAGAACTGATGGTTGAATATTCATGTTTGAGGTCTGAGGGGTGAGGATTGAGGATTGAGAATTGAGGATTGATGGTTGAGGATTGAAGATTGAGGATTGGGTATTGAGGATTGAAGAATGAGCATTGAGGATTGAGGATTGAGGATCGAGGATTGCAGATTGTGTATTGAGGAATGAGGATTGAGCATTGAGGATTGAGGATTGAGGATAGAGTATTGAGGATTGAAGGTTGAGTATTGAGGAATGAAGGTTGAGGGTTGAGGATTGAGAATTGGCAATTGAGGATTGAGGATTGAAGATTGAGGATTGAGATTTGATTATTGAATATTGTGGATTGAGTATCGAACCATGCGAATTCAGGATATTCTATTGAGTATTGAGAATTGAGGATTGATGGTTGAGTATTGAGGATTGTTGGCTGAGGGTTGTGTGTTGAATATTGAGGATTGGGGATTGAGGGTTGAGGATTGAGGGTCTAGGATTGGTAATCGATTATTGAGGATTGAGGTTTGAGGTCTGAGGACTGAGGATTGAGGATTGAGAATTGAGGAATGAGGATTGAGGATTGAAGATTGAGGATGGGGGACTGAGTGCTGAGGGTTGAGTGATGTGAATTGAAGTTTGTGGATAGAGATTTTAAGATTGCAGACTGAGTATTGAGTATTGAAAGGTGTGAATTGACGATATTCTATTGAGGATTGAGAACTGGCGAATGATTGTTGAGGACTGAGGTCTGAAGGTTGAGGATTCAGGATTGTGGATTCAGGATTGATGTTTGGGGACTGAGAATTGTGGATTGAGGATTAAGGATTGATGATTGAGGATTGAGGATTGAGGATTGAAGATTGAGGATTGTGTATTGCGGATTGAATATTGAGGGTTGAGGATTGAGGATTGAGGATTGAGGATTGAGGACTGAAGATTGAATATTGATGATTGATGATTGAGGATTGAGGATTGATGGTTGTGGATAGAGGACGAGGACTGAGGGTTGAGTATTGATGTGTGAGGTCTGAGGATTGAGGATTGAGGATTGAGAGTTGAGGATTGAGGATTGAAGATTCAGGATTGGGTATTGAGGATTGAAGAATGAGGATTGAGGATTGAGGATTGAGGATTGCGGATTGAAGATTGAGTATTGAGGATTGAACATTGAGGATTGAGGATTGAGAATTGAGGATTGGGGATTGGAGATTGAGTATTGAGGATTGAAGATTGAGGATTGAGGATTGAGGATTGAGGATTGAGGATTGAAGGTTGAGTATTGAGGATTGAATATTGAGGATTGTGGATTGAGCATTGAGGATTGAGGAATGAGGATTGACGATTGAGTATTGAAGATTGAGTATTGATGCCTGAGAATTGAGGATTGAGGATTGAATATTGAGGATTGAGGATTGAGGATTGAGGATTGAGGTTGAGGATTGAAGATTGAGGATTGGGGATTGAGGATTGACGATTGAGGATTGAGTATTGGGGATTGAGAATTGAGGATTGAGGATTGAAATTGAGTATTGAGGACTGAAGATTGAGGATTGAGATTTGACTATTGAATATTGTGGATTGAGTATTGAACCATGAGTATTCAGAATATTCTATTGAGTATTGAGAATTGAGGATTGATGGTTGAGTATTGAGGATTGATGGCTGAGGGTTGTGTCTTGAATATTGAGGATTGAGGATTGAGGATTGAGGATAGAGCACTGAGGATTGAAGATTGAGTATTGATGATTGAATATTGAGGATTGAGGATTGAGGTTTGAGGATTGAGGACGAGGACTGACGGTTGAGGATTGAGGTTTGAGGATTGAGGATTGTGGATTGAGGACTGAGGATTGAGGATTGAGGATTGAGCAATGAGGATCGAAGATTGATGACTGGGGATTGAGGATTGAAGATTGAGTATTAAGGATTGAAGGTTGGGGATTGAGGATCTAGGATTGGAGATTGATTATTGAGGATTGAAGATTGAGTATTGAGGATTGAGGATTGAGGATTGGGAATTGAGGATGAGGTCTGAGGGTTGAGGATTGAGGTTTGAGGATGAGGACTGAGGATTGAGGATTGAGAATTGAGGACTGATGATTGAGGATTGAAGATTGAGGATTGTGGATTCAGGATTGAGGTTTGGGGACTGAGAATTGAGGATTGAGTATTGAGAAATGAGGATTGAGGATTGAGGATTGGGGATTGAAGATTGAGGATTGGGTATTTCGGATTGAACATTGAGGATTGAGGATTGATGATTGAGGATTGAGGATTGAGCATTGTGAATTGAGGACGAGGACTGAGGGTTGAGTATTGATGTGTGAGGTCTGAGGATTGAGGATTGAGGATTGAGAGTTGAGGATTGAGGATTGAAGATTGAGGATTGGGTGTTGAGGATTGCAGAATGAGGATTGAGGATTGAGGATTGAGGATTGAGGATTGAAGATTGAGTATTGAGGATTGAACATTGAGGATTGAGGATTGAGAATTGAGGATTGGGGATTGAAGATTGAGTATTGAGGATTGAAGATTGAGGATTGAGGATTGAGGATTGAGGATTGAGGATTGAAGATTGAGGATTGTGGATTGAGGATTGAGGATTGAGGATTGAGGATTGAAGATTGAATATTGATGATTGAAGGTAGAGGATTGAGGATTGATGGTTGTGGATAGAGGACGAGGACTGAGGGTTGAATATTGATGCTTGAGGTCTGAGGATTGAGGATTGAGGATTGAGAATTGAGGATTGAGGATTGAAGATTGAGGATTGAGGATTGAAGATTGAGTATTGAGGATTGAATATTGAGGATTGAGGATTGAGGATTGAGGATTGAGGTTGAGGATTGAAGATTGAGGATTGGGGATTGAGGATTGAGTATTGGGGATTGAGAATTGAGGATTGAGTATTGAAATTGAGTATTGAGGATTGGAGATTGAGGATTGAGACTTGATTATTGAATATTGTGGATTGAGTATTGAACCATGAGTATTCAGAATATTGTATTGAGTATTGAGAATTGAGGATTGATGGTTGAGTATTGAGGATTGATGGCTGAAGGTTGTGTCTTGAATATTGAGGATTGAGGATTGAGGATTGAGGATAGAGCATTGAGGATTGAAGATTGAGTATTGATGATTGAATATTGAGGATTGAGGGTTGAGGTTTGTGGATTGAGGACGAGGACTGACGGCTGAAGATTGAGGTTTGAGGATTGAGGATTGTGGTTTGAGGACTGAGGATTGAGGATTGAGGATTGAGCATTGAGGATTGAAGATTGATGACTGGGGATTGAGGATTGAAGATTGAGTATTAAGGATTGAAGATTGGGGATTGAGGATCTAGGATTGGAGATTGATTATTGAGGATTGAAGATTGAGGATTGAGGATTGAGGATTGAGAATTGAGAATTGAGGATGAGGACTGAGGGTTGAGGATTGAGGTTTGAGGATTGAGGATTGAGGATTGAGGATTGAGGATTGAGTATTGAAGATTGAGTATTGATGCCTGAGGACTGAGGATCGAGGATTGAGGATTGAGGATTGGAGATTGATTATTGAGGATTGAAGATTGAGGATTGAGGATTGAGGATTGAGAATTGAGAATTGAGTATGAGGACTGAGGGTTGAGGATTGAGGATTGAGAATTGAGGATTGAGGATTGAGGATTGAGGATTGAAGATTGAGGATTGAGGATTGAGGATTGAGGATTGAGGATTGAGGATTGAAGATTGAATATTGATGATTGAATATTGAGGATTGAGGATTGAGGGTTGTGGATTGAGGACGAGAACTGAGGGTTGAATATTGATGTTTGAGGTCTGAGGATTGAGGATTGAGGATTGAGGATTGAGGATGGAGGATGAGGGCTGAGGGTTGAGGATTGAGGATTGAGAATTGAGGATTGAGGATTGAGGATTGAGGATTGAGGATTGAGGATTGAAGATTGAGGATTGAGGATTGAGGATTGAGGATTGAGGATTGAGGATTGAAGATTGAATATTGATGATTGAAGATTGAGGATTGAGGATTGAGGGTTGTGGATTGAGGACGAGAACTGAGGGTTGAATATTGATGTTTGAGGTCTGAGGATTGAGGATTGAGGATTGAGAATTGAGGATTGAGGATTGATGATTGAAGATTGAGGATTGGGTATTGAGGATTGAAGAATGAGCATTGAGGATTGAGGATTGAGGATTGAGGATTGCAGATTGAGTATTGAGGATTGAGGATTGAGGATTGAGGATTGAGGATTGTGGATTGAGGATTGAGGATTGAGGATTGAGGATTGAAGATTGAGTATTGAGTATTGAAGATTGAGGATTGAGGATTGAGGATTGATAATTGAGGATTGAGGGTTGAAGATTGAGGATTGAGGATTGAAATTGAGTATTGAGGATTGAAGATTCAGGATTGAGATTTGATTATTGAATATTGTGGTTTGAGTACCGAACCATGCGGATTCAGGTTATTCTATTGAGTATTGAGAATTGAGGATTGATGGTTGAGTATTGAGGTATGTTGGCAGAGGGTTGTGTGTTGAATATTGAGGATTGGGTATTGAGGATTGAGGATTGAGGATTGAGGATTGAAGATTGAGTATTGATGATTGAATATTGAGGGTTGAGGATTGAGGTTTGAGGATAGAGGACGAGGACTGACGGTAGAGGATTGATGTTTGAGGATTGAGCATTGAGGACCGAGGATTGAGGATGAGGGCTGTGGGTCGGGGACTGAGGTTTGACGACTGAGGACTGAGGATTGAGGATTGAGAATTGAGGACTGAATGTTGAGGATTCAGGATTGTGGATTCAGGATTGAGGTTTGAAGACTGAGAATTGAGGATTGAGTATTGAGGATTGAGGATTGAGGATTGAGGATCGAGGATTGAAGATTGAGGATTGGGTACTGTGGATTGAACATTGAGGATTGAGTATTGAGGATTGAGGATTGAGGATGAGGACTGAGGGTTGAGGATTGAGGTTTGAGGAATGAGGACTGAGGATTGAGGATTGAGAATTGGGGACTGATGATTGAGGATTGAAGATTGAGGATTGTGGATTCAGGACTGAGGTTTGAGTTCTGAGAATTGAGGATTGAGTATTGAGGATTGAGGAATGAGGATTGAGGATTGAGGATTAAGGATTGAGGATTGAGGTTTGAGGATTGAAGAATGAGGATTGAGGATTGAGGATTGAGGATTGAGGATTGCAGATTGAGTATTGAGGATTGAGGATTGAGGATTGAGGATTGAGGATTGAGGATTGAGGATTGAATATTGAGGATTGAGGATTGAGAATTGAGGATGAGGACTGAGGGTTGAGGATTGAGGTTTGAGGAATGAGGACTGAGGATTGAGGATTGAGAATTGAGGACTGATGATTGAGGATTGAAGATTGAGGATTGTGGATTCAGGACTGAGGTTTGAGGACTGAGAATTGAGGATTGAGTATTGAGGATTGAGGAATGAGTATTGAGGATTGAGGATTGAGGATTGAGGATTGAGGATTGAGGACTGAAGGTTGAATATTGATGATTGAAGATAGAGGATTGAGGATTGAAGGTTGTGGATAGAGGACGAGGACTGAGGGTTGAATATTGATGTTTGAGGTCTGAGGATTGAGGATTGAGGATTGAGAATTGAGGATTGAGGATTGAAGATTGAGGATTGGGTATTGAGGATTGAAGAATGAGGATTGAGGATTGAGGATTGAGGATTGAGGATTGCAGATTGAGTATTGAGGATTGAGGATTGAGGATTGAGGATTGAGGATTGAGGATTGAGAATTGAGGATTGAGGATTGAGGATTGAAGATTGAGTATTGAGGATTGAAGATTGAGGATTGAGGATAGAGGATTGAGGATTGAGGTTGAGGATTGAAGATTGAGGATTGGGGATTGAGGATTGACGATTGAGGATTGAGTATTGGGGATTGAGAATTGAGGATTGAGGATTGAAATTGAGTATTGAGGATTGAAGATTGAGGATTGAGACTTGATTATTGAATATTGTGGATTGAGTATTGAACCATGAGTATTCAGAATATTGTATTGAGTATTGAGAAATGAGGATTGATGGTTGAGTATTGAGGATTGATGGCTGAGGGTTGTGTCTTGAATATTGAGGATTGAAGATTGAGGATTGAGGATAGAGCATTGAGGATTGAAGATTGAGTATTGATGATTGAATATTGAGGATTGAGGATTGAGGTTTGAGGATTGAGGACGAGGACTGACGGTTGAAGATGAGGTTTGAGGATTGAGGATTGTGGATTGAGGACTGAGGATTGAGGATTGAGGATTGAGCATTGAGGATTGAAGATTGATGACTGGGGATTGAGGATTGAAGATTGAGGATTGATGATTGAGGATTGAGGATTGAGGATTGAAGATTGAGGATTGTGGATTGAGGATTGAGGATTGAGGATTGAGGGTTGGGGATTGAAGATTGAGTATTGAGGATTGAGGATTGAGGATTGAGGATTGAGGATTGAGGATTGAGGATTGAAGATTGAGGATTGTGGATTCAGGATTGAGGATTGAGGATTGAGGATTGAAGATTGAATATAGATGATTGAAGGTTGAGGATTGAGGATTGATGGTTGTGGATAGAGGACGAGGACTGAGGGTTGAATATTGATGCTTGAGGTCTGAGGATTGAGGATTGAGGATTGAGAATTGGGGATTGAGGATTGAGGATTGAAGATTGAAGATTGGGTATTGAGGATTGAAGAATGAGGATTGAGGATTGAGGATTGCGTATTGACGATTGCAGATTGAGTATTGAGGATTGAGGGTTGAGGATTGAGGATTGAGGATTGAAGATTGAGGATTGAGGATTGAAGATTGAGGATTGAGGATTGAAGATTGAGTATTGAGGATTGAATATTGAGGATTGAGGATTGAGGATTGAGGATTGAGGTTGAGGATTGAAGATTGAGGATTGGGGATTGAGGATTGAGTATTGGGGATTGAGAATTGAGGATTGAGTATTGAAATTGAGTATTGAGGATTGGAGATTGAGGATTGAGACTTGATTATTGAATATTGTGGATTGAGTATTGAACCATGAGTATTCAGAATATTGTATTGAGTATTGAGAATTGAGGATTGATGGTTGAGTATTGAGGATTGATGGCTGAAGGTTGTGTCTTGAATATTGAGGATTGAGGATTGAGGATTGAGGATAGAGCATTGAGGATTGAAGATTGAGTATTGATGATTGAATATTGAGGATTGAGGGTTGAGGTTTGTGGATTGAGGACGAGGACTGACGGCTGAAGATTGAGGTTTGAGGATTGAGGATTGTGGTTTGAGGACTGAGGATTGAGGATTGAGGATTGAGCATTGAGGATTGAAGATTGATGACTGGGGATTGAGGATTGAAGATTGAGTATTAAGGATTGAAGATTGGGGATTGAGGATCTAGGATTGGAGATTGATTATTGAGGATTGAAGATTGAGGATTGAGGATTGAGGATTGAGAATTGAGAATTGAGGATGAGGACTGAGGGTTGAGGATTGAGGTTTGAGGATTGAGGATTGAGGATTGAGGATTGAGGATTGAGTATTGAAGATTGAGGATTGAGGATTGAGGATTGAGGATTGAGGATTGAAGATTGAGTATTGAGGGTTGAATATTGAGGATTGAGGTTTGAGGAATGAGGACTGAGGATTGAGGATTGAGAATTGAGGACTGATGATTGAGGATTGAAGATTGAGGATTGTGGATTCAGGACTGAGGTTTGAGGACTGAGAATTGAGGATTGAGTATTGAGGGCTGAGGATTGAGGATTGAGGATTGAGGATTGAAGATTGAGGATTGGGTATTTCGGATTGAACATTGAGGATTGAGGTTTGAGGATTGAGCATTGAGGATTGAGGACTGAAGATTGAATATTTATGATTGATGATTGAGGATTCAGGATTGAGGGTTGTGGATTGAGGACGAGGACTGAGGGTTAAGTATTGATGTGTGAGGTCTGGGGATTGAGGATTGAGGACTGAGAGTTGAGGACTGAGGATTGAAGATTGAGGATTGGGTATTGAGGATTGAAGAATGAGGATTGAGGATTGAGGATAGAGGATTGAGGATTGAAGATTGAGTATTGAGGATTGAACATTGAGGCTTGAGGATTGAGAATTGAGGATTGGGGATTGAAGAATGAGTATTGAGGATTGAAGATTGAGGATTGAGGAATGAGGATTGAGGATTGAGGATTGAGGATTGAGGATTGAGGATTGAGGATTGAAGATTGAATATTGATGATTGAAGATTGAGGATTGAGGATTGAAGGTTGTGGATAGAGGACGAGGACTGAGGGTTGAATATTGATGTTTGAGGTCTGAGGATTGAATATTGATGATTGAAGGTTGAGGATTGAGGATTGATGGTTGTGGATAGAGGACGAGGACTGAGGGTTGAATATTGATGCTTGAGGTCTGAGGATTGGAAATTGAGGATTGAGGATTGAGGATTGAGGATTGAGGATTGAGGATTGAGGATTGAAGATTGAGGATTGAGTATTGAGGATTGAGGATTGAGGATGAGGACTGAGGGTTGAGGATTGAGGTTTGAGGAATGAGGACTGAGGATTGAGGATTGAGAATTGGGGACTGATGATTGAGGATTGAAGATTGAGGATTGTGGATTCAGGACTGAGGTTTGAGTTCTGAGAATTGAGGATTGAGTATTGAGGATTGAGGAATGAGGATTGAGGATTGAGGATTAAGGATTGAGGATTGAGGATTGAGGATTGAAGAATGAGGATTGAGGATTGAGGATTGAGGATTGAGGATTGCAGATTGAGTATTGAGGATTGAGGATTGAGGATTGAGGATTGAGGATTGAGGATTGAGGATTGAATATTGAGGATTGAGGATTGAGAATTGAGGATGAGGACTGAGGGTTGAGGATTGAGGTTTGAGGAATGAGGACTGAGGATTGAGGATTGAGAATTGAGGACTGATGATTGAGCATTGAAGATTGAGGATTGTGGATTCAGGACTGAGGTTTGAGGACTGAGAATTGAGGATTGAGTATTGAGGATTGAGGAATGAGGATTGAGGATTGAGGATTGAGGATTGAGGATTGAGGATTGAGGACTGAAGATTGAATATTGATGATTGAAGATAGAGGATTGAGGATTGAAGGTTGTGGATAGAGGACGAGGACTGAGGGTTGAATATTGATGTTTGAGGTCTGAGGATTGAGGATTGAGGATTGAGAATTGAGGATTGAGGATTGAGGATTGAAGATTGAGGATTGGGTATTGAGGATTGAAGAATGAGGATTGAGGATTGAGGATTGAGGATTGAGGATTGCAGATTGAGTATTGAGGATTGAGGATTGAGGATTGAGGAATGAGGATTGAGGATTGAGAATTGAGGATTGAGGATTGAGGATTGAAGATTGAGTATTGAGGATTGAAGATTGAGGATTGAGGATAGAGGATTGAGGATTGAGGTTGAGGATTGAAGATTGAGGATTGGGGATTGAGGATTGACGATTGAGGATTGAGTATTGGGGATTGAGAATTGAGGATTGAGGATTGAAATTGAGTATTGAGGATTGAAGATTGAGGATTGAGACTTGATTATTGAATATTGTGGATTGAGTATTGAACCATGAGTATTCAGAATACTGTATTGAGTATTGAGAATTGAGGATTGATGGTTGAGTATTGAGGATTGATGGCTGAGGGTTGTGTCTTGAATATTGAGGATTGAGGATTGAGGATTGAGGATAGAGCATTGAGGATTGAAGATTGAGTATTGATGATTGAATATTGAGGATTGAGGATTGAGGTTTGAGGATTGAGGACGAGGACTGACGGTTGAAGATGAGGTTTGAGCATTGAGGATTGTGGATTGAGGACTGAGGATTGAGGATTGAGGATTGAGTATTAAGGATTGAAGATTGGGGATTGAGGATCTAGGATTGGAGATTGATTATTGAGGATTGAAGATTGAGTATTGAGGATTGAGGATTGAGAATTGAGAATTGAGGATGAGGACTGAGGGTTGAGGATTGAGGTTTGAGGAATGAGGACTGAGGATTGAGGATTGAGAATTGGGGACTGATGATTGAGGATTGAAGATTGAGGATTGTGGATTCAGGACTGAGGTTTGAGTTCTGAGAATTGAGGATTGAGTATTGAGGATTGAGGAATGAGGATTGAGGATTGAGGATTGAGGATTGAGGATTGAGGATTGAGGATTGAAGAATGAGGATTGAGGATTGAGGATTGAGGATTGAGGATTGCAGATTGAGTATTGAGGATTGAGGATTGAGGATTGAGGATTGAGGATTGAGGATTGAGGATTGAATATTGAGGATTGAGGATTGAGAATTGAGGATGAGGACTGAGGGTTGAGGATTGAGGTTTGAGGAATGAGGACTGAGGATTGAGGATTGAGAATTGAGGACTGATGATTGAGGATTGAAGATTGAGGATTGTGGATTCAGGACTGAGGTTTGAGTTCTGAGAATTGAGGATTGAGTATTGAGGATTGAGGAATGAGGATTGAGGATTGAGGATTGAGGATTGAGGATTGAGGATTGAGGATTGAAGATTGAGGATAGTGGATTGAGGATTGAGGATTGAGGATTGAGGATTGGGGATTGAAGATTGAGTATTGAGGATTGAGGATTGAGGATTGAGGATTGAGGATTGAGGATTGAGGATTGAAGATTGAGGATTGTGGATTCAGGATTGAGGATTGAGGATTGAGGATTGAAGATTGAATATTGATGATTGAAGGTTGAGGATTGAGGATTGATCGTTGTGGATAGAGGACGAGGACTGAGGGTTGAATATTGATGTTTGAGGTCTGAGGATTGAGGATTGAGGATTGAGAATTGGGGATTGAGGATTGAGGATTGAAGATTGAAGATTGGGTATTGAGGATTGAAGAATGAGGATTGAGGATTGAGGATTGCGTATTGACGATTGCAGATTGAGTATTGAGGATTGAGGGTTGAGGATTGAGGATTGAGGATTGAAGATTGAGGATTGAGGATTGAAGATTGAGGATTGAGGATTGAAGATTGAGTATTGAGGATTGAATATTGAGGATTGAGGATTGAGGATTGAGGATTGAGGTTGAGGATTGAAGATTGAGGATTGGGGATTGAGGATTGAGTATTGGGGATTGAGAATTGAGGATTGAGTATTGAAATTGAGTATTGAGGATTGGAGATTGAGGATTGAGACTTGATTATTGAATATTGTGGATTGAGTATTGAACCATGAGTATTCAGAATATTGTATTGAGTATTGAGAATTGAGGATTGATGGTTGAGTATTGAGGATTGATGGCTGAAGGTTGTGTCTTGAATATTGAGGATTGAGGATTGAGGATTGACGATAGAGCATTGAGGATTGAAGATTGAGTATTGATGATTGAATATTGAGGATTGAGGGTTGAGGTTTGTGGATTGAGGACGAGGACTGACGGCTGAAGGTTGAGGTTTGAGGATTGAGGATTGTGGTTTGAGGACTGAGGATTGAGGATTGAGGATTGAGCATTGAGGATTGAAGATTGATGACTGGGGATTGAGGATTGAAGATTGAGTATTAAGGATTGAAGATTGGGGATTGAGGATCTAGGATTGGAGATTGATTATTGAGGATTGAAGATTGAGGATTGAGGATTGAGGATTGAGAATTGAGAATTGAGGATGAGGACTGAGGGTTGAGGATTGAGGTTTGAGGATTGAGGATTGAGGATTGAGGATTGAGGATTGAGTATTGAAGATTGAGTATTGATGCCTGAGGACTGAGGATCGAGGATTGAGGATTGAGGATTGAAGATTGAATATAGATGATTGAAGGTTGAGGATTGAGGATTGATGGTTGTGGATAGAGGACGAGGACTGAGGGTTGAATATTGATGCTTGAGGTCTGAGGATTGAGGATTGAGGATTGAGAATTGGGGATTGAGGATTGAGGATTGAAGATTGAAGATTGGGTATTGAGGATTGAAGAATGAGGATTGAGGATTGAGGATTGCGTATTGACGATTGCAGATTGAGTATTGAGGATTGAGGGTTGAGGATTGAGGATTGAGGATTGAAGATTGAGGATTGAGGATTGAAGATTGAGGATTGAGGATTGAAGATTGAGTATTGAGGATTGAATATTGAGGATTGAGGATTGAGGATTGAGGATTGAGGTTGAGGATTGAAGATTGAGGATTGGGGATTGAGGATTGAGTATTGGGGATTGAGAATTGAGGATTGAGTATTGAAATTGAGTATTGAGGATTGGAGATTGAGGATTGAGACTTGATTATTGAATATTGTGGATTGAGTATTGAACCATGAGTATTCAGAATATTGTATTGAGTATTGAGAATTGAGGATTGATGGTTGAGTATTGAGGATTGATGGCTGAAGGTTGTGTCTTGAATATTGAGGATTGAGGATTGAGGATTGAGGATAGAGCATTGAGGATTGAAGATTGAGTATTGATGATTGAATATTGAGGATTGAGGGTTGAGGTTTGTGGATTGAGGACGAGGACTGACGGCTGAAGATTGAGGTTTGAGGATTGAGGATTGTGGTTTGAGGACTGAGGATTGAGGATTGAGGATTGAGCATTGAGGATTGAAGATTGATGACTGGGGATTGAGGATTGAAGATTGAGTATTAAGGATTGAAGATTGGGGATTGAGGATCTAGGATTGGAGATTGATTATTGAGGATTGAAGATTGAGGATTGAGGATTGAGGATTGAGAATTGAGAATTGAGGATGAGGACTGAGGGTTGAGGATTGAGGTTTGAGGATTGAGGATTGAGGATTGAGGATTGAGGATTGAGTATTGAAGATTGAGGATTGAGGATTGAGGATTGAGGATTGAGGATTGAAGATTGAGTATTGAGGGTTGAATATTGAGGATTGAGGTTTGAGGAATGAGGACTGAGGATTGAGGATTGAGAATTGAGGACTGATGATTGAGGATTGAAGATTGAGGATTGTGGATTCAGGACTGAGGTTTGAGGACTGAGAATTGAGGATTGAGTATTGAGGGCTGAGGATTGAGGATTGAGGATTGAGGATTGAAGATTGAGGATTGGGTATTTCGGATTGAACATTGAGGATTGAGGTTTGAGGATTGAGCATTGAGGATTGAGGACTGAAGATTGAATATTTATGATTGATGATTGAGGATTCAGGATTGAGGGTTGTGGATTGAGGACGAGGACTGAGGGTTAAGTATTGATGTGTGAGGTCTGGGGATTGAGGATTGAGGACTGAGAGTTGAGGACTGAGGATTGAAGATTGAGGATTGGGTATTGAGGATTGAAGAATGAGGATTGAGGATTGAGGATAGAGGATTGAGGATTGAAGATTGAGTATTGAGGATTGAACATTGAGGCTTGAGGATTGAGAATTGAGGATTGGGGATTGAAGAATGAGTATTGAGGATTGAAGATTGAGGATTGAGGAATGAGGATTGAGGATTGAGGATTGAGGATTGAGGATTGAGGATTGAGGATTGAAGATTGAATATTGATGATTGAAGATTGAGGATTGAGGATTGAAGGTTGTGGATAGAGGACGAGGACTGAGGGTTGAATATTGATGTTTGAGGTCTGAGGATTGAATATTGATGATTGAAGGTTGAGGATTGAGGATTGATGGTTGTGGATAGAGGACGAGGACTGAGGGTTGAATATTGATGCTTGAGGTCTGAGGATTGGAAATTGAGGATTGAGGATTGAGGATTGAGGATTGAGGATTGAGGATTGAGGATTGAAGATTGAGGATTGAGTATTGAGGATTGAGGATTGAGGATGAGGACTGAGGGTTGAGGATTGAGGTTTGAGGAATGAGGACTGAGGATTGAGGATTGAGAATTGGGGACTGATGATTGAGGATTGAAGATTGAGGATTGTGGATTCAGGACTGAGGTTTGAGTTCTGAGAATTGAGGATTGAGTATTGAGGATTGAGGAATGAGGATTGAGGATTGAGGATTAAGGATTGAGGATTGAGGATTGAGGATTGAAGAATGAGGATTGAGGATTGAGGATTGAGGATTGAGGATTGCAGATTGAGTATTGAGGATTGAGGATTGAGGATTGAGGATTGAGGATTGAGGATTGAGGATTGAATATTGAGGATTGAGGATTGAGAATTGAGGATGAGGACTGAGGGTTGAGGATTGAGGTTTGAGGAATGAGGACTGAGGATTGAGGATTGAGAATTGAGGACTGATGATTGAGCATTGAAGATTGAGGATTGTGGATTCAGGACTGAGGTTTGAGGACTGAGAATTGAGGATTGAGTATTGAGGATTGAGGAATGAGGATTGAGGATTGAGGATTGAGGATTGAGGATTGAGGATTGAGGACTGAAGATTGAATATTGATGATTGAAGATAGAGGATTGAGGATTGAAGGTTGTGGATAGAGGACGAGGACTGAGGGTTGAATATTGATGTTTGAGGTCTGAGGATTGAGGATTGAGGATTGAGAATTGAGGATTGAGGATTGAGGATTGAAGATTGAGGATTGGGTATTGAGGATTGAAGAATGAGGATTGAGGATTGAGGATTGAGGATTGAGGATTGCAGATTGAGTATTGAGGATTGAGGATTGAGGATTGAGGAATGAGGATTGAGGATTGAGAATTGAGGATTGAGGATTGAGGATTGAAGATTGAGTATTGAGGATTGAAGATTGAGGATTGAGGATAGAGGATTGAGGATTGAGGTTGAGGATTGAAGATTGAGGATTGGGGATTGAGGATTGACGATTGAGGATTGAGTATTGGGGATTGAGAATTGAGGATTGAGGATTGAAATTGAGTATTGAGGATTGAAGATTGAGGATTGAGACTTGATTATTGAATATTGTGGATTGAGTATTGAACCATGAGTATTCAGAATACTGTATTGAGTATTGAGAATTGAGGATTGATGGTTGAGTATTGAGGATTGATGGCTGAGGGTTGTGTCTTGAATATTGAGGATTGAGGATTGAGGATTGAGGATAGAGCATTGAGGATTGAAGATTGAGTATTGATGATTGAATATTGAGGATTGAGGATTGAGGTTTGAGGATTGAGGACGAGGACTGACGGTTGAAGATGAGGTTTGAGCATTGAGGATTGTGGATTGAGGACTGAGGATTGAGGATTGAGGATTGAGTATTAAGGATTGAAGATTGGGGATTGAGGATCTAGGATTGGAGATTGATTATTGAGGATTGAAGATTGAGTATTGAGGATTGAGGATTGAGAATTGAGAATTGAGGATGAGGACTGAGGGTTGAGGATTGAGGTTTGAGGAATGAGGACTGAGGATTGAGGATTGAGAATTGGGGACTGATGATTGAGGATTGAAGATTGAGGATTGTGGATTCAGGACTGAGGTTTGAGTTCTGAGAATTGAGGATTGAGTATTGAGGATTGAGGAATGAGGATTGAGGATTGAGGATTGAGGATTGAGGATTGAGGATTGAGGATTGAAGAATGAGGATTGAGGATTGAGGATTGAGGATTGAGGATTGCAGATTGAGTATTGAGGATTGAGGATTGAGGATTGAGGATTGAGGATTGAGGATTGAGGATTGAATATTGAGGATTGAGGATTGAGAATTGAGGATGAGGACTGAGGGTTGAGGATTGAGGTTTGAGGAATGAGGACTGAGGATTGAGGATTGAGAATTGAGGACTGATGATTGAGGATTGAAGATTGAGGATTGTGGATTCAGGACTGAGGTTTGAGTTCTGAGAATTGAGGATTGAGTATTGAGGATTGAGGAATGAGGATTGAGGATTGAGGATTGAGGATTGAGGATTGAGGATTGAGGATTGAAGATTGAGGATAGTGGATTGAGGATTGAGGATTGAGGATTGAGGATTGGGGATTGAAGATTGAGTATTGAGGATTGAGGATTGAGGATTGAGGATTGAGGATTGAGGATTGAGGATTGAAGATTGAGGATTGTGGATTCAGGATTGAGGATTGAGGATTGAGGATTGAAGATTGAATATTGATGATTGAAGGTTGAGGATTGAGGATTGATCGTTGTGGATAGAGGACGAGGACTGAGGGTTGAATATTGATGTTTGAGGTCTGAGGATTGAGGATTGAGGATTGAGAATTGGGGATTGAGGATTGAGGATTGAAGATTGAAGATTGGGTATTGAGGATTGAAGAATGAGGATTGAGGATTGAGGATTGCGTATTGACGATTGCAGATTGAGTATTGAGGATTGAGGGTTGAGGATTGAGGATTGAGGATTGAAGATTGAGGATTGAGGATTGAAGATTGAGGATTGAGGATTGAAGATTGAGGATTGAGGATTGAGGATTGAGAATTGAGAATTGAGGATGAGGACTGAGGGTTGAGGATTGAGGTTTGAGGATTGAGGATTGAGGATTGAGGATTGAGGATTGAGTATTGAAGATTGAGTATTGATGCCTGAGGACTGAGGATCGAGGATTGAGGATTGAGGATTGGAGATTGATTATTGAGGATTGAAGATTGAGGATTGAGGATTGAGGATTGAGAATTGAGAATTGAGTATGAGGACTGAGGGTTGAGGATTGAGGATTGAGAATTGAGGATTGAGGATTGAGGATTGAGGATTGAAGATTGAGGATTGAGGATTGAGGATTGAGGATTGAGGATTGAGGATTGAAGATTGAATATTGATGATTGAAGATTGAGGATTGAGGATTGAGTGTTGTGGATTGAGGACGAGAACTGAGGGTTGAATATTGATGTTTGAGGTCTGAGGATTGAGGATTGAGGATTGAGGATTGAGGATGGAGGATGAGGGCTGAGGGTTGAGGATTGAGGATTGAGAATTGAGGATTGAGGATTGAGGATTGAGGATTGAGGATTGAGGATTGAAGATTGAGGATTGAGGATTGAGGATTGAGGATTGAGGATTGAGGATTGAAGATTGAATATTGATGATTGAAGATTGAGGATTGAGGATTGAGGGTTGTGGATTGAGGACGAGAACTGAGGGTTGAATATTGATGTTTGAGGTCTGAGGATTGAGGATTGAGGATTGAGAATTGAGGATTGAGGATTGATGATTGAAGATTGAGGATTGGGTATTGAGGATTGAAGAATGAGCATTGAGGATTGAGGATTGAGGATTGAGGATTGCAGATTGAGTATTGAGGATTGAGGATTGAGGATTGAGGATTGAGGATTGTGGATTGAGGATTGAGGATTGAGGATTGAGGATTGAAGATTGAGTATTGAGTATTGAAGATTGAGGATTGAGGATTGAGGATTGATAATTGAGGATTGAGGGTTGAAGATTGAGGATTGAGGATTGAAATTGAGTATTGAGGATTGAAGATTGAGGATTGAGATTTGATTATTGAATATTGTGGTTTGAGTACCGAACCATGCGGATTCAGGTTATTCTATTGAGTATTGAGAATTGAGGATTGATGGTTGAGTATTGAGGTATGTTGGCAGAGGGTTGTGTGTTGAATATTGAGGATTGGGTATTGAGGATTGAGGATTGAGGATTGAGGATTGAAGATTGAGTATTGATGATTGAATATTGAGGATTGAGGAATGAGGTTTGAGGATAGAGGACGAGGACTGACGGTAGAGGATTGATGTTTGAGGATTGAGCATTGAGGACCGAGGATTGAGGATGAGGGCTGTGGGTCGGGGACTGAGGTTTGACGACTGAGGACTGAGGATTGAGGATTGAGAATTGAGGACTGAAGGTTGAGGATTCAGGATTGTGGATTCAGGATTGAGGTTTGAAGACTGAGAATTGAGGATTGAGTATTGAGGATTGAGGATTGAGGATTGAGGATCGAGGATTGAAGATTGAGGATTGGGTATTGTGGATTGAACATTGAGAGATTGAGGATTGAGGATTGAAGATTGAGGATTGAGGATTGAGGATTGAGGATTGAGGATTGAAGATTGAGTATTGAGGATTGAATATTGAGGATTGAGGATTGAGGATTGAGGATTTAGGTTGAGGATTGAAGATTGAGGATTGGGGATTGAGGATTGACTATTGAGGATTGAGTATTGGGGATTGAGAATTGAGGATTGAGGATTGAAATTGAGTATTGAGGACTGAAGATTGAGGATTGAGATTTGATTATTGAATATTGTGGATTGAGTATTGAACCATGAGCATTCAGAATATTCTATTGAGTATTGAGAATTGGGGATTGTTGGTTGAGTATTGAGGATTGGTGGCTGAGGGTTGTGTCTTGAATATTGAGGATTGAGGATTGAGGATTGAGGATAGAGCACTGAGGATTGAAGATTGAGTATTGATGATTGAATATTGAGCATTGAGGATTGAGGTTTGAGGATTGAGGACGAGGACTCACGGTTGAGGATTGAGGTTTGAGGATTGAGGATTGTGGATTGAGTACTGAGGATTGAGGACTGAGGATTGAGCATTGAGGATTGAAGATTGATGACTGGGGATTGAGGATTGAAGATTGAGGTTGAGGATTGAAGATTGAGGATTGGGGATTTAGGATTGACGATTGAGGATTTAGTATTGGGGATTGAGGATTGAGGATTGAGGATTGAAATTGAGTATTGAGGATTGAAGATTGAGGATTGAGACTTGATTATTGAATATTGTGGATTGAGTATTGAACCATGAGTATTCAGAATATTGTATTGAGTATTGAGAATTGAGGATTGATGGTTGAGTATTGAGGATTGATGGCTGAGGGTTGTGTCTTGAATATTGAGGATTGAGGATTGAGGATTGAGGATAGAGCATTGAGGATTGAAGATTGATGACTGGGGATTGAGGATTGATGATTGAGTATTAAGGATTGTAGATTGGGGATTGAGGATCTAGGATTGGAGATTGATTATTGTGGATTGAAGATTGAGTATTGAGGATTGAGGATTGAGAATTGAGAATTGAGGATGAGGACTGAGGGTTGAGGATTGAGGTTTGAGGAATGAGGACTGAGGATTGAGGATTGAGAATTGAGGACTGATGATTGAGGATTGAAGATTGAGGATTGTGGATTCAGGACTGAGGTTTGAGGACTGAGAATTGAGGATTGAGTATTGAGGGTTGAGGATTGAGGATTGAGGATTGAGGATTGAAGATTGAGGATTGGGTATTTCGGATTGAACATTGAGGATTGAGGTTTGAGGATTGAGCATTGAGGATTGAGGACTGAAGATTGAATATTTATGATTGATGATTGAGGATTCAGGATTGAGGGTTGTGGATTGAGGACGAGGACTGAGGGTTAAGTATTGATGTGTGAGGTCTGAGGATTGAGGATTGAGGACTGAGAGTTGAGGACTGAGGATTGAAGATTGAGGATTGGGTATTGAGGATTGAAGAATGAGGATTGAGGATTGAGGATAGAGGATTGAGGATTGAAGATTGAGTATTGAGGATTAAACATTGAGGCTTGAGGATTGAGAATTGAGGATTGGGGATTGAAGAATGAGTATTGAGGATTGAAGATTGAGGATTGAGGAATGAGGATTGAGGATTGAGGATTGAGGATTGAGGATTGAGGGTTGAGTATTGAAGATTGAATATTGATGATTGAAGATTGAGGATTGAGGATTGAAGGTTGTGGATAGAGGACGAGGACTGAGGGTTGAATATTGATGTTTGAGGTCTGAGGATTGAGGATTTAGGATTGAGAATTGAGGATTGAGGATTGAGGATTGAAGATTGAGGATTGGCTATTGAGGATTGAAGAATGAGGATTGAGGATTGAGGATTGAGGTTTGAGGATTGAGGACGAGGACTGACGGTTGAAGATTGAGGTTTGAGGATTGAGGATTGTGAATTGAGGACTGAGGATTGAGGATTGAGGATTGAGCATTGAGGACTGATGATTGATGACTGGGGATTCAGGATTGAAGATTGAGTATTAAGGATTGAAGATTGGGGATTGAGGATCTAGGATTGGAGATTGATTATTGAGGATTGAATATTGAGGATTGAGGATTGAGGATTGAGAATTGAGAATTGAGGATGAGGACTGAGGGTTGAGGATTGAGGTTTGAGGAATGAGGATTGAGGGTTGAGGATTGAGGATTGAGAATTGAGGATTGAGGATTGAGGATTGAAGATTGAGGATTGGGTATTGAGGATTGAAGAATGAGCATTGAGGATTGAGGATTGAGAATTGAGGATTGCAGATTGAGTATTGAGGATTGAATATTGAGGATTGTGGATTGAGGATTGTGGATTGAGGATTGAGGATTGAGGATTGAGGATTGAAGATTGAGTATTGAGGATTGAAGATTGAGGATTGAGGATTGAGGATTGAGGATTGAGGATTGAGGATTGAGGATTGAGGTTGAGGATTGAAGATTGAGGATTGGGGATTGAGGATTGACGATTGAGGATTGAGTATTGGGGATTGAGAATTGAGGATTGAGGATTGAAATTGAGTATTGAGGACTGCAGATTGAGGATTGAGATTTGACTATTGAATATTGTGGATTGAGTATTGAACCATGAGTATTCAGAATATTCTATTGAGTATTGAGAATTGAGGATTGATGGTTGAGTATTGAGGATTGATGGCTGAGGGTTGTGTCTTGAATATTGAGGATTGAGGATTGAGGATTGAGGATAGAGCACTGAGGATTGAAGATTGAGTATTGATGATTGAATATTGAGGATTGAGGATTGAGGTTTGAGGATTGAGGACGAGGACTGACGGTTGAGGATTGAGGTTTGAGGATTGAGGATTGTGGATTGAGGACTGAGGATTGAGGATTGAGGATTGAGCAATGAGGATTGAAGATTGATGACTGGGGATTGAGGATTGAAGATTGAGTATTAAGGATTGAAGGTTGGGGATTGAGGATCTAGGATTGGAGATTGATTATTGAGGATTGAAGATTGAGTATTGAGGATTGAGGATTGAGGATTGGGAATTGAGGATGAGGTCTGAGGGTTGAGGATTGAGGTTTGAGGAATGAGGACTGAGGATTGAGGATTGAGAATTGAGGACTGATGATTGAGGATTGAAGATTGAGGATTGTGGATTCAGGATTGAGGTTTGGGGACTGCGAATTGAGGATTGAGTATTGAGAAATGAGGATTGAGGATTGAGGGTTGGGGATTGAAGATTGAGGATTGGGTATTTCGGATTGAACATTGAGGATTGAGGATTGAGGATTGAGGATTGAGGATTGAGGACTGAAGATTGAATATTGATGATTGATGATTGAGGATTGGGTATTGAGGATTGAAGAATGAGGATTGAGGATTGAGGATTGAGGATTGAGGATTGAAGAATGAGGATTGAGGATTGAGGTTTGAGGATTGAGGATTGAAGATTGAGTATTGAGGATTGAGGATTGAGGATTGAGGATTGAAGATTGAGGATTGGGTATTGTGGATTGAACATTGAGGATTGAGGATTGAGGATTGAGGATTGAGAATTGAGGACAGAAGATTGAATATTGATGATTGATGATTGAGGATTGAGGATTGAGCATTGTGAATTGAGGACGAGGACTGAGGGTTGAGTATTGATGTGTGAGGTCTGAGGATTGAGGATTGAGGATTGAGAGTTGAGGATTGAGGATTGAAGATTGAGGATTGGGTGTTGAGGATTGCAGAATGAGGATTGAGGATTGAGGATTGAGGATTGAGGATTGAAGATTGAGTATTGAGGATTGAACATTGAGGATTGAGGATTGAGAATTGAGGATTGGGGATTGAAGATTGAGTATTGAGGATTGAAGATTGAGGATTGAGGATTGAGGATTGAGGATTGAGGATTGAAGATTGAGGATTGTGGATTGAGGATTGAGGATTGAGGATTGAGGATTGAAGATTGAATATTGATGATTGAAGGTAGAGGATTGAGGATTGATGGTTGTGGATAGAGGACGAGGACTGAGGGTTGAATATTGATGCTTGAGGTCTGAGGATTGAGGATTGAGGATTGAGAATTGAGGATTGAGGATTGAAGATTGAGGATTGAGGATTGAAGATTGAGTATTGAGGATTGAATATTGAGGATTGAGGATTGAGGATTGAGGATTGAGGTTGAGGATTGAAGATTGAGTATTGGGGATTGAGAATTGAGGATTGAGTATTGAAATTGAGTATTGAGGATTGGAGATTGAGGATTGAGACTTGATTATTGAATATTGTGGATTGAGTATTGAACCATGAGTATTCAGAATATTGTATTGAGTATTGAGAATTGAGGATTGATGGTTGAGTATTGAGGATTGATGGCTGAAGGTTGTGTCTTGAATATTCAGGATTGAGGATTGAGGATTGAGGATAGAGCATTGAGGATTGAAGATTGAGTATTGATGATTGAATATTGAGGATTGAGGGTTGAGGATTGTGGATTGAGGACGAGGACTGACGGCTGAAGATTGAGGTTTGAGGATTGAGGATTGTGGTTTGAGGACTGAGGATTGAGGATTGAGGATTGAGCATTGAGGATTGAAGATTGATGACTGGGGATTGAGGATTGAAGATTGAGTATTAAGGATTGAAGATTGGGGATTGAGGATCTAGGATTGGAGATTGATTATTGAGGATTGAAGATTGAGGATTGAGGATTGAGGATTGAGAATTGAGAATTGAGGATGAGGACTGAGGGTTGAGGATTGAGGTTTGAGGATTGAGGATTGAGGATTGAGGATTGAGGATTGAGTATTGAAGATTGAGTATTGATGCCTGAGGACTGAGGATCGAGGATTGAGGATTGAGGATTGGAGATTGATTATTGAGGATTGAAGATTGAGGATTGAGGATTGAGGATTGAGAATTGAGAATTGAGTATGAGGACTGAGGGTTGAGGATTGAGGATTGAGAATTGAGGATTGACGATTGAGGATTGAGGATTGAAGATTGAGGATTGAGGATTGAGGATTGAGGATTGAGGATTGAGGATTGAAGATTGAATATTGATGATTGAATATTGAGGATTGAGGATTGAGGGTTGTGGATTGAGGACGAGAACTGAGGGTTGAATATTGATGTTTGAGGTCTGAGGATTGAGGATTGAGGATTGAGGATTGAGGATGGAGGATGAGGGCTGACGGTTGAGGATTGAGGATTGAGAATTGAGGATTGAGGATTGAGGATTGAGGATTGAGGATTGAGGATTGAAGATTGATGATTGAGGATTGAGGATTGAGGATTGAGGATTGAGGATTGAAGATTGAATATTGATGATTGAAGATTGAGGATTGAGGATTGAGGGTTGTGGATTGAGGACGAGAACTGAGGGTTGAATATTGATGTTTGAGGTCTGAGGATTGAGGATTGAGGATTGAGAATTGAGGATTGAGGATTGATGATTGAAGATTGAGGATTGGGTATTGAGGATTGAAGAATGAGCATTGAGGATTGAGGATTGAGGATTGAGGATTGCAGATTGAGTATTGAGGATTGAGGATTGAGGATTGAGGATTGAGGATTGTGGATTGAGGATTGAGGATTGAGGATTGAGGATTGAAGATTGAGTATTGAGTATTGAAGATTGAGGATTGAGGATTGAGGATTGATAATTGAGGATTGAGGGTTGAAGATTGAGGATTGAGGATTGAAATTGAGTATTGAGGATTGAAGATTGAGGATTGAGATTTGATTATTGAATATTGTGGTTTGAGTACCGAACCATGCGGATTCAGGTTATTCTATTGAGTATTGAGAATTGAGGATTGATGGTTGAGTATTGAGGTATGTTGGCAGAGGGTTGTGTGTTGAATATTGAGGATTGGGTATTGAGGATTGAGGATTGAGGATTGAGGATTGAAGATTGAGTATTGATGATTGAATATTGAGGGTTGAGGATTGAGGTTTGAGGATAGAGGACGAGGACTGACGGTAGAGGATTGATGTTTGAGGATTGAGCATTGAGGACCGAGGATTGATGATGAGGGCTGTGGGTCGGGGACTGAGGTTTGACGACTGAGGACTGAGGATTGAGGATTGAGAATTGAGGACTGAAGGTTGAGGATTCAGGATTGTGGATTCAGGATTGAGGTTTGAAGACTGAGAATTGAGGATTGAGTATTGAGGATTGAGGATTGAGGATTGAGGATCGAGGATTGAAGATTGAGGATTGGGTATTGTGGATTGAACATTGAGGATTGAGTATTGAGGATTGAGGATTGAGGATGAGGACTGAGGGTTGAGGATTGAGGTTTGAGGAATGAGGACTGAGGATTGAGGATTGAGAATTGGGGACTGATGATTGAGGATTGAAGATTGAGGATTGTGGATTCAGGACTGAGGTTTGAGTTCTGAGAATTGAGGATTGAGTATTGAGGATTGAGGAATGAGGATTGAGGATTGAGGATTAAGGATTGAGGATTGAGGTTTGAGGATTGAAGAATGAGGATTGAGGATTGAGGATTGAGGATTGAGGATTGCAGATTGAGTATTGAGGATTGAGGATTGAGGATTGAGGATTGAGGATTGAGGATTGAGGATTAAATATTGAGGATTGAGGATTGAGAATTGAGGATGAGGACTGAGGGTTGAGGATTGAGGTTTGAGGAATGAGGACTGAGGATTGAGGATTGAGAATTGAGGACTGATGATTGAGGATTGAAGATTGAGGATTGTGGATTCAGGACTGAGGTTTGAGGACTGAGAATTGAGGATTGAGTATTGAGGATTGAGGAATGAGTATTGAGGATTGAGGATTGAGGATTGAGGATTGAGGATTGAGGACTGAAGGTTGAATATTGATGATTGAAGATAGAGGATTGAGGATTGAAGGTTGTGGATAGAGGACGAGGACTGAGGGTTGAATATTGATGTTTGAGGTCTGAGGATTGAGGATTGAGGATTGAGAATTGAGGATTGAGGATTGAAGATTGAGGATTGGGTATTGAGGATTGAAGAATGAGGATTGAGGATTGAGGATTGAGGATTCAGGATTGCAGATTGAGTATTGAGGATTGAGGATTGAGGATTGAGGATTGAGGATTGAGGATTGAGAATTGAGGATTGAGGATTGAGGATTGAAGATTGAGTATTGAGGATTGAAGATTGAGGATTGAGGATAGAGGATTGAGGATTGAGGTTGAGGATTGAAGATTGAGGATTGGGGATTGAGGATTGACGATTGAGGATTGAGTATTGGGGATTGAGAATTGAGGATTGAGGATTGAAATTGAGTATTGAGGATTGAAGATTGAGGATTGAGACTTGATTATTGAATATTGTGGATTGAGTATTGAACCATGAGTATTCAGAATATTGTATTGAGTATTGAGAAATGAGGATTGATGGTTGAGTATTGAGGATTGATGGCTGAGGGTTGTGTCTTGAATATTGAGGATTGAGGATTGAGGATTGAGGATAGAGCATTGAGGATTGAAGATTGAGTATTGATGATTGAATATTGAGGATTGAGGATTGAGGTTTGAGGATTGAGGACGAGGACTGACGGTTGAAGATGAGGTTTGAGGATTGAGGATTGTGGATTGAGGACTGAGGATTGAGGATTGAGGATTGAGTATTAAGGATTGAAGATTGGGGATTGAGGATCTAGGATTGGAGATTGATTATTGAGGATTGAAGATTGAGTATTGAGGATTGAGGATTGAGAATTGAGAATTGAGGATGAGGACTGAGGGTTGAGGATTGAGGTTTGAGGAATGAGGACTGAGGATTGAGGATTGAGAATTGGGGACTGATGATTGAGGATTGAAGATTGAGGATTGTGGATTCAGGACTGAGGTTTGAGTTCTGAGAATTGAGGATTGAGTATTGAGGATTGAGGAATGAGGATTGAGGATTGAGGATTAAGGATTGAGGATTGAGGTTTGAGGATTGAAGAATGAGGATTGAGGATTGAGGATTGAGGATTGAGGATTGCAGATTGAGTATTGAGGATTGAGGATTGAGGATTGAGGATTGAGGATTGAGGATTGAGGATTAAATATTGAGGATTGAGGATTGAGAATTGAGGATGAGGACTGAGGGTTGAGGATTGAGGTTTGAGGAATGAGGACTGAGGATTGAGGATTGAGAATTGAGGACTGATGATTGAGGATTGAAGATTGAGGATTGTGGATTCAGGACTGAGGTTTGAGGACTGAGAATTGAGGATTGAGTATTGAGGATTGAGGAATGAGTATTGAGGATTGAGGATTGAGGATTGAGGATTGAGGATTGAGGACTGAAGGTTGAATATTGATGATTGAAGATAGAGGATTGAGGATTGAAGGTTGTGGATAGAGGACGAGGACTGAGGGTTGAATATTGATGTTTGAGGTCTGAGGATTGAGGATTGAGGATTGAGAATTGAGGATTGAGGATTGAAGATTGAGGATTGGGTATTGAGGATTGAAGAATGAGGATTGAGGATTGAGGATTGAGGATTGAGGATTGCAGATTGAGTATTGAGGATTGAGGATTGAGGATTGAGGATTGAGGATTGAGGATTGAGAATTGAGGATTGAGGATTGAGGATTGAAGATTGAGTATTGAGGATTGAAGATTGAGGATTGAGGATAGAGGATTGAGGATTGAGGTTGAGGATTGAAGATTGAGGATTGGGGATTGAGGATTGACGATTGAGGATTGAGTATTGGGGATTGAGAATTGAGGATTGAGGATTGAAATTGAGTATTGAGGATTGAAGATTGAGGATTGAGACTTGATTATTGAATATTGTGGATTGAGTATTGAACCATGAGTATTCAGAATATTGTATTGAGTATTGAGAAATGAGGATTGATGGTTGAGTATTGAGGATTGATGGCTGAGGGTTGTGTCTTGAATATTGAGGATTGAGGATTGAGGATTGAGGATAGAGCATTGAGGATTGAAGATTGAGTATTGATGATTGAATATTGAGGATTGAGGATTGAGGTTTGAGGATTGAGGACGAGGACTGACGGTTGAAGATGAGGTTTGAGGATTGAGGATTGTGGATTGAGGACTGAGGATTGAGGATTGAGGATTGAGTATTAAGGATTGAAGATTGGGGATTGAGGATCTAGGATTGGAGATTGATTATTGAGGATTGAAGATTGAGTATTGAGGATTGAGGATTGAGAATTGAGAATTGAGGATGAGGACTGAGGGTTGAGGATTGAGGTTTGAGGAATGAGGACTGAGGATTGAGGATTGAGAATTGGGGACTGATGATTGAGGATTGAAGATTGAGGATTGTGGATTCAGGACTGAGGTTTGAGTTCTGAGAATTGAGGATTGAGTATTGAGGATTGAGGAATGAGGATTGAGGATTGAGGATTGAGGATTGAGGATTGAGGATTGAGGATTGAAGAATGAGGATTGAGGATTGAGGATTGAGGATTGAGGATTGCAGATTGAGTATTGAGGATTGAGGATTGAGGATTGAGGATTGAGGATTGAGGATTGAGGATTGAATATTGAGGATTGAGGATTGAGAATTGAGGATGAGGACTGAGGGTTGAGGATTGAGGTTTGAGGAATGAGGACTGAGGATTGAGGATTGAGAATTGAGGACTGATGATTGAGGATTGAAGATTGAGGATTGTGGATTCAGGACTGAGGTTTGAGGACTGAGAATTGAGGATTGAGTATTGAGGATTGAGGAATGAGGATTGAGGATTGAGGATTGAGGATTGAGGATTGAGGATTGAGGACTGAAGATTGAATATTGATGATTGAAGATAGAGGATTGAGGATTGAAGGTTGTGGATAGAGGACGAGGACTGAGGGTTGAATATTGATGTTTGAGGTCTGAGGATTGAGGATTGAAGACTGAGGATTGAGAAGACTAAATCTTCAATACTCAATCGTCAATCCTCAGTCCTCAATTCTCAATCCTCAATCCTCGTTCCTCAAACCTCAATCCTCAACCCTCCATACTCAGTCTTCAATCCTCAATCCTCAATCCTCAATCCTCAATCCTCAATCCTCAACCCTCAGCCCTCATCCTCAAACCTCAATCCTGAATCCTCAATCCTCAATCTTCAATCCTCAATACTCAGCCTTCAATCCTCCATCCTCGATCCTCTATCCTCAAGCGTCAATCCTCAATCCTCAATCCTCAACCCTCAGCCCTCATCCTCCACCCTCAATCCTCAATCCTCAAACCTCAACCTTCAATCCTCAATACTCAATCTTCGATCCTCAATCCTCAACCCTCAACCCTCAATCCACAATCCACAATCCTCAATCCTCAAACCTCAATCTTCAATCCTCAATACTCAATATTCGATTATCAATTCTCAAACCTCAATCCTCAATCCTCAATCCTCAATCTTCAATCCTCAATACTCAGCCTTCAATCATCAATCCTCAATCCTCAATCCTCAATCCTCAATCCTCAATCTTCAATCCTCAATACCCAGTCTTCAACCATCAATCCTCAATCCTCAATCCTCAATCCTCAATACTCAATCATCAATCCTCAATATTCAATCATCAACCTTCAATCCTCAATACTCAATCTTCAATCCTCAATACTCGAACCTCAATCGTCAATCCTCATTCTTCAATCCTCAATACATAATCCTCAATCCTCAATCCTCAATCCTCCATCCTCAATTCTCAATCCTCAGTCCTCTGTCCTCAGTCCTCAATCCTCAATACTCAACCGTCTGTCCTCGTCCTCAATCCTCAGCCCTCAATCCTCAATCTCAAACCTCAATCCTCAACCGTCAGCCCTCGTCCTCAATCCTCAACCCTCAACCCTCAATCCTCAATCATCAATACTCAATCTTCAATCCTCAATCCACAATCCTCAATCCTCAATATTCAACACTCAACCCTCAATCCTCAATCGTCAATCCTCATTCTTCAATCATCAATACCCAATCGTCAATCCTCAATCCTCAATCATCAATCCTCAATATTCAATCATCAACCTTCAATCCTCAATACTCAATCTTCAATCCTCAATACTCGGACCTCAATCGTCAATCCTCATTCTTCAATCCTCAATACTCAATCTTCAATCCTCAATACTCGGACCTCAATCGTCAATCCTCATTCTTCAATCCTCAATACACAATCCTCAATCCTCAATCCTCAATCCTCCATCCTCAATTCTCAATCCTCAATCCTCTGTCCTCAGTCCTCAAACCTCAATCCTCAACCCGCAGCCCTCATCCTCAATCCTCAATCCTGAATCATCAACCTTCAATCCTCAATACTCAATCTTCAATCCTCAATACTCAATCCTCAATCGTCAATCCTCATTCTTCAATCATCAAAACCCAATCGTCAATCCTCAATCCTCAATCCTACATCCTCAGTTCTCAATCCTCAATCCTCAGTCCTCAGTCCTCAAATCTCAATCCTCAACCCTCAGCCCTCATTCACAATCCTCAATCCTGAATCCTCAATCCTCAATCTTCAATCCTCAATCCTCAGTTCTCAATCATCAATCCTCAATCCTCAATCCTCAATCCTCAATCCTCAATCATCAATCCTCAATCCTCAATCATCAACCTTCAATACTCAATACTCAATCTTCAAACCTCAATACTCAACCCACAATCGTCAATTCTCATTCTTCAATCCTCAATCCTCAATCCTCAATCCTCAATCCTCAATCCTCAGTCATCAATCCTCAATCTTCAATACTCAATCGTCAATCCTCAGTCCTCAATTCTCAATCCTCAATCCTCGTTCCTCAAACCTCAATCCTCAACCCTCAGTCCTCATCCTCAGTTCTCAACCCTCAATCCTCAAACCTCAATCTTCAATCCTCAATCTTCAATCCTGAATAATCAATCTCAAATCCTGGATCATCAATCCCCAATCCTCAATCCTTAATCCTCAATCTTCAATCCTCAACCCCAGTCCTCAATCTTCAATCCTCAATGCTGAATCCTCAGTCCTCAATCCCCAATCCTCAGTCCTCAATCCTCAATCATCAAACCTCTAACCTCAATCCTCAACCCTCAGCCCTCATCCTCAATCCTCAATCCTGAATCCTCAATCCTCAATCTTCAATCCTCAATACTCAGTCTTCAATCATCAATCCTCAATCCTCAATCCCCAATCCTCAATCCTCAATCTTCAATCCACAATCCCCAGTCCTCAATCTTCAATCCTCAATGCTGAATCCTCAGTCCTCAATCCCCAATCCTCAGTACTCAATCCTCAATCATCAAACCTCAAACCTCAATCCTCAACCCTCAGCCCTCATCCTCAATCCTCAATCCTGAATCCTCAATTCTCAATCTTAAATCCTCAATACTCAGTCTTCAATCATCAATCCTGAATCCTCAATCCTCAATCCTCAATCCTCAATCTTCAATCCTCAATACTCAGTCTTCAATCATCAATCCTCAATCCTCAATCCTCAATCCTCAATACTCAATCATCAATCCTCAATATTCAATCATCAACCTTCAATCCTCAATACTCAATCTTCAATCCTCAATACTCGAACCTCAATCGTCAATCCTCATTCTTCAATCCTCAATACACAATCCTCAATCCTCAATCCTCAATCCTCCATCCTCAATTCTCAATCCTCAATCCTCTGTCCTCAGTCCTCAAACCTCAATCCTCAACCCGCAGCCCTCATCCTCAATCCTCAATCCTGAATCATCAACCTTCAATCCTCAATACTCAATCTTCAATCCTCAATACTCAATCCTCAATCGTCAATCCTCATTCTTCAATCATCAATACCCAATCGTCATTCCTCAATACTCAATCCTTCATCTTCAGTTCTCAATCCTCAATCCTCAGTCCTCAGTCCTCAAATCTCAATCCTCAACCCTCAGCCCTCATGCACAATCCTCAATCCTGAATCCTCAATCCTCAGTCTTCAATCCTCAATCCTCAGTTCTCAATCATCAATCCTCAATCCTCAATCCTCAATCCTCAGTCCTCAATCCTCAATCCTCAATCATCAAACCTCAAACCTCAATCCTCAACCCTCAGCCCTCATCCTCAATCCTCAATCCTGAATCCTCAATCCTCAATCTTAAATCCTCAATACTCAGTCTTCAATCATCAATCCTCAATCCTCAATCCTCAATCCTCAATCCTCAATCCTCAATCTTCAATCCTCAATACTCAGTCTTCAATCATTAATCCTCAATCCTCAATCCTCAATCCTCAATCCTCAATCGTCAATCCTCAATATTCAATCATCAACCTTCAATCCTCAATACTCAATCTTCAATCCTCAATACTCGGACCTCAATCGTCAATCCTCATTCTTCAATCCTCAATACATAATCCTCAATCCTCAATCCTCAATCCTCCATCCTCAATTCTCAATCCTCAATCCTCTGTCCTCAGTCCTCAAACCTCAATCCTCAACCCGCAGCCCTCATCCTCAATCCTCAATCCTGAACCATCAACCTTCAATCCTCAATACTCAACCTTCAATCCTCAATACTCAATCCTCAATCGTCAATCCTCATTCTTCAATCATCAAAACCCAATCGTCAATCCTCAATCCTCAATCCTACATCCTCAGTTCTCAATCCTCAATCCTCAGTCCTCAGTCCTCAAATCTCAATCCTCAACCCTCAGCCCTCATTCACAATCCTCAATCCTGAATCCTCAATCCTCAATCTTCAATCCTCAATCCTCAGTTCTCAATCATCAATCCTCAATCCTCAATCCTCAATCCTCAATCCTCAATCATCAATCCTCAATCCTCAATCATCAACCTTCAATACTCAATACTCAATCTTCAAACCTCAATACTCAATCCACAATCGCCAATTCTCATTCTTCAATCCTCAATACCCATTCCTCAATCCTCAATCCTCTATCTTCCATCCTCAATTCTCAATCCTCAATCCTCTGTCCTCAGTCCTCAAACCTCAAACCTCAACCCTCAGCCCTCATCCTCAATCCTCAATACTCAATCTTCAATCCTCAATCCTCAATCCTCAATCCTCAATCCTCAATCCTCACTCATCAATCCTCAATCTTCAATACTCAATCGTCAATCCTCAGTCCTCAATTCTCAATCCTCAATCCTCGTTCCTCAAACCTCAATCCTCAACCCTCAGTCCTCATACTCAATTCTCAATCCTCAATCCTCAATACACAGTCTTCAATCCTCAATCCTCAATCCTCAATCCTCAATCCTCAATACTCAGTCATCAATCCTCAATCTTCAATACTCAATCGTCAATCCTCAGTCCTCAATTCTCAATCCTCAATCCTCGTTCCTCAAACCTCAATCCTCAACCCTCAGTCCTCATCCTCAGTTCTCAACCCTCAATCCTCAAACCTCAATCTTCAATCCTCAATCTTCAATCCTGAATAATCAATCTCCAATCCTGGATCATCAATCCCCAATCCTCAATCCTTAATCCTCAATCTTCAATCCTCAACCCCAGTCCTCAATCTTCAATCCTCAATGCTGAATCCTCAGTCCTCAATCCCCAATCCTCAGTCTTCAATCCTCAATCATCAAACCTCAAACCTCAATCCTCAACCCTCAGCCCTCATCCTCAATCCTCAATCCTGAATCCTCAATCCTCAATCTTCAATCCTCAATACTCAGTCTTCAATCATCAATCCTCAATCCTCAATCCTCAATCCTCAATCCTCAATCTTCAATCCACAATCCTCAGTCCTCAATCTTCAATCCTCAATGCTGAATCCTCAGTCCTCAATCCCCAATCCTCAGTCCTCAATCCTCAATCATCAAACCTCAAACCTCAATCCTCAACCCTCAGCCCTCATCCTCAATCCTCAATCCTGAATCCTCAATTCTCAATCTTAAATCCTCAATACTCAGTCTTCAATCATCAATCCTGAATCCTCAATCCTCAATCCTCAATCCTCAATCTTCAATCCTCAATACTCAGTCTTCAATCATCAATCCTCAATCCTCAATCCTCAATCCTCAATCCTCAATCATCAATCCTCAATATTCAATCATCAACCTTCAATCCTCAATACTCAATCTTCAATCCTCAATACTCAATCCTCAATTGTCAACCCTCATTCTTCAATCCTGAATACACAATCCTCAATCCTCAATCCTCAATCGTCCATCCTCAAATCTCAATCCTCAATCCTCTGTCCTCAGTCCTCAAACCTCAATCCTCAACCCTCAGCCCTCATCCTCAATCCTCAATCCTGAATCATCAACCTTCAATCCTCAATACTCAATCTTCAATCCTCAATACTCAATCCTCAATCGTCAATCCTCATTCTTCAATCATCAATACCCAATCCTCAATCCTCAATCCTCAATCCTCCATCCTCAATTCTCAATCCTCAATCCTCAGTCCTCAGTCCTCAAACCTCAATCCTCAACCCTCAGCCCTCATTCTCAATCCTCAATCCTGAGTCCTCATTCCTCAATCTTCAATCCTCAATCCTCAGTTCTCAATCATCAATCATCAATCCTCAATCCTCAATCCTCAATCCTCAATAATCAATTCTCAATCATCAACCTTCAATCCTCAATACTCAATCTTCAAACCTCAATGCTCAATCCACAATCGTCAATTCTCATTCTTCAATCCTCAATACCCAATCCTCAATCATCAATCCTCTATCCTCCATCCTTAATTCTCAATCCTCAATCCTCTGTCCTCAGTCCTCAAACGTCAACCCTCAACCCTCAGCCCTCAGCCCTCATCCTCAATCCTCAATCCTGAATCCTCAATCCTCAATCTTCAATCCTCAATACTCAGTCTTCGATCATCAATCCTCAATCCTCAATCCTCAATCCTCCATCCTCAATCTTCAATCCTCAATACTCAGTCTTCAATCATCAATCCTCAATCCTCAATCCTCAATCCTCAATCCTCAATCCTCAATCATCAATCCTCAATATTCAATCATCAACCTTCAATCCTCAATACTCAATCTTCAATCCTCAATGCTCAATCCTCAATCGTCAATCCTCATTCTTCAATCCTGAATACACAATCCTCAATCCTCAATCCTCAATCGTCCATCCTCAAATCTCAATCCTCAATCCTCTGTCCTCAGTCCTCAAACCTCAATCCTCAACCCACAGCCCTCATCCTCAATCCTCAATCCTGAATCATCAACCTTCAATCCTCAATACTCAATCTTCAATCCTCAATACTCAATCCTCAATCGTCAATCCTCATTCTTCAATCATCAATACCCAATCCTCAATCCTCAATCCTCAATCCTCCATCCTCAATTCTCAATCCTCAATCCTCAGTCCTCAGTCCTCAAACCTCAATCCTCAACCCTCAGCCCTCATTCTCAATCCTCAATCCTGAGTCCTCAATCCTCAGTCTTCAATCCTCAATCCTCAGTTCTCAATCATCAGTCATCAATCCTCAATCCTCAATCCTCAATCCTCAATAATCAATTCTCAATCATCAACCTTCAATCCTCAATACTCAATCTTCAAACGTCAATACTCAATCCACAATCGTCAATTCTCATGCTTCAATCCTCAATACCCAATCCTCAATCCCCAATCCTCTATCCTCCATCCTCAATTCTCAATCCTCAATCCCCTGTCCTCAGTCCTCAAACCTCAACCCTCAACCCTCACCCCTCATCCTCAATCCTCAATACTGAATCTTCAATCCTCAATCCTCAATCCTCAATCCTCAATCCTCAATCCTCAGTCATCAATCCTCAATCTTCAATACTCAATCGTCAATCCTCATTCCTCAATTCTCAATCCTCAATCCTCGTTCCTCATACCTCAATCCTCAACCCTCAGTCCTCATACTCAATTCTCAATTCTCAATCCTCAAACCTCAATCTTCAATCCTCAATACTCAACCCTCAATCCTCAATCCTCAATCCTCAATCTTCAATCCTCAATACCCAGTCTTCAACCATCAATCCTCAATCCTCAATCCTCAATCCTCAATACTCAATCATCAATCCTCAATATTCAATCATCAACCTTCAATCCTCAATACTCAATCTTCAATCCTCAATACTCGAACCTCAATCGTCAATCCTCATTCTTCAATCCTCAATACACAATCCTCAATCCTCAATCCTCAATCCTCCATCCTCAATTCTCAATCCTCAATCCTCTGTCCTCAGTCCTCAATCCTCAATACTCAACCGTCTGTCCTCGTCCTCAATCCTCAGCCCTCAATCCTCAATCTCAAACCTCAATCCTCAACCGTCAGCCCTCGTCCTCAATCCTCAACCCTCAACCCTCAATCCTCAATCATCAATACTCAATCTTCAATCCTCAATCCACAATTCTCAATCCTCAATATTCAACACTCAACCCTCAACCATCAACCACCAATATTCAAACATCAATCCTCAATTATCGATACTCAATAGAATATCCTGAATTCTCATGGTTCAATGCTAAATCCCCAATCTCAATCTTCAAATCTCAATCCACAAACATCAATTCTCATCACTCAACCCTCAACACTCAATCCTCAATCCTCAATCCTCAATCTTCAATCCTCAATCCCCAATCCTCAATCCTCAATCCTCAATCCTCAATCATCAATCCTCAATCTTCAAAACTCAATCCTCAATCCTCAATCCTCAATCGTCAGTCCTCAATCATCAATACTCAATCTTCAATACTCAATCCTCAATCCTCAACCCTCAATACTCATTACTCAATACTCAATAGAATATCCTGAATTCTCAGTTTTCAATACTCAATCCTCAATCTTCAATCTTCATGTCTCCATCCACAAACATCAATTATCATCACTCAACCCTCAACACTCAGTCCTCATTCTTCAATCCTCAATCCTCAATACTCAATCCTCAATCATCAATCCTCACTCTCCAAAACTAAATTCTCAATCCTCAATTCTCAATCCTCAATACTCAACCATCAATCCTCAATTCTCAATACTCAGTAGAATATCCTGAATTCTCAGGATTCAATACTCAAACCCCAATCGTCAACCCTCAGCCCTCATTCTCCATCCTCAATAATCAATCATCAGTCCTCAACCTTCAATCCTCAATACTCATTCTTCAATCTTCAACCCTCAATCCTCAAACCTCAATCCCCAATCCTCAATCCTCAGTCATCAATCCTCAATCTTCAATACTCAATCGTCAATCCGCAGTCCTCAATCCTCAATCCTAGATCCTCAATCCCCAATCCTCAATCCTTAATCCTCAATCTTCAATCCTCAATCCCCAGTCCTCAATCTTCAATCCTCAATGCTCAATCCTCAATCCTCAATCCTCAGTCCTCAATCCTCAATCCTCAACCATCAATCCTCAATCCTCAACCGTCAGTCCTCGTCCTCAGTCCACAACCCTCAATCCTCAATCCTCAATCCTCAATCCTCAATACTCAATCCTGAATCCTCAATCCTCAATCCTCAATCGTCAATCTTCAGTCTTCAATACTCAGTCCTCAACCCTCAATCCTCAATAGTCAACCATCAATACTCAAATCTCAATACTCAATAGAATATCCTGAATACTCAGGATTCAATACTCAAACCTCAATCCTCAAACCTCAGCCCTCATCCTCCATCCTCAATCCTCAATCCTAAATCCTCAATCCTCAATATTCAATCATCAACCTTCAATCCTCAATACTCAATCTTCAATCCTCAATACTCGAACCTCAATCGTCAATCCTCATTCTTCAATCCTCAATACACAATCCTCAATCCTCAATCCTCAATCCTCCATCCTCAATTCTCAATCCTCAATCCTCTGTCCTCAGTCCTCAAACCTCAATCCTCAACCCGCAGCCCTCATCCTCAATCCTCAATCCTGAATCATCAACCTTCAATCCTCAATACTCAATCTTCAATCCTCAATACTCAATCCTCAATCGTCAATCCTCATTCTTCAATCATCAATACCCAATCGTCAATCCTCAATCCTCAATCCTTCATCCTCAGTTCTCAATCCTCAATCCTCAGTCCTCAGTCCTCAAATCTCAATCCTCAACCCTCAGCCCTCATTCACAATCCTCAATCCTGAATCCTCAATCCTCAGTCTTCAATCCTCAATCCTCAGTTCTCAATCATCAATCCTCAATCCTCAATCCTCAATCCTCAATCCTCAATCATCAATCCTCAATCCTCAATCATCAACCTTCAATCCTCAATACTCAATCTTCAAACCTCAATACTCAATCCACAATCGTCAATTCTCATTCTTCAATCCTCAATACCCAATCCTCAATACTCAATCCTCTATCCTCCATCCTTAATTCTCAATCCTCAATCCTCTGTCCTCAGTCCTCAAACGTCAACCCTCAACCCTCAGCCCTCAGCCCTCATCCTCAATCCACAATCCTGAATCCTCAATCCTCAACCTTCAATCCTCAATACTCAGTCTTCGATCATCAATCCTCAATCCTCAATCCTCAATCCTCAATCCTCAATCTTCAATCCTCAATACTCAGTCTTCAATCATCAATCCTCAATCCTCAATCCTCAATCCTCAATCCTCAATCATCAATCCTCAATATTCAATCATCAACCTTCAATCCTCAATTCTCAATCTTCAATCCTCAATACTCAATCCTCAATTGTCAACCCTCATTCCTCAATCCTGAATACACAATCCTCAATCCTCAATCCTCAATCGTCCATCCTCAAATCTCAATCCTCAATCCTCTGTCCTCAGTCCTCAAACCTCAATCCTCAACCCACAGCCCTCATCCTCAATCCTCAATCCTGAATCATCAACCTTCAATCCTCAATACTCAATCTTCAATCCTCAATACTCAATCCTCAATCGTCAATCCTCATTCTTCAATCATCAATACCCAATCCTCAATCCTCAATCCTCAATCCTCCATCCTCAATTCTCAATCCTCAATCCTCAGTCCTCAGTCCTCAAACCTCAATCCTCAACCCTCAGCCCTCATCCTCAATCCTCAATCCTGAGTCCTCAATCCTCAGTCTTCAATCCTCAATATTCAGTTCTCAATCATCAATCATCAATCCTCAATCCTCAATCCTCAATCCTCAATAATCAATTCTCAATCATCAACCTTCAATCCTCAATACTCAATCTTCAAACCTCAATACTCAATCCACAATCGTCAATTCTCATTCTTCAATCCTCAATACCCAATCCTCAATCCCCAATCCTCTATCCTCCACCCTCAATTCTCAATCCTCAATCCTCTGTCCTCAGTCCTCATACCTCAACCCTCAACCCTCACCCCTCATCCTCAATCCTCAATACTCAATCTTCAATCCTCAATCCTCAATCCTCAATCCTCAATCCTCAATCCTCAGTCATCAATCCTCAATCTTCAATACTCAATCGTCAATCCTCATTCCTCAATTCTCAATCCTCAATCCTCGTTCCTCATACCTCAACCCTCAACCCTCAGTCCTCATACTCAATTCTCAATTCTCAATCCTCAAACCTCAATCTTCAATCCTCAATCCTCAATCCTCAATCATCAATCCTCAATCCTCAGTCATCAACCTTCAATCCTCAATACTCAATCTTCAAACCTCAATACTCAATCCACAATCGTCAATTCTCATTCTTCAATCCTCAATACCCATTACTCAATCCTCAATCCTCAATCCTCCATCCTCAATTCTCAATCCTCAATCCTCAGTCCTCAGTCCTCAAACCTCAATCCTCAACCCTCAGCCCTCATTCTCAATCCTCAATCCTGAATCCTCAATACTCAACCTTCAATCCTCAATCCTCAGTTCTCAATCATCAATCCTCAATCCTCAATCCTCAATCCTCAATCCTCAATAATCAATTCTCAATCATCAACCTTCAATCCTCAATACTCAATCTTCAAACCTCAATGCTCAATCCACAATCGTCAATTCTCATTCTTCAATCCTCAATACCCAATCCTCAATCCTCAATCCTCTATCCTCCATCCTTAATTCTCAATCCTCAATCCTCTGTCCTCAGTCCTCAAACGTCAACCCTCAACCCTCAGCCCTCAGCCCTCATCCCCAATCCACAATCCTGAATCCTCAATCCTCAACCTTCAATCCTCAATACTCAGTCTTCGATCATCAATCCTCAATCCTCAATCCTCAATCCTCAATCCTCAATCTTCAATCCTCAATACTCAGTCTTCAATCATCAATCCTCAATCCTCAATCCTCAATCCTCAATCCTCAATCATCAATCCTCAATATTCAATCATCAACCTTCAATCCTCAATACTCAATCTTCAATCCTCAATACTCAATCCTCAATTGTCAACCCTCATTCCTCAATCCTGAATACACAATCCTCAATCCTCAATCCTCAATCGTCCATCCTCAAATCTCAATCCTCAATCCTCTGTCCTCAGTCCTCAAACCTCAATCCTCAACCCACAGCCCTCATCCTCAATCCTCAATCCTGAATCATCAACCTTCAATCCTCAATACTCAATCTTCAATCCTCAATACTCAATCCTCAATCGTCAATCCTCATTCTTCAATCATCAATACCCAATCCTCAATCCTCAATCCTCAATCCTCCATCCTCAATTCTCAATCCTCAATCCTCAGACCTCAGTCCTCAAACCTCAATCCTCAACCCTCAGCCCTCATCCTCAATCCTCAATCCTGAGTCCTCAATCCTCAGTCTTCAATCCTCAATCCTCAGTTCTCAATCATCAATCATCAATCCTCAATCCTCAATCCTCAATCCTCAATAATCAATTCTCAATCATCAACCTTCAATCCTCAAACCTCAATACTCAATCCACAATCGTCAATTCTCATTCTTCAATCCTCAATACCCAATCCTCAATCCCCAATCCTCTATCCTCCACCCTCAATTCTCAATCCTCAATCCTCTGTCCTCAGTCCTCATACCTCAACCCTCAACCCTCACCCCTCATCCTCAATCCTCAATACTCAATCTTCAATCCTCAATCCTCAATCCTCAATCCTCAATCCTCAATCCTCAGTCATCAATCCTCAATCTTCAATACTCAATCGTCAATCCTCATTCCTCAATTCTCAATCCTCAATCCTCGTTCCTCATACCTCAACCCTCAACCCTCAGTCCTCATACTCAATTCTCAATTCTCAATCCTCAAACCTCAATCTTCAATCCTCAATACTCAACCCTCAATCCTCAATACTCAACCATCAATCCTCAATTCTCAATACTCAATAGAATATCCTGAATTCTCAGTATTCAATACTTAAACCTCAATCCTCAACCCTCAGCCCTCATCCTCCATCCTCAATCCTCAATCCTCAATCCTCAAACCTCAATCTTCAATCCTCGATACTCAATCTTCGATTCTCAATCCTCAATCCTCAATCCTCAATCCCCAATCCTCCATCTTCAATCGTCAATCCTCAATTCTCAATCCTCAATCCTCAATCTGCAATCATCAATCCTCGATCTTCAACACTCAATCCTCAACCCTCAATCCTCAATCTTCAATCCTCAATCTTCAATCCTCAATACTCAGTCTTCAACCCTCAATCCTCAATCCTCAATCCTCAATCCTCAATCCTCAATCATCAATCCTCAGTCTTCAATACTCAATCCTCAATCCTCAATCCTCAATTCTCAATACTCAGTCTTCAATCCTCAATCCTCAATCCTCAATCCTCAATCCTCAATCCTCAATCCTCAGTCATCAATCCTAAATCTTCAATACTCAATCGTCAATCCTCAGTCCTCAATTCTCAATCCTCAATCCTCGTTCCTCAAACCTCAATCCTCAACCCTCCATACTCAGTCTTCAATCCTCAATCCTCAATCCTCAATCCTCAATCCTCAATCCTCAATCCTCAACCCTCAGCCCTCATCCTCAAACCTCAATCCTGAATCCTCAATCCACAATCTTCAATCCTCAATACTCAGCCTTCAATCCTCCATCCTCGATCCTCTATCCTCAAGCGTCAATCCTCAATCCTCAATCCACAACCCTCAGCCCTCATCCTCCACCCTCAATCCTCAATCCTCAAACCTCAACCTTCAATCCTCAATACTCAAACTTCGATCCTCAATCCTCCACCCTCAATCCTCAATCCACAATCCACAATCCTCAATCCTCAAACCTCAATCTTCAATCCTCAATACTCAATCTTCGATTATCAATTCTCAAACCTCAATCCTCAATCCTCAATCCTCAATCTTCAATCCTCAATACTCAGTCTTCAATCATCAATCCTCAATCCTCAATCCTCAATCCTCAATCCTCAATCTTCAATCCTCAATACCCAGTCTTCAACCATGAATCCTCAATCCTCAATCCTCAATCCTCAATACTCAATCATCAATCCTCAATATTCAATCATCAACCTTCAATCCTCAATACTCAATCTTCAATCCTCAATACTCGAACCTCAATCGTCAATCCTCATTCTTCAATCCTCAATACACAATCCTCAATCCTCAATCCTCAATCCTCCATCCTCAATTGTCAATCCTCAATCCTCTGTCCTCAGTCCTCAATCCTCAATACTCAACCGTCTGTCCTCGTCCTCAATCCTCAGCCCTCAATCCTCAATCTCAAACCTCAATCCTCAACCGTCAGGCCTCGTCCTCAATCCTCAACCCTCAACCCTCAATCCTCAATCATCAATACTCAATCTTCAATCCTCAATCCACAATCCTCAATCCTCAATATTCAACACTCAACCCTCAACCTTCAACCACCAATATTCAAACATCAATCCTCAATTCTCGATACTCAATAGAATATCCTGAATTCTCATGGTTCAATGCTAAATCCCCAATCTCAATCTTCAAATCTCAATCCACAAACATCAATTCTCATCACTCAACCCTCAACACTCAATCCTCAATCCTCAATCCTCAATCTTCAATCCTCAATCCTCAATCCTCAATCCTCAATCCTCAATCCTCAATCATCAATCCTCAATCTTCAAAACTCAATCCTCAATCCTCAATCCTCAGTCCTCAATCATCAATCCTCAATCTTCAATACTCAATCCTCAATCCTCAATCCTCAATACTCAATACTCAATACTCAATAGAATATCCTGAATTCTCAGTTTTCAATACTCAATCCTCAATCTTCAATCTTCATGTCTCCATCCCCAAACATCAATTATCATCACTCAACCCTCAACACTCAGTCCTCAATCTTCAATCCTCAATCCTCAATACTCAATCCTCAATCATCAATACTCAATCTTCAAAACTCAATCCTCAACCCTCAATTCTCAATTCTCAATACTCAACCATCAATCCTCAATTCTCAATACTCAATAGAATATCCTGAATTCTCAGGATTCAATACTCAAACCCCAATCCTCAACCCACAGCCCTCATTCTCCATCATCAATACTCAATCCTCAATCCTCAACCTTCAATCCTCAATACTCAATCTTCAATCTTCAATCCTCAATCCTCAAACCTCAATCCTCAATCCTGAATCCTCAGTCATCAATCCTCAATCTTCAATAGTCAATCGTCAATCCGCAGTCCTGAATCCTCAATCCTAGATCCTCAATCCCCAATCCTCAATCCTTAATCCTCAATCTTCAATCCTCAATCCCCAGTCCACAACCCTCAATCCTCAATACTCAATCCTCAATCCTCAGTCCTCAATCCTCCATCCTTAATTCTCAATCCTCAATCCTCTGTCCTCAGTCCTCAAACGTCAACCCTCAACCCTCAGCCCTCAGCCCTCATCCTCAATCCTCAATCCTGAATCCTCAATCCTCAATCTTCAATCCTCAATACTCAGTCTTCGATCATCAATCCTCAATCCTCAATCCTCAATCCACAATCCTCAATCTTCAATCCTCAATACTCAGTCTTCAATCATCAATCCTCAATCCTCAATCCTCAATCCTCAATCCTCAATCATCAATCCTCAATATTCAATCATCAACATTCAATCCTCAATACTCAATCTTCAATCCTCAATACTCAATCCTCAATTGTCAACCCTCATTCTTCAATCCTGAATACACAATCCTCAATCCTCAATCCTCAATCCTCAATCCTCAATCCTCAATCCTCAATCATCAATCCTCAGTCTTCAATACTCAATCCTCAATCCTCAATCCTCAATCCTCAATACTCAGTCTTCAATCCTCAATCCTCAATCCTCAATCCTCAATCCTCAATCCTCAGTCATCAATCCTAAATCTTCAATACTCAATCGTCAATCCTCAGTCCTCAATTATCAATCCTCAATCCTCAATACTCAATCCTCAATCATCAATACTCAATCTTCAAAACTCAATCCTCAATCCTCAATTCTCATTCCTCAATACTCAACCAACAATCCTCAATTCTCAATACTCAATAGAATATCCTGAATTCTCAGGATTCAATACTCAAACCCCAATCCTCAACCCTCAGCCCTCATTCTCCATCATCAATACTCAATCCTCAATCCTCAACCGTCAATCCTCAATACTCAATCTTCAATCTTCAATCCTCAATCCTCAAACCTCAATCCTCAATCCTGAATCCTCAGTCATCAATCCTCAATCTTCAATACTCAATCGTCAATCCGCAGTCCTCAATCCTCAATCCTAGATCCTCAATCCCCAATCCTCAATCCTTAATCCTCAATATTCAATCCTCAATCCCCAGTCCACAACCCTCAATCCTCAATCCTCAATCCTCAATCCTCCATCCTCAATTCTCAATCCTCAATCCTCAGTCCTCAGTCCTCAAACCTCAATCCTCAACCCTCAGCCCTCATTCTCAATCCTCAGTCCTGAATCCTCAATACTCAACCTTCAATCCTCAATCCTCAGTTCTCAATCATCAATCCTCAATCCTCAATCCTCAATCCTCAATCCTCAATAATCAATTCTCAATCATCAACCTTCAATCCTCAATACTCAATCTTCAAACCTCAATGCTCAATCCACAATCGTCAATACTCATTCTTCAATCCTCAATACCCAATCCTCAATCCTCAATCCTCTATCCTCCATCCTTAATTCTCAATCCTCAATCCTCTGTCCTCAGTCCTCAAACGTCAACCCTCAACCCTCAGCCCTCAGCCCTCATCCTCAATCCACAATCCTGAATCCTCAATCCTCAACCTTCAATCCTCAATACTCAGTCTTCGATCATCAATCCTCAATCCTCAATCCTCAATCCTCAATCCTCAATCTTCAATCCTCAATACTCAGTCTTCAATCATCAATCCTCAATCCTCAATCCTCAATCCTCAATCCTCAATCATCAATCCTCAATATTCAATCATCAACCTTCAATCCTCAATTCTCAATCTTCAATCCTCAATACTCAATCCTCAATTGTCAACCCTCATTCCTCAATCCTGAATACACAATCCTCAATCCTCAATCCTCAATCGTCCATCCTCAAATCTCAATCCTCAATCCTCTGTCCTCAGTCCTCAAACCTCAATCCTCAACCCACAGCCCTCATCCTCAATCCTCAATCCTGAATCATCAACCTTCAATCCTCAATACTCAATCTTCAATCCTCAATACTCAATCCTCAATCGTCAATCCTCATTCTTCAATCATCAATACCCAATCCTCAATCCTCAATCCTCAATCCTCCATCCTCAATTCTCAATCCTCAATCCTCAGTCCTCAGTCCTCAAACCTCAATCCTCAACCCTCAGCCCTCATCCTCAATCCTCAATCCTGAGTCCTCAATCCTCAGTCTTCAATCCTCAATCCTCAGTTCTCAATCATCAATCATCAATCCTCAATCCTCAATCCTCAATCCTCAATAATCAATTCTCAATCATCAACCTTCAATCCTCAATACTCAATCTTCAAACCTCAATACTCAATCCACAATCGTCAATTCTCATTCTTCAATCCTCAATACCCAATCCTCAATCCCCAATCCTCTATCCTCCACCCTCAATTCTCAATCCTCAATCCTCTGTCCTCAGTCCTCATACCTCAACCCTCAACCCTCACCCCTCATCCTCAATCCTCAATACTCAATCTTCAATCCTCAATCCTCAATCCTCAATCCTCAATCCTCAATCCTCAGTCATCAATCCTCAATCTTCAATACTCAATCGTCAATCCTCATTCCTCAATTCTCAATCCTCAATCCTCGTTCCTCATACCTCAACCCTCAACCCTCAGTCCTCATACTCAATTCTCAATTCTCAATCCTCAAACCTCAATCTTCAATCCTCAATCCTCAATCCTCAATCATCAATCCTCAATCCTCAGTCATCAACCTTCAATCCTCAATACTCAATCTTCAAACCTCAATACTCAATCCACAATCGTCAATTCTCATTCTTCAATCCTCAATACCCATTACTCAATCCTCAATCCTCAATCCTCCATCCTCAATTCTCAATCCTCAATCCTCAGTCCTCAGTCCTCAAACCTCAATCCTCAACCCTCAGCCCTCATTCTCAATCCTCAATCCTGAATCCTCAATACTCAACCTTCAATCCTCAATCCTCAGTTCTCAATCATCAATCCTCAATCCTCAATCCTCAATCCTCAATCCTCAATAATCAATTCTCAATCATCAACCTTCAATCCTCAATACTCAATCTTCAAACCTCAATGCTCAATCCACAATCGTCAATTCTCATTCTTCAATCCTCAATACCCAATCCTCAATCCTCAATCCTCTATCCTCCATCCTTAATTCTCAATCCTCAATCCTCTGTCCTCAGTCCTCAAACGTCAACCCTCAACCCTCAGCCCTCAGCCCTCATCCTCAATCCACAATCCTGAATCCTCAATCCTCAACCTTCAATCCTCAATACTCAGTCTTCGATCATCAATCCTCAATCCTCAATCCTCAATCCTCAATCCTCAATCTTCAATCCTCAATACTCAGTCTTCAATCATCAATCCTCAATCCTCAATCCTCAATCCTCAATCCTCAATCATCAATCCTCAATATTCAATCATCAACCTTCAATCCTCAATACTCAATCTTCAATCCTCAATACTCAATCCTCAATTGTCAACCCTCATTCCTCAATCCTGAATACACAATCCTCAATCCTCAATCCTCAATCGTCCATCCTCAAATCTCAATCCTCAATCCTCTGTCCTCAGTCCTCAAACCTCAATCCTCAACCCACAGCCCTCATCCTCAATCCTCAATCCTGAATCATCAACCTTCAATCCTCAATACTCAATCTTCAATCCTCAATACTCAATCCTCAATCGTCAATCCTCATTCTTCAATCATCAATACCCAATCCTCAATCCTCAATCCTCAATCCTCCATCCTCAATTCTCAATCCTCAATCCTCAGTCCTCAGTCCTCAAACCTCAATCCTCAACCCTCAGCCCTCATCCTCAATCCTCAATCCTGAGTCCTCAATCCTCAGTCTTCAATCCTCAATCCTCAGTTCTCAATCATCAATCATCAATCCTCAATCCTCAATCCTCAATCCTCAATAATCAATTCTCAATCATCAACCTTCAATCCTCAATACTCAATCCTCAAACCTCAATACTCAATCCACAATCGTCAATTCTCATTCTTCAATCCTCAATACCCAATCCTCAATCCCCAATCCTCTATCCTCCACCCTCAATTCTCAATCCTCAATCCTCTGTCCTCAGTCCTCATACCTCAACCCTCAACCCTCACCCCTCATCCTCAATCCTCAATACTCAATCTTCAATCCTCAATCCTCAATCCTCAATCCTCAATCCTCAATCCTCAGTCATCAATCCTCAATCTTCAATACTCAATCGTCAATCCTCATTCCTCAATTCTCAATCCTCAATCCTCGTTCCTCATACCTCAACCCTCAACCCTCAGTCCTCATACTCAATTCTCAATTCTCAATCCTCAAACCTCAATCTTCAATCCTCAATACTCAACCCTCAATCCTCAATACTCAACCATCAATCCTCAATTCTCAATACTCAATAGAATATCCTGAATTCTCAGTATTCAATACTTAAACCTCAATCCTCAACCCTCAGCCCTCATCCTCCATCCTCAATTCTCAATCCTCAATCCTCAAACCTCAATCTTCAATCCTCGATACTCAATCTTCGATTCTCAATCCTCAATCCTCAATCCTCAATCCCCAATCCTCCATCTTCAATCGTCAATCCTCAATCCTCAATCCTCAATCCTCAATCTGCAATCATCAATCCTCGATCTTCAACACTCAATCCTCAACCCTCAATCCTCAATCTTCAATCCTCAATCTTCAATCCTCAATACTCAGTCTTCAACCCTCAATCCTCAATCCTCAATCCTCAATCATCAATCCTCAGTCTTCAATACTCAATCCTCAATCCTCAATCCTCAATTCTCAATACTCAGTCTTCAATCCTCAATCCTCAATCCTCAATCCTCAATCCTCAATCCTCAATCCTCAGTCATCAATCCTAAATCTTCAATACTCAATCGTCAATCCTCAGTCCTCAATTCTCAATCCTCAATCCTCGTTCCTCAAACCTCAATCCTCAACCCTCCATACTCAGTCTTCAATCCTCAATCCTCAATCCTCAATCCTCAATGCTCAATCCTCAATCCTCAACCCTCAGCCCTCATCCTCAAACCTCAATCCTGAATCCTCAATCCACAATCTTCAATCCTCAATACTCAGCCTTCAATCCTCCATCCTCGATCCTCTATCCTCAAGCGTCAATCCTCAATCCTCAATCCACAACCCTCAGCCCTCATCCTCCACCCTCAATCCTCAATCCTCAAACCTCAACCTTCAATCCTCAATACTCAAACTTCGATCCTCAATCCTCCACCCTCAATCCTCAATCCACAATCCACAATCCTCAATCCTCAAACCTCAATCTTCAATCCTCAATACTCAATCTTCGATTATCAATTCTCAAACCTCAATCCTCAATCCTCAATCCTCAATCTTCAATCCTCAATACTCAGTCTTCAATCATCAATCCTCAATCCTCAATCCTCAATCCTCAATCCTCAATCTTCAATCCTCAATACCCAGTCTTCAACCATGAATCCTCAATCCTCAATCCTCAATCCTCAATACTCAATCATCAATCCTCAATATTCAATCATCAACCTTCAATCCTCAATACTCAATCTTCAATCTTCAATACTCGAACCTCAATCGTCAATCCTCATTCTTCAATCCTCAATACACAATCCTCAATCCTCAATCCTCAATCCTCCATCCTCAATTGTCAATCCTCAATCCTCTGTCCTCAGTCCTCAATCCTCAATACTCAACCGTCTGTCCTCGTCCTCAATCCTCAGCCCTCAATCCTCAATCTCAAACCTCAATCCTCAACCGTCAGGCCTCGTCCTCAATCCTCAACCCTCAACCCTCAATCCTCAATCATCAATACTCAATCTTCAATCCTCAATCCACAATCCTCAATCCTCAATATTCAACACTCAACCCTCAACCTTCAACCACCAATATTCAAACATCAATCCTCAATTCTCGATACTCAATAGAATATCCTGAATTCTCATGGTTCAATGCTAAATCCCCAATCTCAATCTTCAAATCTCAATCCACAAACATCAATTCTCATCACTCAACCCTCAACACTCAATCCTCAATCCTCAATCCTCAATCTTCAATCCTCAATCCTCAATCCTCAATCATCAATCCTCAATCCTCAATCATCAATCCTCAATCTTCAAAACTCAATCCTCAATCCTCAATCCTCAATCCTCAGTCCTCAATCATCAATCCTCAATCTTCAATACTCAATCCTCAATCCTCAATCCTCAATACTCAATACTCAATACTCAATAGAATATCCTGAATTCTCAGTTTTCAATACTCAATCCTCAATCTTCAATCTTCATGTCTCCATCCCCAAACATCAATTATCATCACTCAACCCTCAACACTCAGTCCTCAATCTTCAATCCTCAATCCTCAATACTCAATCCTCAATCATCAATACTCAATCTTCAAAACTCAATCCTCAACCCTCAATTCTCAATTCTCAATACTCAACCATCAATCCTCAATTCTCAATACTCAATAGAATATCCTGAATTCTCAGGATTCAATACTCAAACCCCAATCCTCAACCCACAGCCCTCATTCTCCATCATCAATACTCAATCCTCAATCCTCAACCTTCAATCCTCAATACTCAATCTTCAATCTTCAATCCTCAATCCTCAAACCTCAATCCTCAATCCTGAATCCTCAGTCATCAATCCTCAATCTTCAATAGTCAATCGTCAATCCGCAGTCCTGAATCCTCAATCCTAGATCCTCAATCCCCAATCCTCAATCCTTAATCCTCAATCTTCAATCCTCAATCCCCAGTCCACAACCCTCAATCCTCAATACTCAATCCTCAATCCTCAGTCCTCAATCCTCCATCCTTAATTCTCAATCCTCAATCCTCTGTCCTCAGTCCTCAAACGTCAACCCTCAACCCTCAGCCCTCAGCCCTCATCCTCAATCCTCAATCCTGAATCCTCAATCCTCAATCTTCAATCCTCAATACTCAGTCTTCGATCATCAATCCTCAATCCTCAATCCTCAATCCTCAATCCTCAATCATCAATCCTCAATATTCAATCATCAACATTCAATCCTCAATACTCAATCTTCAATCCTCAATACTCAATCCTCAATTGTCAACCCTCATTCTTCAATCCTGAATACACAATCCTCAATCCTCAATCCTCAATCCTCAATCCTCAATCCTCAATCCTCAATCATCAATCCTCAGTCTTCAATACTCAATCCTCAATCCTCAATCCTCAATCCTCAATACTCAGTCTTCAATCCTCAATCCTCAATCCTCAATCCTCAATCCTCAATCCTCAGTCATCAATCCTAAATCTTCAATACTCAATCGTCAATCCTCAGTCCTCAATTATCAATCCTCAATCCTCAATACTCAATCCTCAATCATCAATACTCAATCTTCAAAACTCAACCCTCAATCCTCAATTCTCAATCCTCAATACTCAACCATCAATCCTCAATTCTCAATACTCAATAGAATATCCTGAATTCTCAGGATTCAATACTCAAACCCCAATCCTCAACCCTCAGCCCTCATTCTCCATCATCAATACTCAATCCTCAATCCTCAACCGTCAATCCTCAATACTCAATCTTCAATCTTCAATCCTCAATCCTCAAACCTCAATCCTCAATCCTGAATCCTCAGTCATCAATCCTCAATCTTCAATACTCAATCGTCAATCCGCAGTCCTCAATCCTCAATCCTAGATCCTCAATCCCCAATCCTCAATCCTTAATCCTCAATATTCAATCCTCAATCCCCAGTCCACAACCCTCAATCCTCAATACTCAATCCTCAATCCTCAATCCTCAATCCTCAATCCTCAATTCTCAATCATCAATCCTCAATCTTCAATACTCAGTCCTCAATCCTCAATCCTCAATACTCAACCATCAATCCTCAAATCTCAATACTCAATAGAATATCCTGAATACTCAGGATTCAATACTCAAACCTCAATCCTCAACCCTCAGCCCTCAACCTCCATCCTCAATCCTCAATCCAAAATCCTCAATCCTCAGTCCTCATGCTCCATCCTCAATCCTCAATCCTCAATCCTCAACCTTCAATCCTCAATACTCAACATTCGATCCTCAATCCTCAGTCCTCAATCCTCAAACCTGAGCCCTCAGTCCTCAATCCTCAATCCTCAATCCTCATACCTCAATCCTCAACCGTCAGTCCTCGTCCTCAATCCTCAACTACGAATCCTCAATCCTCAATATTCAATCATCAATACTCAATCTTCAATCCTCACTACTCAATCTTCAATCCTCAATCCTCAACCCCAATCCTCAATCCTCAATCCTCAAGCGTCAGTCTTCAATCCTCAATACTCAATCTGCAATCCTCAGTCCTCAATCCTCAATCCTGTTTCTTCAATACTCAATACCTATTCCTCAAGCTTCAGCCCTCAATCATCAATCCTCAATCCTCAACCCTCAATCCTCAATTCTCAATGGTCAATCTTCAATCCTCAACCGTCAGTGCTCGTCCTTAATCCTCAACCCTCAATCCTCAATCCTCAATCTTCAATCATTAATACTCAATCTTCGATCCTCAATTCTCAACCCTAAATCCTCAAACCTCAATCCTCAATATTCAACACACAACCGTCAACCATCAATTCTCAATACTCAACCATCAATCCTCAATTCTCAATTCTCAGTAGAATATCCCGAATTCTCATGATTCAATACTCAATCCACAATATTCAATAATCAAATCTCAACCCTCAAACATCAATTCTCAAGACTCAATCCTCAACAGTCGGTCCTCTCTCTTCAATCCTCCATTCTCAATCCTCTATCCTCAAGCGTCAATCCTCAATCCTCAATCCTCAACCCTCAATCCTCAGTCCTCAAACCTCAACCCTCAACCCTCAGCCCTCATCCTCAATCCTCAATACTCAATCTTCAATCCTCAATCCTCAATCCCCAATCCTCTATCCTCTATCCTCCATCCTCAATTCTCAATCCTCAATCCTCTGTCCTCAGTCCTCAAACCTCAAACCTCAACCCTCAGCCCTCATCCTCAATCCTCAATACTCAATCTTCAATCCTCAATCCTCAATCGTCAATCCTCAATACTCAATCCTCAGTCTTCAATCCTCAATCTTCAATACTCAATCGTGAATCCTCAGTCCTCAATTCTCAATCCTCAATCCTCGTTCCCCAAACCTCAATCCTCAACCCTCAGTCCTCATACTCAATTCTCAATTCTCAATCCTCAAACCTCAATCTTCAATCCTCAATACTCAATCCTCAATCCTCAATACTCAACCATCAATCCTCAATTCTCAATACTCAATAGAATATCCTGAATTCTCAGTATTCAATACTCAAACCTAAATCCTCAACCCTCAGCCCTCATCCTCCAACCTCAATCCTCAATCCACAATCCTCAAACCTCAATCTTCAATCCTCGTTACTCAATCTTCGATTCTCAATCCTCAATCGTCAATCCTCAATCCACAATCCTCAATCTTCAATCCTCAATTCTCAATCCTAAATCCTCAACCCTCAATCCCCAATATTCAACACACAACCATCAACCATCAATTCTCAATACTCAACCATCAATCCTCAATTCTCAATACTCAATAGAATAACCCGAATTCTCATGATTCAATACTCAATCCACAATATTCAATAATCAAATCTCAACCCGCAAACATCAATTCTCAACACTCAATCCTCAGCACTCGGTCCTCTCTCTTCAATCCTCCATCCTCAATTCTCTATCCTCAAGCGTCAATCCCCAATCCTCAATCCTGAACCCTCAATCCTCAGTCCTCAAACCTCAATTCCGAATCCTCAGTCCTGAATGCTCAATCTTCATCCCTCAGTCCGCAACAATCAATTGTCAATCCTCAATCCTCAATAGAATATCCTCAATTCACAGTTTTCAATACTCAATCCCCAATCTTCAAACTTCAAATCTCAATCCACAGACATCAATTCTCATCACTCAACCCTCAACACTCAGTCCTCAATCTTCAATCCGCAGTCCTCAATCCTCAATCCTAGATCCTCAATCCCCAATCCTCAATCCTTAATCCTCAATCTTCAATCCTCAATAGCCAGTCCTCAATCTTCAATCCTCAATGCTCAATCTTCAATCCTCAATCCTCAGTCCGCAATCCTCAATCCTCAATCATCAATCCTCAATCCTCAACCGTCTGTCCTCGTCCTCAATCCTCAGCCCTCAATCCTCAATCTCAAACCTCAATCCTCAACCGCCAGCCCTCGTCCTCAATTCTCAACCCTCAACCCTCAATCCTCAATCATCAATACTCAATCTTCAATCCTCAATCCACAATCCTCAATCCTCAATATTCAACACTCAACCCTCAACCATCAATCACCAATATTCAAACATCAATCCTCAATTCTCGATACTCAATAGAATATCCTGAATTCTCATGGTTCAATGCTAAATCCCCAATCTCAATCTTCAAATCTCAATCCACAAACATCAATTCCCATCACTCAACCCTCAACACTCAGTCCTCAATCTTCAGTCCTCAATCCTTAATCCTCAATCCACAATCTTCAATCCTCCATACTCAATCTTCAATCCTCAATCCTCAATCATCAATCCTTAATCCTCAATCCTCACTCTTCAATCCTCAATAATCAATCTCCTGTCCTAGATCCTCAATCTCCGATACTCTATCCTTAATCCTCAATATTCAATCCTCTATCCCCAGTCCACAATCTTCAATCCCCAAAGCTCAATAATCAATCGTCAATCCTCAGTCCTCAATTCCCAATCCTCAGTCCTCAATCCTCAATCCTCAATACTCAAACCTCAATCCTCAACCGTCAGTCCTCGTCCTCAATTCTCAATACTCAATACTCAATACTCAATACTCAATAGAATATCCTGAATTCTCAGTTTTCAATACTCAATCCTCAATCTTCAATCTTCATGTCTCCATCCACAAACATCAATTATCATCACTCAACCCTCAACACTCAGTCCTCAATCTTCAATCCTCAATCCTCAATACTCAATCCTCAATCATCAATACTCAATCTTCAAAACTCAATCCTCAATCCTCAATTCTCAATCCTCAATACTCAACCATCAATCCTCAATTCTCAATACTCAATAGAATATCCTGAATTCTCAGGATTCAATACTCAAACCCCAATCCTCAACCCTCAGCCCTTATTCTCCATCATCAATACTCAATTCTTCAATCCTCAACCTTCAATCCTCAATACTCAATCTTCAATCTTCAATCCTCAATCCTCAATCCTCAATCCTCAGTCATCAATCCTCAATCTTCAATACTCAATCGTCAATCCGCAGTCCTCAATCCTCAATCCTAGATCCTCAATCCCCAATCCTCAATCCTTAATCCTCAATCTTCAATCCTCAATCCCCAGTCCTCAATCTTCAATCCTCAAAGCTCAATCCTCAATCCTCAATCCTCAGTCCTCAATCCTCAATCCTCAAACATCAATCCTCAATCCTCAACCGTCAGTCCTCGTCCTCAGTCCACAACCCTCAATCCTCAATCCTCAATCCTCAATCCTCAATCCTCAATCCTCAATCCTCAATTCTCAATCACCAATCCTCAATCCTCAATACTCAACCATCAATCCTCAAATCTCAATACTCAATAGAATATCCTGAATACTCAGGATTCAATACTCAAACCTCAATCCTGAACCCTCAGCCCTCATCCTCCATCCTCAATCCTCAATCCAAAATCCTCAATCCTCAGTCCTCATGCTCCATCCTCAATCCTCAATCCTCAATCCTCAACCTTCAATCCTCAATACTCAACATTCGATCCTCAATCCTCAGTCCTCAATCCTCAAACCTGAGTCCTCAGTCCTCAATCCTCAATCCTCAATCCTCATACCTCAATCCTCAACCGTCAGTCCTCGTCCTCAATCCTCAACTATGAATCCTCAATCCTCAATATTCAATCATCAATACTCAATCTTCAATCCTCAATACTCAATCTTCAATCCTCAATCCTCAATCCTCAATCCACAATCCTCAATCATCAATCCTCAATCCTGAATCATCAACATTCAATCCTCAATACTCAATCTTCAAACCTCAATACTCAATCCACAATCGTCAATTCTTATTCTTCAATCCTCAATACCCAATCCTCAATCCTCAATCCTCTATCCTCCATCCTCAATTCTCAATCCTCAATCCTCTGTCCTCAGTCCTCAAACCTCAAACCTCAACCCTCGGCCCTCATCCTCAATCCTCAATACTCAATCTTCAATCCTCAATCCTCAATCGTCAATCCTCAATACTCAATCCTCAGTCATCAATCCTCAATCTTCAATACTCAATCGTGAATCCTCAGTCCTCAATTCTCAATCCTCAATCCTCGTTCCTCAAACCTCAATCCTCAACCCTCAGTCCTCATACTCAATTCTCAATTCTCAATCCTCAAACCTCAATCTTCAATCCTCAATACTCAATCCTCAATCCTCAATACTCAACCATCAATCCTCAATTCTCAATACTCAATAGAATATCCTGAATTCTCAGTATTCAATACTCAAACCTAAATCCTCAACCCTCAGCCCTCATCCTCCAACCTCAATCCTCAATCCTCAATCCTCAAACCTCAATCTTCAATCCTCGATACTCAATCTTCGATTCTCAATCCTCAATCCTCAATCCTCAATCCTCAATCCCCAATCCTCAATCTTCAATCCTCAATTCTCAATCCTAAATCCTCAACCCTCAATCCTCAATATTCAACACACAACCATCAACCATCAATTCTCAATACTCAACCATCAATCCTCAATTCTCAATACTCAATAGAATAACCCGAATTCTCATGATTCAATACTCAATCCACAATATTCAATAATCAAATCTCAACCCGCAAACATCAATTCTCAACACTCAATCCTCAACACTCGGTCCTCTCTCTTCAATCCTCCATCCTCAATTCTCTATCCTCAAGCGTCAATCCTCAATCCTCAATCCTGAACCCTCAATCCTCAGTCCTCAAACCTCAATTCCGAATCCTCAGTCCTGAATGCTCAATCTTCATCCCTCAGTCCGCAACAATCAATTGTCAGTCCTCAATCCTCAATAGAATATCCTCAATTCACAGTTTTCAATACTCAATCCTCAATCTTCAAACTTCAAATCTCAATCCACACACATCAATTCTCATCACTCAAGCCTCAACACTCAGTCCTCAATCTTCAATCCTAGATCCTCAATCACCAATCCTCAATCCTTAATCCTCAATCTTCAATCCTCAATAACCAGTCCTCAATCTTCAATCCTCAATGCTCAATCTCCAATCCTCAATCCTCCGTCCGCAATCCTCAATCCTCAATCATCAATCCTCAATCCTCAACCGTCTGTCCTCGTCCTCAATCCTCAGCCCTCAATCCTCAATCTCAAACCTCAATCCTCAACCGTCAGCCCTCGTCCTCAATCCTCAACCCTCAACCCTCAATCCTCAATCATCAATACTCAATCTTCAATCCTCAATCCACAATCCTCAATCCTCAATGTTCAACACTCAACCCTCAACCATCAATCACCAATATTCAAACATCAATCCTCAATTCTCGATACTCAATAGAATATCCTGAATTCTCATGTTTCAATGCTAAATCCCCAATCTCAATCTTCAAATCTCAATCCACAAACATCAATTCTCATCACTCAACCCTCAACACTCAGTCCTCAATCTTCAATCCTCAATCCTTAATCCTCAATCCTCAATCTTCAATCCTCCATACTCAATCTTCAATCCTCAATCCTCAATCATCAATCCTCAATCCTCAATCCTCACTCTTCAATCCTCAATAATCAATCTCCTGTCCTAGATCCTAAATCTCCGATACTCTATCCTTAATCCTCAATATTCAATCCTCTATCCCCAGTCCACAATCTTCAATCCCCAAAGCTCAATAATCAATCGTCAATCCTCAGTCCTCAATCCCAATCCTCAGTCCTCAATCCTCAATCCTCAATACTCAAACCTCAATCCTCAACCGTCAGTCCTCAATTCTCAATACTCAATAGAATATCCTGAATTCTCAGGATTCAATACTCAAACCCCAATCCTCAACCCTCAGCCCTCATCCTCCATCATCAATACTCAATCCTCAATCCTCAACCTTCAATCCTCAATACTCAATCTTCAATCTTCAATCCTCAATCCTCATTCCTCAATCCTCATTCCTCAAACCTCCATCCTCAACCCTCAGTCCTCATCCTCAATTCTCAATTCTCAATCCTGAATCCTCAGTCCTCAAGCCCCAATCCTCAGTCCTCAATCCCCAATCATCAGTCCTCAATCCTCAATCCTCAATACTCAAACCTCAATCCCCAACCGTCAGTCCTCGTCCTCAATCCTCAACCCTCAATCCTCAATCCTCAAACCTCAATCCTCAACCCTCAGCCCTCAGCCCTCATCCTCAATCCTCAATCCTGAATCCTCAATCCTCAATCTTCAATCCTCAATCCTCAGTCTTCGATCATCAATCCTCAATCCTCAATCCTCAATCCTCAATCCTCAATCTTCAATCCTCAATACTCAGTCTTCAATCATCAATCCTCAATCCTCAATCCTCAGTCCTCAATCCTCAATCATCAGTCCTCAATATTCAATCATCAAACTTCAATCCTCAATACTCAATCTTCAATCCTCAATACTCAATCCTCAATTGTCAACCCTCATTCTTCAATCCTGAATACACAATCCTCAATCCTCAATCCTCAATCGTCCATTCTCAAATCTCAATCCTCAATCCTCTGTCCTCAGTCCTCAAACCTCAATCCTCAACCCTCAGCCCTCATCCTCAATCCTCAATCCTGAATCATCAACCTTCAATCCTCAATACTCAATCTTCAATCCTCAATACTCAATCCTCAATCGTCAATCCTCATTCTTCAATCATCAATACCCAATCCTCAATCCTCAATCCTCAATCCTCCATCCTCAATTCTCAATCCTCAATCCTCAGTCCTCAGTCCTCAAACCTCAATCCTCAACCCTCAGCCCTCAATCTCAATCCTCAATCCTGAGTCCTCAATCCTCAATCTTCAATCCTCAATCCTCAGTTCTCAATCATCAATCATCAATACTCAATCCTCAATCCTCAATCCTCAATAATCAATTCTCAATCATCAACCTTCAATCCTCAATACTCAATCTTCAAACCTCAATGCTCAATCCACAATCGTCAATTCTCATTCTTCAATCCTCAATACCCAATCCTCAATCATCAATCCTCTATCCTCCATCCTTAATTCTCAATCCTCAATCCTCTGTCCTCAGTCCTCAAACGTCAACCCTCAACCCTCAGCCCTCAGCCCTCATCCTCAATCCTCAATCTTCAATCCTCAATACTCAGTCTTCGATCATCAATCCTCAATCCTCAATCCTCAATCCTCAATCCTCAATCTTCAATCCTCAATACTCAGTCTTCAATCATCAATCCTCAATCCTCAATCCTCAATCCTCAATCCTCAGTCATCAATCCTCAATCCTCAGTCCTCAATCATCAATCCTCAATCTTCAATACTCAATCCTCAATCCTCAATCCTCAATACTCAATACTCAATACTCAATAGAATATCCTGAATTCTCAGTTTTCAATACTCAATCCTCAATCTTCAATCTTCATGTCTCCATCCCCAAACATCAATTATCATCACTCAACCCTCAACACTCAGTCCTCAATCTTCAATCCTCAATCCTCAATACTCAATCCTCAATCATCAATACTAAATCTTCAAAACTCAATCCTCAACCCTCAATTCTCAATTCTCAATACTCAACCATCAATCCTCAATTCTCAATACTCAATAGAATATCCTGAATTCTCAGGATTCAATACTCAAACCCCAATCCTCAACCCACAGCCCTCATTCTCCATCATCAATACTCAATCCTCAATCCTCAACCTTCAATCCTCAATACTCAATCTTCAATCTTCAATCCTCAATCCTCAAACCTCAATCCTCAATCCTGAATCCTCAGTCATCAATCCTCAATCTTCAATAGTCAATCGTCAATCCGCAGTCCTGAATCCTCAATCCTAGATCCTCAATCCCCAATCCTCAATCCTTAATCCTCAATCTTCAATCCTCAATCCCCAGTCCACAACCCTCAATCCTCAATACTCAATCCTCAATCCTCAGTCCTCAATCCTCCATCCTTAATTCTCAATCCTCAATCCTCTGTCCTCAGTCCTCAAACGTCAACCCTCAACCCTCAGCCCTCAGCCCTCATCCTCAATCCTCAATCCTGAATCCTCAATCCTCAATCTTCAATCCTCAATACTCAGTCTTCGATCATCAATCCTCAATCCTCAATCCTCAATCCTCAATCCTCAATCATCAATCCTCAATATTCAATCATCAACATTCAATCCTCAATACTCAATCTTCAATCCTCAATACTCAATCCTCAATTGTCAACCCTCATTCTTCAATCCTGAATACACAATCCTCAATCCTCAATCCTCAATCCTCAATCCTCAATCCTCAATCCTCAATCATCAATCCTCAGTCTTCAATACTCAATCCTCAATCCTCAATCCTCAATCCTCAATACTCAGTCTTCAATCCTCAATCCTCAATCCTCAATCCTCAATCCTCAATCCTCAGTCATCAATCCTAAATCTTCAATACTCAATCGTCAATCCTCAGTCCTCAATTATCAATCCTCAATCCTCAATACTCAATCCTCAATCATCAATACTCAATCTTCAAAACTCAATCCTCAATCCTCAATTCTCAATCCTCAATACTCAACCATCAATCCTCAATTCTCAATACTCAATAGAATATCCTGAATTCTCAGGATTCAATACTCAAACCCCAATCCTCAACCCTCAGCCCTCATTCTCCATCATCAATACTCAATCCTCAATCCTCAACCGTCAATCCTCAATACTCAATCTTCAATCTTCAATCCTCAATCCTCAAACCTCAATCCTCAATCCTGAATCCTCAGTCATCAATCCTCAATCTTCAATACTCAATCGTCAATCCGCAGTCCTCAATCCTCAATCCTAGATCCTCAATCCCCAATCCTCAATCCTTAATCCTCAATATTCAATCCTCAATCCCCAGTCCACAACCCTCAATCCTCAATACTCAATCCTCAATCCTCAATCCTCAATCCTCAATCCTCAATTCTCAATCATCAATCCTCAATCTTCAATACTCAGTCCTCAATCCTCAATCCTCAATACTCAACCATCAATCCTCAAATCTCAATACTCAATAGAATATCCTGAATACTCAGGATTCAATACTCAAACCTCAATCCTCAACCCTCAGCCCTCAACCTCCATCCTCAATCCTCAATCCAAAATCCTCAATCCTCAGTCCTCATGCTCCATCCTCAATCCTCAATCCTCAATCCTCAACCTTCAATCCTCAATACTCAACATTCGATCCTCAATCCTCAGTCCTCAATCCTCAAACCTGAGCCCTCAGTCCTCAATCCTCAATCCTCAATCCTCATACCTCAATCCTCAACCGTCAGTCCTCGTCCTCAATCCTCAACTACGAATCCTCAATCCTCAATATTCAATCATCAATACTCAATCTTCAATCCTCACTACTCAATCTTCAATCCTCAATCCTCAACCCCAATCCTCAATCCTCAATCCTCAAGCGTCAGTCTTCAATCCTCAATACTCAATCTGCAATCCTCAGTCCTCAATCCTCAATCCTGTTTCTTCAATACTCAATACCTATTCCTCAAGCTTCAGCCCTCAATCATCAATCCTCAATCCTCAACCCTCAATCCTCAATTCTCAATGGTCAATCTTCAATCCTCAACCGTCAGTGCTCGTCCTTAATCCTCAACCCTCAATCCTCAATCCTCAATCTTCAATCATTAATACTCAATCTTCGATCCTCAATTCTCAACCCTAAATCCTCAAACCTCAATCCTCAATATTCAACACACAACCGTCAACCATCAATTCTCAATACTCAACCATCAATCCTCAATTCTCAATTCTCAGTAGAATATCCCGAATTCTCATGATTCAATACTCAATCCACAATATTCAATAATCAAATCTCAACCCTTAAACATCAATTCTCAAGACTCAATCCTCAACAGTCGGTCCTCTCTCTTCAATCCTCCATTCTCAATCCTCTATCCTCAAGCGTCAATCCTCAATCCTCAATCCTCAACCCTCAATCCTCAGTCCTCAAACCTCAACCCTCAACCCTCAGCCCTCATCCTCAATCCTCAATACTCAATCTTCAATCCTCAATCCTCAATCCCCAATCCTCTATCCTCTATCCTCCATCCTCAATTCTCAATCCTCAATCCTCTGTCCTCAGTCCTCAAACCTCAAACCTCAACCCTCAGCCCTCATCCTCAATCCTCAATACTCAATCTTCAATCCTCAATCCTCAATCGTCAATCCTCAATACTCAATCCTCAGTCTTCAATCCTCAATCTTCAATACTCAATCGTGAATCCTCAGTCCTCAATTCTCAATCCTCAATCCTCGTTCCCCAAACCTCAATCCTCAACCCTCAGTCCTCATACTCAATTCTCAATTCTCAATCCTCAAACCTCAATCTTCAATCCTCAATACTCAATCCTCAATCCTCAATACTCAACCATCAATCCTCAATTCTCAATACTCAATAGAATATCCTGAATTCTCAGTATTCAATACTCAAACCTAAATCCTCAACCCTCAGCCCTCATCCTCCAACCTCAATCCTCAATCCACAATCCTCAAACCTCAATCTTCAATCCTCGTTACTCAATCTTCGATTCTCAATCCTCAATCGTCAATCCTCAATCCACAATCCTCAATCTTCAATCCTCAATTCTCAATCCTAAATCCTCAACCCTCAATCCCCAATATTCAACACACAACCATCAACCATCAATTCTCAATACTCAACCATCAATCCTCAATTCTCAATACTCAATAGAATAACCCGAATTCTCATGATTCAATACTCAATCCACAATATTCAATAATCAAATCTCAACCCGCAAACATCAATTCTCAACACTCAATCCTCAGCACTCGGTCCTCTCTCTTCAATCCTCCATCCTCAATTCTCTATCCTCAAGCGTCAATCCTCAATCCTCAATCCTGAACCCTCAATCCTCAGTCCTCAAACCTCAATTCCGAATCCTCAGTCCTGAATGCTCAATCTTCATCCCTCAGTCCGCAACAATCAATTGTCAATCCTCAATCCTCAATAGAATATCCTCAATTCACAGTTTTCAATACTCAATCCCCAATCTTCAAACTTCAAATCTCAATCCACAGACATCAATTCTCATCACTCAACCCTCAACACTCAGTCCTCAATCTTCAATCCGCAGTCCTCAATCCTCAATCCTAGATCCTCAATCCCCAATCCTCAATCCTTAATCCTCAATCTTCAATCCTCAATAGCCAGTCCTCAATCTTCAATCCTCAATGCTCAATCTTCAATCCTCAATCCTCAGTCCGCAATCCTCAATCCTCAATCATCAATCCTCAATCCTCAACCGTCTGTCCTCGTCCTCAATCCTCAGCCCTCAATCCTCAATCTCAAACCTCAATCCTCAACCGCCAGCCCTCGTCCTCAATTCTCAACCCTCAACCCTCAATCCTCAATCATCAATACTCAATCTTCAATCCTCAATCCACAATCCTCAATCCTCAATATTCAACACTCAACCCTCAACCATCAATCACCAATATTCAAACATCAATCCTCAATTCTCGATACTCAATAGAATATCCTGAATTCTCATGGTTCAATGCTAAATCCCCAATCTCAATCTTCAAATCTCAATCCACAAACATCAATTCCCATCACTCAACCCTCAACACTCAGTCCTCAATCTTCAGTCCTCAATCCTTAATCCTCAATCCTCAATCTTCAATCCTCCATACTCAATCTTCAATCCTCAATCCTCAATCATCAATCCTTAATCCTCAATCCTCACTCTTCAATCCTCAATAATCAATCTCCTGTCCTAGATCCTCAATCTCCGATACTCTATCCTTAATCCTCAATATTCAATCCTCTATCCCCAGTCCACAATCTTCAATCCCCAAAGCTCAATAATCAATCGTCAATCCTCAGTCCTCAATTCCCAATCCTCAGTCCTCAATCCTCAATCCTCAATACTCAAACCTCAATCCTCAACCGTCAGTCCTCGTCCTCAATCCTCAATACTCAATACTCAATACTCAATACTCAATAGAATATCCTGAATTCTCAGTTTTCAATACTCAATCCTCAATCTTCAATCTTCATGTCTCCATCCACAAACATCAATTATCATCACTCAACCCTCAACACTCAGTCCTCAATCTTCAATCCTCAATCCTCAATACTCAATCCTCAATCATCAATACTCAATCTTCAAAACTCAATCCTCAATCCTCAATTCTCAATCCTCAATACTCAACCATCAATCCTCAATTCTCAATACTCAATAGAATATCCTGAATTCTCAGGATTCAATACTCAAACCCCAATCCTCAACCCTCAGCCCTTATTCTCCATCATCAATACTCAATTCTTCAATCCTCAACCTTCAATCCTCAATACTCAATCTTCAATCTTCAATCCTCAATCCTCAATCCTCAATCCTCAGTCATCAATCCTCAATCTTCAATACTCAATCGTCAATCCGCAGTCCTCAATCCTCAATCCTAGATCCTCAATCCCCAATCCTCAATCCTTAATCCTCAATCTTCAATCCTCAATCCCCAGTCCTCAATCTTCAATCCTCAAAGCTCAATCCTCAATCCTCAATCCTCAGTCCTCAATCCTCAATCCTCAAACATCAATCCTCAATCCTCAACCGTCAGTCCTCGTCCTCAGTCCACAACCCTCAATCCTCAATCCTCAATCCTCAATCCTCAATCCTCAATCCTCAATCCTCAATTCTCAATCACCAATCCTCAATCCTCAATACTCAACCATCAATCCTCAAATCTCAATACTCAATAGAATATCCTGAATACTCAGGATTCAATACTCAAACCTCAATCCTGAACCCTCAGCCCTCATCCTCCATCCTCAATCCTCAATCCAAAATCCTCAATCCTCAGTCCTCATGCTCCATCCTCAATCCTCAATCCTCAATCCTCAACCTTCAATCCTCAATACTCAACATTCGATCCTCAATCCTCAGTCCTCAATCCTCAAACCTGAGTCCTCAGTCCTCAATCCTCAATCCTCAATCCTCATACCTCAATCCTCAACCGTCAGTCCTCGTCCTCAATCCTCAACTATGAATCCTCAATCCTCAATATTCAATCATCAATACTCAATCTTCAATCCTCAATACTCAATCTTCAATCCTCAATCCTCAATCCTCAATCCACAATCCTCAATCATCAATCCTCAATCCTGAATCATCAACCTTCAATCCTCAATACTCAATCTTCAAACCTCAATACTCAATCCACAATCGTCAATTCTTATTCTTCAATCCTCAATACCCAATCCTCAATCCTCAATCCTCTATCCTCCATCCTCAATTCTCAATCCTCAATCCTCTGTCCTCAGTCCTCAAACCTCAAACCTCAACCCTCGGCCCTCATCCTCAATCCTCAATACTCAATCTTCAATCCTCAATCCTCAATCGTCAATCCTCAATACTCAATCCTCAGTCATCAATCCTCAATCTTCAATACTCAATCGTGAATCCTCAGTCCTCAATTCTCAATCCTCAATCCTCGTTCCTCAAACCTCAATCCTCAACCCTCAGTCCTCATACTCAATTCTCAATTCTCAATCCTCAAACCTCAATCTTCAATCCTCAATACTCAATCCTCAATCCTCAATACTCAACCATCAATCCTCAATTCTCAATACTCAATAGAATATCCTGAATTCTCAGTATTCAATACTCAAACCTAAATCCTCAACCCTCAGCCCTCATCCTCCAACCTCAATCCTCAATCCTCAATCCTCAAACCTCAATCTTCAATCCTCGATACTCAATCTTCGATTCTCAATCCTCAATCCTCAATCCTCAATCCTCAATCCCCAATCCTCAATCTTCAATCCTCAATTCTCAATCCTAAATCCTCAACCCTCAATCCTCAATATTCAACACACAACCATCAACCATCAATTCTCAATACTCAACCATCAATCCTCAATTCTCAATACTCAATAGAATAACCCGAATTCTCATGATTCAATACTCAATCCACAATATTCAATAATCAAATCTCAACCCGCAAACATCAATTCTCAACACTCAATCCTCAACACTCGGTCCTCTCTCTTCAATCCTCCATCCTCAATTCTCTATCCTCAAGCGTCAATCCTCAATCCTCAATCCTGAACCCTCAATCCTCAGTCCTCAAACCTCAATTCCGAATCCTCAGTCCTGAATGCTCAATCTTCATCCCTCAGTCCGCAACAATCAATTGTCAGTCCTCAATCCTCAATAGAATATCCTCAATTCACAGTTTTCAATACTCAATCCTCAATCTTCAAACTTCAAATCTCAATCCACACACATCAATTCTCATCACTCAAGCCTCAACACTCAGTCCTCAATCTTCAATCCTAGATCCTCAATCACCAATCCTCAATCCTTAATCCTCAATCTTCAATCCTCAATAACCAGTCCTCAATCTTCAATCCTCAATGCTCAATCTCCAATCCTCAATCCTCCGTCCGCAATCCTCAATCCTGTTTCTTCAATACTCAATACCTATTCCTCAAGCTTCAGCCCTCAATCATCAATCCTCAATCCTCAACCCTCAATCCTCAATTCTCAATGGTCAATCTTCAATCCTCAACCGTCAGTGCTCGTCCTTAATCCTCAACCCTCAATCCTCAATCCTCAATCTTCAATCATTAATACTCAATCTTCGATCCTCAATTCTCAACCCTAAATCCTCAAACCTCAATCCTCAATATTCAACACACAACCGTCAACCATCAATTCTCAATACTCAACCATCAATCCTCAATTCTCAATTCTCAGTAGAATATCCCGAATTCTCATGATTCAATACTCAATCCACAATATTCAATAATCAAATCTCAACCCTCAAACATCAATTCTCAAGACTCAATCCTCAACAGTCGGTCCTCTCTCTTCAATCCTCCATTCTCAATCCTCTATCCTCAAGCGTCAATCCTCAATCCTCAATCCTCAACCCTCAATCCTCAGTCCTCAAACCTCAACCCTCAACCCTCAGCCCTCATCCTCAATCCTCAATACTCAATCTTCAATCCTCAATCCTCAATCCCCAATCCTCTATCCTCTATCCTCCATCCTCAATTCTCAATCCTCAATCCTCTGTCCTCAGTCCTCAAACCTCAAACCTCAACCCTCAGCCCTCATCCTCAATCCTCAATACTCAATCTTCAATCCTCAATCCTCAATCGTCAATCCTCAATACTCAATCCTCAGTCTTCAATCCTCAATCTTCAATACTCAATCGTGAATCCTCAGTCCTCAATTCTCAATCCTCAATCCTCGTTCCCCAAACCTCAATCCTCAACCCTCAGTTCTCATACTCAATTCTCAATTCTCAATCCTCAAACCTCAATCTTCAATCCTCAATACTCAATCCTCAATCCTCAATACTCAACCATCAATCCTCAATTCTCAATACTCAATAGAATATCCTGAATTCTCAGTATTCAATACTCAAACCTAAATCCTCAACCCTCAGCCCTCATCCTCCAACCTCAATCCTCAATCCACAATCCTCAAACCTCAATCTTCAATCCTCGTTACTCAATCTTCGATTCTCAATCCTCAATCGTCAATCCTCAATCCACAATCCTCAATCTTCAATCCTCAATTCTCAATCCTAAATCCTCAACCCTCAATCCCCAATATTCAACACACAACCATCAACCATCAATTCTCAATACTCAACCATCAATCCTCAATTCTCAATACTCAATAGAATAACCCGAATTCTCATGATTCAATACTCAATCCACAATATTCAATAATCAAATCTCAACCCGCAAACATCAATTCTCAACACTCAATCCTCAGCACTCGGTCCTCTCTCTTCAATCCTCCATCCTCAATTCTCTATCCTCAAGCGTCAATCCTCAATCCTCAATCCTGAACCCTCAATCCTCAGTCCTCAAACCTCAATTCCGAATCCTCAGTCCTGAATGCTCAATCTTCATCCCTCAGTCCGCAACAATCAATTGTCAATCCTCAATCCTCAATAGAATATCCTCAATTCACAGTTTTCAATACTCAATCCCCAATCTTCAAACTTCAAATCTCAATCCACAGACATCAATTCTCATCACTCAACCCTCAACACTCAGTCCTCAATCTTCAATCCGCAGTCCTCAATCCTCAATCCTAGATCCTCAATCCCCAATCCTCAATCCTTAATCCTCAATCTTCAATCCTCAATAGCCAGTCCTCAATCTTCAATCCTCAATGCTCAATCTTCAATCCTCAATCCTCAGTCCGCAATCCTCAATCCTCAATCATCAATCCTCAATCCTCAACCGTCTGTCCTCGTCCTCAATCCTCAGCCCTCAATCCTCAATCTCAAACCTCAATCCTCAACCGCCAGCCCTCGTCCTCAATTCTCAACCCTCAACCCTCAATCCTCAATCATCAATACTCAATCTTCAATCCTCAATCCACAATCCTCAATCCTCAATATTCAACACTCAACCCTCAACCATCAATCACCAATATTCAAACATCAATCCTCAATTCTCGATACTCAATAGAATATCCTGAATTCTCATGGTTCAATGCTAAATCCCCAATCTCAATCTTCAAATCTCAATCCACAAACATCAATTCCCATCACTCAACCCTCAACACTCAGTCCTCAATCTTCAGTCCTCAATCCTTAATCCTCAATCCTCAATCTTCAATCCTCCATACTCAATCTTCAATCCTCAATCCTCAATCATCAATCCTTAATCCTCAATCCTCACTCTTCAATCCTCAATAATCAATCTCCTGTCCTAGATCCTCAATCTCCGATACTCTATCCTTAATCCTCAATATTCAATCCTCTATCCCCAGTCCACAATCTTCAATCCCCAAAGCTCAATAATCAATCGTCAATCCTCAGTCCTCAATTCCCAATCCTCAGTCCTCAATCCTCAATCCTCAATACTCAAACCTCAATCCTCAACCGTCAGTCCTCGTCCTCAATCCTCAATACTCAATACTCAATACTCAATACTCAATAGAATATCCTGAATTCTCAGTTTTCAATACTCAATCCTCAATCTTCAATCTTCATGTCTCCATCCACAAACATCAATTATCATCACTCAACCCTCAACACTCAGTCCTCAATCTTCAATCCTCAATCCTCAATACTCAATCCTCAATCATCAATACTCAATCTTCAAAACTCAATCCTCAATCCTCAATTCTCAATCCTCAATACTCAACCATCAATCCTCAATTCTCAATACTCAATAGAATATCCTGAATTCTCAGGATTCAATACTCAAACCCCAATCCTCAACCCTCAGCCCTTATTCTCCATCATCAATACTCAATTCTTCAATCCTCAACCTTCAATCCTCAATACTCAATCTTCAATCTTCAATCCTCAATCCTCAATCCTCAATCCTCAGTCATCAATCCTCAATCTTCAATACTCAATCGTCAATCCGCAGTCCTCAATCCTCAATCCTAGATCCTCAATCCCCAATCCTCAATCCTTAATCCTCAATCTTCAATCCTCAATCCCCAGTCCTCAATCTTCAATCCTCAAAGCTCAATCCTCAATCCTCAATCCTCAGTCCTCAATCCTCAATCCTCAAACATCAATCCTCAATCCTCAACCGTCAGTCCTCGTCCTCAGTCCACAACCCTCAATCCTCAATCCTCAATCCTCAATCCTCAATCCTCAATCCTCAATCCTCAATTCTCAATCACCAATCCTCAATCCTCAATACTCAACCATCAATCCTCAAATCTCAATACTCAATAGAATATCCTGAATACTCAGGATTCAATACTCAAACCTCAATCCTGAACCCTCAGCCCTCATCCTCCATCCTCAATCCTCAATCCAAAATCCTCAATCCTCAGTCCTCATGCTCCATCCTCAATCCTCAATCCTCAATCCTCAACCTTCAATCCTCAATACTCAACATTCGATCCTCAATCCTCAGTCCTCAATCCTCAAACCTGAGTCCTCAGTCCTCAATCCTCAATCCTCAATCCTCATACCTCAATCCTCAACCGTCAGTCCTCGTCCTCAATCCTCAACTATGAATCCTCAATCCTCAATATTCAATCATCAATACTCAATCTTCAATCCTCAATACTCAATCTTCAATCCTCAATCCTCAATCCTCAATCCACAATCCTCAATCATCAATCCTCAATCCTGAATCATCAACCTTCAATCCTCAATACTCAATC